>NC_137466.1:204367897-204767897 GCF_964235325.1 Thermobia domestica | reverse complement strand
CCCGTGAGCGAATCATCATTCTCTTTCGACCACTCTCTCTTGTTTGTGCGTCTCTCGAAATAATAATAATAATAAAAAAAAGCCGGAAGGGATGCAATTCGTATGAGGAAATCACCCTATTTACTTTGATTGTCATATAGACACCCAAGGCTCAGTCTAATCTTCTCTTTCTAAATGGATCTAATGTTTATGAGCAATCAATGTAAAACTTTCAAACATTTCACATAATCAAATAGCTTCTAGATAAAATGAATATATTAATCTGCAAAATCTAATTTATATCAACATTTCAAAATAAGAAAAAAAAGCAATATTGTTACGTGTATCCGCATGAAGGAGTTCGGTTGTATGGCGTGGTACTTTCTCAACATTAAAATCGAAGGTCGTACCAGCTTTTATACCACATCCGGTTTAAATCCGGAAAGCGGAAAGCTCACTCATCTTTACGGTGCAATATTTTTACAATTGATTATACCGTAATAATTCCAACAGTTTGTGCAGACCAATTACTTTCAACTATTAGCTGTCAAAGTACACTCAACTTGACCTGCTGCGATTCATATACTTATTTATTTTATTTATTTATTTGTGAACAAGAACACAACAGGCAAAGCCCAATTATAGTGTTGGTGCACAATAATTTTCTTGAACATATTATAGTTCATATTAAATATATCAATTTCGTTGTGTTCGATAACATTATTTGTTATAAGAAAAGCATATTCCACAGATTGGTGACTTCGATAGTATGTTGGTGCTTGCCTTTTTGCAATAGAGCAGGCCAGGGTTTTCAACACGAGTTTTAAGTGTCGGGACATGAAAATTTAGTGTCGATATCAGATCTGTACAATTAAACTCATTTTGTATACCCTGAGATTTGGGACACTAACGCCATCTTCTTCTCAAAAAGCTTACTACTTTTTAGATTATGTATTAATAATAATAAATAAGTATAATTAAAGTCAGGGTAAACGCCCTTCAAGTAATAATTCCTTTAACGACTCTATTGGCTTGAATCCTTGGTAGTTGAAGTTGAGAGGAATTTGAACATTGTACTTATACTAGACAGTTGCCTAGAAGCGGGCGCGTAATTCTATTGTGCTGCCGAGCATCGTCCCTATGCCATATACACTTCACAACACCTTTATTACCATACTAAAATTCACTAAAATTTACACAAAAGTGTTAAAACAAAACTGTTCACAAAATATTAAAAAAAAATATTGTGTAAAAGTTTTTGTACTTCTGGGTGACGGTCAGCAAAGCCCTTTCGGTCTAGAGACGGCAAACCTTTAAAATGGCCCTGAATATGACATGGATATATTTCCGCGAAGAAATGTAAGCACGCATTCTTTTCATATGGTATCATACTAAAAGCTTGTAATACTTCTGGGAGAATTCCAGGACTCGTTGTAGACTTGCTACACTAAATTCTTGACTTTGCTGTAACAGGTGAATCCGTGTTATATTAGTTCAAAATATAAGACTAGTGAAATTCGAATTATCAATCGTGCGCATACAATTTCTAGAGGATTTCTCCTTTCTTCCCACATTCTCATTTCATGCGCATAGAATTTCTAGAAGTTTTCCCGTTTTTTCTTACATTCTCATTCCATGCGCATAAAATTTCTAAAAGTTTTCCCGTTTTTCCCACATTCTCATTTCATGCGCATAGAATTTCTAGAAGTTTTCCCGTTTTTTCCCACATTCTCATTTCATGCGCATAGAATTTCTAGAAGTTTTCCTGTTTTTTCCCACATTCTCATTTCATGCGTATAGAATTTCTAGAAGTTTTCTTGTTTATTCCCACATTCTCATTTCATGCGCATAGAATTTCTAGAAGTTTTCCAGTTTCTTCCCACATTCTCATTTCATGCGCATAGAATTTCTAGAAGTTTTCCTGTTTCTTCCCACATTCTCATTCCATCAAGTACTTTAAAATTATTCCGTTACATACTTTAACCTGAATGGAATATCAAGGACCATAAAACTAGAAACTTTATTTCGAATTATCAAAGCTCTACGGTAAATATTTTTGTTTTCATAGGAACTTCATATAGTGTTAAATTTGATCAAATTGAAACGTAATTTCTTCACATGAAAGTCTTACAGTACAGTGCACACAGAACTAAAGGAATGGGTTTCTATTAAGACCGGAGGGAACAACAACCCTTGATTTCAATGAACAATGGCTGAGCAATCTCCTTGAAGCGCATAGAATTGGCTTCTGCCCAAAGGGATTTTGTGTTGTCTATAACCGAACGCATGATTAATCTCTTCGAAGTTGTGACGCCGTTGCTATTATAACAACGCAGGGAGTAAGCGAGCGGAAACTGCTTAGTTTGCTGTGGTGAACTTTGACAGCTAAATGCGCCGTAATTCGCGCATTAAAGCACGTCTCTTCCGATTAACTAATTATGGAAATTCAGATCCCTGCCGCCTACATTTGCTTCGACAGGGTACGCCCCGCCGCCTATCGAACATTGCTGTAAATTACCGAAAACAAATAAACCTCGCGAAGCGTAGAGAAGTTCCGTGCTTTAACTTTCATCACGTAATCAAGCTATTGTTTTGTTACTGCATACAACATGTATAGGAGGCTAAAAACAAGGGGAAAAAAATGCAATGCTGTTATTTACAACTCTACAGATTTTCATTTACATATTTATGAAACTAAATACCGTTTGGAGGTCAAGAGAAGATTGAAAAGCTACAAATGTTGTCTCGGCATTTGGAATTCTGAGGTTCGATGCACAGGATTAACGAATTCAATGTTGCTTGTATTTGTTCACACCATAATTAAAATTGTATGCAAAAGGGATTAAAGACATTGGGATATGTCTAAATTTTTTGTTACAACATTACTACATGAAACCAGAGAAAATCACGATTAACACAGGTTCAAGACCAGAAGTTCTCTAATTACACGCATGAGAAAGTGGTTCCTTTGATTTTTTAGCTTTAATTATCAATTTTAAAAGATATTCTTTTCTTTGTTCAATTTTACTTCATTGGGATCACGCTAGTGAGCCTTAAAAAATTGAAATGTTTTTAAGATTTCCCTAGTGAGCCTTAAAAAATTGAAATGTTTTTAAGATTTCCCTAGTGAGCCTTAAAAAATTGAAATGTTTTTAAGATTTGCCTAGTGAGCCTTAGAAAATTGAAATGTTTTTAAGATTTCGCTAGAGAGCCTTAAAAAATTGAAATGTTTTTAAGATTTCGCTAGTGAGCCATATAAGTTTTTAATGTTATTAAAATCACACTAGTGGACAATATAGTAATATTATTGGGATCATGCTAATGGGCCTTATAAAATTGTACTGTTATTAGAAGCACGTTTTTTGGACCTTATATGATTGTAGTGTTATTAGGATCACGTTAGTGTCGCTTATAGAATTGTAATGTTATTAGGATTTCACTAATGGGTCTTGCAAGCTTGTAATGACATCAGCATTTCACTAATGGATCTCATTAAGATTATAATGTTATTAGAATCTCGCTAGTGGACCTTAGAAGATTGTACTGTTACCAAAACATGCTAATGGGCTTTATACTGTAAGATTATACACCATCAGGATCCTGCCGCCTACAGTCGGACAAATTGTGCATGCCGACCAGATGCAGCGGTCGGATTGCCGGCGCCGGACAACACCGGCGTCTTTCCGCGCTCTTTTCAACCGCGACGGATGGTTGCCTTGCCGAGCAGTCGGCAAACTGCCGTAAAGGCGCAGTAAATGCGCCGACGTCGAAAAGAGGCCGGCATAAGGAGTCGGCAGAGGGTCAGAAAGCGGCATTTCCGACTGTTTTGCCGACTCTGCCATAGATCGTAGATCGTCGTGCCGCCGCGGACGGGCGCCGGATGTCTCCGTCGGCGGGGGCAAACCCTCTCTCCGAACGCGACTTCCTGATGGGGTATTGTTATTAGAATCACGCTAATGGGCGTGATAAGATTGTACGCTTAATGTTAGTGTATTCGTCCGTCCACTACGTAACACAATAACTTGAACGAAAGCAAATTTTCCAAACCTGCTTTTTAAAATTTTTTGCAATAGACAGCTAGATCAATTAGCTACGCCAAGCGATGGAGTCAATTCCTTAAAATTTAAACGGGTAACTGTGACTTTAACGATAGTTATCCATGTTCCCTATCTTATATACGGGATATTTACCATGTCAACTACCAGCATAGAAATAGTACTTCACTCAGAAATATAAGTTTTGCGTATCCCTTTTACACTTCCAAACTATACTCGGTACAGGTTTATGGGAACTATATAGAAAAGCTATCTCCGTCTATCTATCTGCGACAAATGTCAGAGCAGAAACGGTAACAGATTGCGGAAAAACTGTTTACTGATATGGTTTCAAGAATAGCTCCTATTTCTATCCTTTTTCCTACCGTGACACTCCGTCGAAAAGGTGTAAACAGCTTTGTCAGGGCAGCCATCCTAGTGAGTTCTTTTCTGGGTTTTCATCATTCACACCAGGCAAATGCCGGAATGGTACCTAACGTAATTGTCCCAGACTACTTCTTTCTTTCTCTCCAATTCCCCCGGATAGTGTAATCGCCGAGGGACGTCATCCCTCATATTTGTGACGAGCTAACATGACCATAGATGCCAAAACCCAGAAATCTAATTCCTAATCCTAATCTTAGTGACGGGCTAACATGACCATAGATGCCGAAAGCCCAGAAATCTAATTCCTAATCCTAATCTTAGTGACGGGCTAACATGACCATAGATGCCGAAACCCCAGAAATCTAATTCCTAATCCTAATCTTAGTGACGGGCTAACATGACCATAGATGCCGAAACCCCAGAAATCTAATTCCTAATCCTAATCTTAGTGACGGGCTAACATGACCATAGATGCCGAAACCCCAGAAATCTAATTCCTAATCCTAATCTTAGTGACGGGCTAACATGACCATAGATGCCGAAACCCCAGAAATCTAATTCCTAATCCTAATCTTAGTGACGGGCTAACATGACCATAGATGCCGAAACCCCAGAAATCTAATTCCTAATCCTAATCTTAGTGACGGGGTAACATGGTCATAGATGCCGAAACCCCAGAAATCTAATTCCTAATCCTAATCTTAGTGACGGGGTAACATGGTCATAGATGCCGAAAGCCCAGAAATCTAATTCCTAATCCTAATCCTAATGACGGGCTAATATGGTCATAGATGCCGAAAGTCCAGAAATCTAATTCCTAATCCTAATCCTAGTGACGGGCTAACATGGCCATAGACGCCGAATGTTCAGAAATCTAATTCCTAATTTTAATCCTAGTGACGGGGTAACATGAGCATAGATGGCGAAAGCCCAGAAATCTAATTCCTGATCCTAATTCTAATCCATTAACGAACTCGGCGGATATATTCACGTTAACTGCAAAAAATAAATAAAAATAAATAAATTAAATAAATAAATAACCTTTCCTTCAAGAGTTATTATGCGGACGCACGTAAGTAGTATAGTGGTCGCAATGACCAGTAAAACCTCTGATTTACAGCAATCAGAGATTTTTTCTCTTTTTTGGGGGGGGGGGAGGTCCTTTACATACGATATATCGGAAGATTTCGGAATGATTGTGGAATTGCCTTCCAAACGTACACTTGAATAAGCATGAAAGAGCAGAGTTGCACCAATAATGTTGCCGAACTTTCAATACATGGTGAACGAGTGACAAAAAATAACACTTAAATAGTTGTAACACGAATGATAATAGTTATTCGAGTAAAGACGGTGACAATAAAATATAAAACAACGAATACCAAAACGAAACTAAGCGACAATACCCTGAGATGTTTTCGATGCTATAGCGTGAGAGAACACTAGATTAAAATATTCATAGATAAAAGTTCACAATCGGAACGCAGCATCGTGCTCTATTGGTTTGCGAAATCGATAGATCGACGACTCTTTTAGGGAAGTACTACTCCCGGAAGTATTTTTTTCGCGTTCTACCCTGTGTTTTTCCGCTCGTTACCTTAGTCAGCTGTTTTAAGTTTGTCATAAGGAAGCAGCTGAGGTTAATTTACATCGATTATCATGGGGGGTCAAGGTCGAACGGAACGAGCCTTGCGTTTCTTCTAATCCCTTCTCTCGCTGCCAATCACTCAGCTTTGTTTCCTAACGTAAGTAAATAACTTTTTTGAGTATTGTTTTCATCTTATTTTAATGAAAAAGTAATGAAAATTTTTAAAAAAATAAAAGAAAAACTTTCCTTGAGCCGGGTTTGAACCCACACCAAAAGCGTCCATTGCTAGCCCGGTCACTAGCACGCTCGCCTACGAGGGTCGACAGCATCTCGCGTTTTCTTTCTGCTATATGTATGCTACGTGGCGAGAAACGAATAACGCCAACCAATCAGAACTGTGTATTTAGTTCCTACTTCCGGGAGTATTACTTCTCCGAAGGAGTCGTCGTAGATCCAGGTCAAGCTTCAAGACTCCTTGCCATTACAATACCGTTAAACTTTTATAAGGGTCCTTGCAGTGATCCTAATAACGAGAATTACTTATATATCTATATATTAAGTTTCTAAAAACAATATATTCAATTTTGGCTCTAATTTCTCTACTGTAACCGCAAGTGGTAGACATATACCATTTTCGGTTCCAGTGTTGATCAGGAAGAACGGAAGAAAGGGCTTCCAAATGTAAATTCAGCAAACTTCATTACTTGTTTTAAGACATTTTTTTATTGTTTTCTTTCTCAACATGAAAAAGAAAATTGGCAGTGAGTTTACTAGACAAATCTTAAGTTTTCTAAAAAAAAAAAAAGAAAGAAAAAGCAGACAGCTGACTTCCTGAAAATTGCTTGTGTAAAAGTACCCCATTTTCTTACTGAAGCCCCATCTTACCTTATTTAACTTTTTTTTTTATTTCTCGTTTTCAAGGGGAGCAAAATAGCCTTCTAGAAAAGGGAAAAGATACTGCCATAGACAATATTTCCCCGTGTTTAAAATTTCCCTCTGGAATCTCATTGTTTTATCTTACGCTATTCTTAAGAGCGTTGGCATATCTCCAAAGGGGAGAAAAAAAAAACAAAGAAACAAAGCTTGTAGAGATATACGTATTTCTCGCCATATCTGGAGGAGGCCCTAGTGGCACTGTTTTAACACCAAGTGAAGAAACATGAACAGGAAAGTTTAGAAATGGCATATAAAATAAGATAAGAAAATACAAGTAAATCTAAATTAAGAAAATAAGCAAGAAAGATAAAAGAGTTATATATTTTTTCAGTTAAAAGCATGATTTAAATGTTGAAATCAGTTACAACCTTATTCAGAAGAGATGGCGCTTTTCTTCCATTCTTTAGGGTCGCCCTTAAGCAGTCCTTTCAGGGTTTCAGGGAAAACATCTACAAGAATTTAATTTTAACTTAGTTAAGCAGCTTGTCATATTCTCTTTATCATTGTTCATTATTGTAGTAAAGACAGGGTGTTTCAAAATGAATATTCGGGCTTTAAGGCTTTGATAGTATTTATTACAGTTCATTTGCAAAGTTGACACGTAAACCGTAGGATCTATACAGCTTGTAGGAACTCCAAAGTTAAGGACGTAGTTGTAAGCGTCTCCTTAAAATTCTCCACACAGACGGTTGCACTGTAATTACAGATTCAGTCCTTGCAAAATTAAAACACAAAAAGCTTTCTGCTCACTAGTCACCGTCTTTGCTACTAGCGCTTTCTAACGGCAGACAGAGGAAACAGTGCATGTGCACGCATGCATACAAAAATGTTTTGAGTTGCTCTTTCTGTTTGATGTATTATTTATAACTGAATCGTTGAGTTCGAAACCCGGTCATCTCCATCGAAGCTAATTTGAGAGGAGAGACAAACAAAATTAAATTAGTCAATATGCGTCTACCATACAGGGCTATTTTCATTTTTCGACCGTAGAAAAAATGGCAGTTCTACAGTCCGAAAATGGAAACAGCCCTCTAGGGTAGACGCATATTGACTAATTTAGTTTTGTTTGTCTCTTCTCTCAAATTAGCTTCGATGGAGATGACGCGTTTTCGAACTCAACAATTCAACTGTAAGTTAATTGTAATAAATACTTAAAACCCCGATATTCATTTTGAAACACTCTGTATTATCAATCTTCGATGAAACTTGTGAATTTACTGACTATCATTTTCAGTGAGAAACACTAGAGTAGTGCAGTGGTTTCGAATATTAGATCGTTCCCTTGTTGTTCACCATGGACCGTTTAAACTCAACATACTCTTTTTTAACATTTTTGTTTACTTGTATACTCACCATCACTAACGCGCCTGTAGCCGACGACCATTGCTGCCGAGACTCGATTAGATACAATTTTTGGGTTTTTAGTAGCAACCTAGCACAGACTGGTTGTGTTTGTCTGCAGTATAGTTTTCACAGCGTATGTTCGTACGCTGTATTTAATATATCCATAACAGTTAAGCCATTCTAAAGCCAATCTGCATTCTAAAGTCAATCAAAATTTTAAGATAGTTCCCAGAACATAATAAAACGTAATTAATTATGCAAGAGTACGAAAATATGAGAAATTACATGTTCCAGCAGTTTGTTATGTGAAATATTTTGGCTTATATTTACGGAATCTATTCCAGTCTTTGTTTTATAACAAGGAGTCTTAATTCATTTAAAGAAAATACTTCCTTGGTATAAACGAATGGTCAAAAGATCAAAGATGGCACAGATAGCTATCCTAGTTTGCTTTTAGGTATATGTCTCAACGAAGGGTTTAAATTTAAAAAAAACAACATAAAATTACATTAAATTTCCATTAGAATTTGCACAAAGGATACAGTAAACGTAAAACAAACTAAAATGTAATCTTATGACAAGTAGATAACTCGACTCTCGTTAACAGATTCTGTTGTTAGAATAATAGATTAGACAGTTTAAAATTTTCAAACTGTAATTCTTATCTAAATATCGTCCGTTGTAAATGACATCCCATGTACCAGAATTTTAAATTGAGACTGTGTTAAATAATGAAAAACGGTTCACACGTAAGATTTAGGATTATTTGTGTCGTTATTAGCAGTAAATCAAGCAAGAATACATTTAGAGATAAGTATTTTATTTTCATATACAGTGCATAGATTTATTTTCTATTGAGTATATTTTAACGGGGACGTCAGTAACGAGGTTATTTTTGTCCCCGTCACGAAACGACTACTCAAAAATACAGACCAGAGTTGGCAACCCCAGGAAAGAAAATTATCGGTTTTCGTCTTTAAAATTATCGTATATTATAAAAAATTGTCGTATATTCGTTATGCATGTGATAATTTCAGAAGCAAGTATAATACTACTAATAATAACAGTAATATACAGGGTGTTTTAAAACAACACCGACAACGTCTAGAGGATGATTCCTGGCACCAAGATAAGACAAAAAGTATAGATCACCTTGGTACACAAATGCTTCCTTTCGGCGTTAAAGGCTGCCGAAAACATTGAAAAAATGAACTTCAAAAGTCTATATCTCTAATACTGTGAGACCTAGCTTAGTCTGATCAAGACTTCCCTTAGGAATTAATATGTGTCCTATGCAAATATTCATGTCTCAGAGTCCTGCGGTATTTCCGCAACAATTTTTATAAAGGTAGCTGGTGAGTACCTCAAATTATATGCCCATAGCCAAACTCTATAAAAATTATTGCGTGAGTACCTTATGATTCTGAAACATGGATTTTTGATACGGTACATATTAGTTCTTAAGTAAAGTCTTGACCTGACTACAGTAAGTCCCATAGTTTTGGAGCTATAGACCTTTAAAGTTCATTTTTTTTAAAATATTTTCGGCAGCCTATAACTCCGAAAGGAAGTATTTATGCATTCAGGTTAGTCTATAAGTACATTTTATCTTATGTTGGTGTCAGGAATCACCTCCCAAATGTTGTCCATGTTGTTTTGAAGCACCCTGTATAATAAAGTTTTCTAGTAAACTTTAAAAAAATGAAAAATGAGATATTTTAAGTTTTACGTCGAAAGGTTACGCCGGCTAAGCTAAACGAGACGGTGGTGATGAGAAGTGAATGAAATGGTGGAATGAAGAGCGGGAGGAAAGGTGAGAACCCCAAGAAAAATATACACACGGTGTTTGTCCACCAGAAAGCTCATTTGGCGCGAGCTGGGACTAGTAAACATTAGTTTCGAACTGCAAATCAGTGTCATTGACCGTACTATTTTTAAAATTCTTATTAACATTACTCTCAACAAGAATATTTCTATCCCTTCGTAAATGTAATTGAATTTAAATTGATGGAGAGTTGCCATTTTCCAATTTTCAAATCGTTATTAATTTATTTTAGCGGAAATGACTGTTAAAAACTCAGTGTGTGTGTCTTTTATAATTATTTAATGCACATCTATAATTTATTTTCACATTCGAAAAACTGCCAAAGAGTATATGTTCCAAAATTATCGTATATTTACCTATTCTCGCAAGAGCATTATCGTATATAGCATTTGATAAGCCTGATACAGACTGTCGCAAGTATAGTTTAAAGATAAACTCGGATCATCAGTGGCGTATTTAGGGGGGCTTCCAGGCTCACCCCCCCGAAATCTTACTTACTATAGTAAAATAATTAAATATCTTGCAGAATTTTCACATTTCCAGCCAAAGCCCCCACGAAAGTTAGCAACCCGCCTCCGAAACAAAATCGTAAATACGCCACTGCTGATCATAGACAATGAAAATTATTACAGATACTAGAAGTTTCAATTTCGTTCGGTAGATGTCAGCCTCTGATTATGTTTGCTGCCATCTAGCGGTGAGGCGTGTAACTTTTATTAGTTTTGTTTTCTGTACTGGAAATTGAGTTGAGGATAATTGCCCTTAAAGACACCATTATCCATGAAAATGTTAACGAACTCGTCCGTGATTGTGCTCCACCTATCGATTTCGAAAGGAATACAATCCAAAAATATCGTTCATGTGTTATCGATGGAATAACGGACGAACATAAGTTACCGTAGCCCGTTAATATATTAACGAGTGGATTTACATCCATTAACGAACTCAGCCGATTTGATTGTTCTAGCTTTCTATTGCACAAAACAAAATTCAACAAAAATATTTTGTTCAAGAGTCATCATGTGTAGTAACGGAGGAACGTAAATCACCGTTATCGGTTGAGATGTTAACGAATTAGCTTCATTAAGGAGCTCGTCTGATAAAGTACCGGTACATTCGCTAAGTGTTCCCTCGGGATTCATGTAAAATTGATTCAAATGCGAAGTTCTCCGCGGCCCAATGTGCATTGTACAATTTTAGCGGCCCACACCGGTAATTTGCATATTTATGGGCCTTCGTATATCCGGAATTCAATCATACCCTACTACGAGGGTCATTTAACTCGAACAGGCAACACTGCTGCGATTGGAGTATCGTGTAGGCAGGACACAAATGAACGTAGTGTGTTTCGTGGGTATGTACGAGTCAGTTCAACGCTGCTGCGGTCCCATATTACGGTGTGTGTGGCTAGTAGACACTGTTAAAGTGATTGTTGTGTGAAATACTGCCCTAACGCAATGTTAACGCGTGCAGAACAGCGTATGTTTATCAAATTGCAGGTGTCACGAGGGCAAAATGTTAGGACGATTCTTAGAGGATTGGTAGAGGCCTGCGGTGAAGATGCTCTATTGTATCGGACAGTGACGAGATGGGTTGCAGTATTTTAGGCGGGACGATCGTCAACAGTCAAAATGCACAGTGGAGGGCATATGCGAACGGCTACGGACGAAATTCATTTGGAAGACTACGGACATTGCTTGACGATTATCGGCGCTGAGCTTTGGCGTAGAAGAAGAACATTTTTTCCGGATCAGTGTTCCGCATGCTAAGACAAGATCTTGGTATGGGGAAAACTGCAGCCAGATGTGTACCCCATGAGGTTCAAAAGTTGCATAGGTGGAAATGTGCGCGCCTACACCTTCAACAGTACAATGGTTAAGGAGATGACTTCTTACACCGCATTATTACAAGTGACGAAACGTGGGGAAGATCCTATCAGAATGGTACCTCCCAGAATCCCCACAACCGGAAAAGCTTAGGCAAGAGCCAGCAAACGTGAAGGTGATGATGATAATTTCATACGACCACGAATGCATTATCCTGTCACATCAAGTTCCACCGGGCGTTACCGCCAGTGCTGCGTACTATGCTTCATAACTCAATCACCATTTGCGACCAGCATTGCGGCACTAACGTCCACACCTCCTGGAGTCTGGACCAATTCTCCTACACGACAATGCCAGATGCCATACAGCCAATCCAGTACAGACTCTTGTTACGACGATGGGGTGGTAAGTACTGAAGCACCTGTCGAACTCCCCGGATATGATCACTGCGATATTGATCCTTTCCCAAAAATGAAAGAACCTCTCACGGGCAACGTTTCACAGACATTCCCAACATTGTTCGTGCTTTAGGGCGGGCTGTCAACACCTTCTCACAACATGGGGCTTTGACAGGTATTCAACGGTTATCAGACATCTGGCGAAGGGTTCAACAGGCTGGCGGAGACTACGTCGAAGGACTGTAAGCTTCTTGAGGCAAGTGATTCACTACATTCCATTTCATAACAACGTTGCCACTTCGAGTTAAATGACCCTCGTATAACGCTCGGTCACAAATTGCTTTTAATTTCTTTACATGTAACTGGACATGAATGTGGTCATATGCAAAACAAATTCGATCAAGTACTGCTTTTCTGACGCGTATTGCGCACCCCGACCGCCATCTTGGATCTGCCATATTGGATTCAAATTTCGGTTTTTCAAATGGGAATAGGTGCAATAGATACATCAAATTGATATAAAAGTTTCTCGGAAATTCATTGGTGTAGTGAGTTTTAACGTAGTATGTAGTCTAAAATAGTTACAGGGTGAACAATACGCAACAAAGTCAAAAATGGTTCACAACCTGTAGTTCTCAAACCGTTGGGATTAGGACCTATGTTCATATGAACATTTTTGCTTAGAATCACTCATACTACCATTTCCCAAAAATATTGCCCCTTCCTCCTGGGACATCACACACTTAAATATAATAAATAAGTGAAAAATAAAACTTCAGCATGTATATTCCATATTCTATGTACCATACAATAAACCATCACTAATCACCACAAATAGCACACTTTCCAACCTAGACCATATCCTGCCCAAAACAGTATTCCAGGAACCAACCCTTGCAGTCGTCACACTTGAACCAATCCTTCCCATCCATTGCAGTGTAATAATAACCGCCACACTTACAACAATGGTTTGTACTACGTTTCCTGAAGATTCTTTCCCTCGATCTTCACAACTCTTTTGCGCCTGAGCACATTCCTTTCTTGAATATTTATTTCTCTCTCTTGTTTTCTCTATGTATTCAGGGGATGTTAACTCAGATCTACCAACTCTCCTGCATTATGCGGGATTCTCCCGCATTTCGACGTTCATTCCCGCTCTCCCGCAACGAAGTAGCAAACTTCCGCATAATCGAAATGGGGTAGAGAGGGGGAAGTAACCGCTTAACATATCTTTTGTTTTTTAAAAAATACAGTTGAAATTTCACCTAATTTATTTTTCGGTTGAAATAAAGTACATTGAACTACAATAATAGTGGATACCTGTCCCCCATCTATAGGCACCTGTTTCCCATCATTAGACAATTTTGTGTTGGTCACTTACAGTAGAAACTAACGGATCGAATTTAGGGCCGAGCTGTGTTTACACGTGCGCGTGTGTGGGGGTGTGGGTGTAAGAGAGACAGAGAGAGAGAGCGATTGAGTGAGAGACAGATAGTTCGATAGTTCTTTCCTCCGACGGCTGCTACTATTAATAATTTATATTTCGAGGAAATCTCCCGCCTAAAATTCCTCCCAGGTTGGCAGGTCTGTTAACTCTTCAGAAGATATATATCTGCGTTTCATCTGTGCCCAGCAGTATGAAGACGCGGTACCTTCGGTAAATCTGTAAACCACACCATGCTTGCATTTCCATTCATTGTCCCACGAGATGTTGAAGGCATGAGTTCGAAGGTAGAGATTGAGACAGGTGAGTTTGGCCTAGATTTAACCGGAGATTAAGGTTGCTTCTGTGAAAGAGGCTGTGACATCGTCTGCAGTAGCCCTAGATCTGTCAGTGCAAAAGCAACGATGTTGAAATAATGTGGTGGAATTGCGTATTTGTTCCAGTATATAGACTTGTGTTCGAGAACCCGGAATAAGCCACGTTTATACTGGCACTTTTGTTCCATGCCTGAGTAGTTTTGTTTCTGGTCGCCAGTGCATGCTCCCGACTAAACCATATAATGACAGTTAATTACCTTCTTACGTTATGTATATTCATGAAAATGGAACACGGAGGAGAGCCTTGTAACTCTTGTGCTGCATATCATCGCAGGACACATATTTATTAATCTAATTTCACGACACACAGGCCTGCATTCAACTAGACGACCCCATAACAATATTTGTGGGGGTCGTCTTACCCCACATGCCTTATGCACAGAAGGGACCGTCTAACCTCAACGCCTATCATGCAGCGAAAACAACAAAGGACACGCTTGTACGTTGTTGCATTCAAACCAGCGTTGTATGCTCGACAGACACCTCATTTAATACTCTTATCAGGGTAGGCGGTGGATTGTAATACTGCTACTTAAAGCTACTTTTAAGAGCTCCAAACTCTTGAATGAATTTTATTTCTATATAAAATAAGAAAGTTTTCTCTCCTGGGGCAGGATTTTTCCCTGACTCTTATACACCTGAGTTTTATATAACTACAGATTTGCTAGTTTATCTCGAGATTTTCATTAAGCCGAGAATTATATGAGCCATTTTGATAGTGATATTTTTATCACTTACCTTTATATTTAGGAATTTGCAGCTGGGTGCTTCCTTTTACCAACACGGCGCTTATGTGACTCAATTTCAGAGAGCCTCACTGCGTGTTGGAACAGGAACCATTAGCTCCAAATTTCGCCACGCGCAGGGCTGCGAAACAAAACGTTGCGGGTAGGCCGTCCTTAACAAATGGCCGTCTTTGAACAAATGACTGTTATTTCCTATGTTGATAAATTTATTTCTTAAAATGTAGATAATTATTTTTTAAATCACTTATCAGTAGACTAATAATGTAATAACTTTTTAGTGAGGAACAAACTAGAGGTTGCTATACGTATCTTAACAGTAAATATTTTACTTTCTAATTAGTTTATGAAATGTGTTAATTACTTTCTGTGTCAGATCAATATATTTGATCCTAGTTGAGATTATAACCTTCAACATACCGTTCATTAATTAAAATAATCTTTTTTTTTTTCTTTTCCCTTACAACTCATTTTATTACCAAGCAATAATACAATTTGTTTTTATTCACGTTTTTACAATTGAATAAATCCATTTTTTCAGTTATTGTTTTTTTTTTTTATTATTTCATGATGTTTATTCTATACTTGTCCCCCTCGATCGTTTCGCTACTTTACTGGCTTCCTCAGGGAAATCTTGACACATTAAACTCTCAGTGGATGGGTTTTTAAAACAATAATGTCTGTCGCTTTCTAACTGAACAACGCGCTAATTTAATTGAAATGTTTCAATCATTCATTGTATATGTTAATTTCAGTTGTTATTCTCTCTGTTCAACACGTCCATTTTTTTCTAATGATATTCGTTTATTCTTACTTGTGAATGTGAATCTAATATCTGTAATATAAAGCAAAATGGGAGGAAAAACACTCAACAATCTCCCATTCTGTTTTATATGTATGTTTGAAAATCCTTTCAGGATATATCGAAACTCACAACCACTTGAAGTTCTGCTTTTATCAGTTCACAGCAGCTTCTGTGCCTGACATCAGTATATTCTTCTTTTATTAGTACACAGTACCTTCTGTTCTCGACATCAGTATATTCTGCTGATATTAGTTCAAAGTAGCTTCTATTTCTGACATCAGTATATTCTTCTTTTATTAGTTCACAGAGCTTCTGTTACTGACATCAGTATATTCTTCTTTTATCAGTTCACAGTAGCCTCTGTTCCTGACATCAGTATATTCTTCTTTAATTAGTTCACAATAGCTTCTGTTCCTGACGTCAGTATATTCTGCTTTTATCAGTTCACAGCAGCTTCTGTTACTGACATCAGTATATTTTTCTTTTATTAGTTCACAGAGCTCCTGTTTCTGACATCAATATATTCTTCTTTAATTAGTTCACAATAGCTTCTGTTTCTGACATCAGTATATTCTTCTTTAATTAGTTCACAATATCTTCCGTTCCTGATGTCAGTTATTCTGCTTTTATTACTTCACAATAGCTTCTGTTCTCGACATCAGTATATTCTGCTGATATTAGTTCAAAGTAGCTTCTGTTCCTGACATCAGTATAGTCTGCTTTTATTAGTTTAGAGTAGCTTCTTTTCCTGACATTAGGACATCCTGTTGTTATTAGTTCAAAGTAGTTTCTGTTCCCGACATCAGTATATTCTGCTGATATTAGTTCATAGTAGCTTCTGTTCCCGATATCACTATATTCTGTTTTTATTAGTTCAGAATAACTTCTGTTCCTGACATTAGGATATTTTGTTGTCATTAGTTCACATCAGCTTCTGTTCAAAATATCAGTATATCACGTTTTATCTAGAAAGTGTTGACAGATGATGACTTGAATGCTAAGTAAATTAGTCTTAAACATAAGATTAGAGTGCCTACTAGATAGATTGCGTGTGTGAGAAAATCAGTGTCCCTATTTTTTTTTAAATGCAATAACTTATAAAAACTTTCTAAAATTGTTCAGGACTATAATTTCTTTCATCTTCATCAGCCGAGGGATGAGCGCAGCGCTCACATTTGTATTTCTGGAGGTGCCATTGGTCGTTGTAATGTTCTACTGACGTGTGATGCCATATACCTGTTAATTGTAATCTTACGAACGGAATCTAGTTGGTAGGAGGTTTGCTGCCAAGAATTAGTGTGAATTATACTGTATTTTGTATTGAAGTGTCACATGAATGAGCGCTGCGCTCATACCTCGGCCGATGGTGTCAGTGAAATTTCATTAGACACTTTACGTGAAAAGGAGTTCAATTAGTTTCAACTTCTATATTGAAACTAGTGAGGTGCCGTGGAAAATCAGCACCCGGGGCGAGAGTATAGGAGGACGCCCCATCAATATATTGCAAGTATTTTTTTCTGTTTTTCCTTTTTCTCCCAAATTTTGCGCCCCCTTACTTCGGCGCCCGAGCCGTCGCTCCGCTCGCCTCCCCTACAGCACGTTACTGATTGAAAAGTATGCATGGTTTGAATAGCGTGTATGGATGCCTTACGTAAGATACTAGTAAAATGAAACCCTGAGAAATGCGAATTAATCAATCGATTTTAGAAGAGACTTATGATGATATTGACGTTGGTTTATCTGTAGATTTGGTTGATTCAGATGCTGAATAGCCATGTGACAGTGCTTATGACAGTGAAAGTGAACTATCTGGAGATGAAGGTGACGTAACTGAAGAACTCGTAGTTCCTCGTGTACAGTATGTAGGAAGAAACCAGACGACTATTTCGAATGTTCAACCGGCACGACAATAAACGAGTAGGGGGCGCAGAAACATAGTCATCCATCCACCAGGAGTTAAAGGAGCCACTGCAACAAACGTAGTGACGGTTCTGAACGCATGGAAACTTTTTTCCTGGTGTTGTGATTGAAGAAATAACGAAGCATACAAATGACCGTCTACGTACAATACGAGCTAAATGCAAGATGGAGAGTGACGTTGTAAAGACACAAATCTTGAAGAAATAAGAGCTCTGGTAGGCCTTCTATATTTGACGGGGGTCCAAAAAATCATCACATCATAGCGTAGAGGATTTGGTAAGCACGGATGGGACTGCACCTGAGTAAATGAAGAAGAAAGTAAATTATCAAGCACAAAATGTATGGTCATCTTCAGCTGAGCGCTCCGCTCATCCCTCGACCGACGACCAGTGGCGGATCGTAAAAACTGGGGGAGCCAGCCAGTACCCCAGACTTTGATAGGTATATATAAACTTTCAAAAATATACAAATAATAGCTTAAATTATTTTGTCACTGAGAAAACTGGGGGGGGGGGGCTAGGCCCCCCGGCCCTGGCTTAGATCCGCCACTGCCGATGACGTGCCCGAAGTAGGCTCGACCACTGAAGGGTTAAGAAATGGGAGAAGTCGTTTTCTTAGGAAAATAAAAATGTATAAAATAACATATGTTAACCCTAGTCTAGTCACGAAGTTCATGAAGCATTCCATCACTACAAAATATCATCTGCTTAAAAAAAAAAGAAATACCACTATAATGTCCTTAATGGAAAAGATAAATTTCATTATTAAAATACTTCTTCAATCGTATAGCACTCTAATGTAAACGAAATGCAAATTTTAAGTTGCAACAGTTGTAATAAATATTATTCATGCAATACACAGACAATGAACCGAACAAATACTTATGTTCTATGTATTTTAGCCTCAATCAGTGCTGACAATAATTAAATGTTTCCCAATTCTCAGTTACCAGCTCTCCAGCTCTTCTGATGCATTTAACTCCGCTGGCGATATGTATTTTTGGTCCATTCAGCATCCACCGCAGAGGAGTCCAACACTAGAAATTGAAAACCCCCTGTGCTAAAAGGGATAATAGTTTTAGTCGTCCTACCATAATCGGGTTATTGAAAGGTAATGAATAACCAGCCGCTTAGCCGTTGGTGTAAAACTTAGATAGCGTGAAGCCTTCCTCTTTTGGGAAGACCAACCGCGCACTGCGGATTCACTAAACACGATAATGTGTCATTTAATTCCCATTCGTCAAAGGCTTTACAAATGTAACGACCACATATTGTCCCTTTTCCATGATTTGCAAGCCTATTGTTATTATAAACAGATGTATTCCACAAGCACAAACACATACACGGTTAATGACTTCCTATATAGCCTTTACAAGCAGCACAAAGGTTCATCACCACAGATTTAAGCCAGATTTATTGATTCAACATTTTTATTATTTCTTTCACATTCTTATGCATCTCTGAGGTTCTAAAGGTCTGGCTGGGGATATTGTTCTGTAGTGCAGCTGTGGTGAGAAAATGAAATGAATTTTTTAAAGTTTAATATCCCACCATTATTTCCTTTAGGCTAAGGGAGATGGATGATTAAGATAAGTGAATGATAATGGAAGAATTAGTGGAATGAATATGTGGGAGGAAACGGGAGTACCTCGAGAAAACCCACGGGCGCAATGTTGTCCACCACAAACGTACTTGGCTGAATATCGAATCAGGGACCTCACGCACCGGAGGTAAGCACTCTACCACTAAGCCACCGTGCCCCCTCACAGCTCTCTTAGAGACAAGAAAGCGTGATATTCAACGGACTAATCTGTGGGGATTGATGCCATAGGCGTACAAGAGGGAGGGCAGGCCTCCATAGAATATTGTTGAACCACAGATTAGTCTTGAAATCTTCGCAATATTGTAGTTACACTGATGTTACATGATGGTCTACGCTATCCTCCAACTATATCAGGTTCAAACTAATGGTGAGCACAAAAACCAGTTTTTCGGTTTTTGGTTTTTAGAAAAAAACGAACAAAAACCCGGTTTCGGTTTTCTCCAAAAAACGGTTCGGGTTTTCACCGAAACCGGTTTCGGTTTTCTAAAAAAAACGGTTTCGATTTTCTTCAAAACCGGTTAGATTTTCTTCAAAACCGGTTCGGTTTTCACCAAAACCGGTTATCGGTTTTCTCCAAAACCAGTTCGGTTTTTCATCGGATCCGGTTTCGGTTTTTTCCAAAATTTGTTCTATTTCTTGCCAAAATAGTGTTACGTTTTTCTCCGGAAACCGATTCCGGTTTCCACAGAAATAGTTTTACGTGTTTTCTAAACGTTTTCACCGAAACTAGTTTCGGTGAAAAACGAACCGGTTTTGAAGAAACTCGAAACCGGTTTTGGATAAAATCGAAATGTCGGTTTTTTGGGTATTGGTTTTCTAGAAACCGGTTTCCGGTTTTTATAAAAACCGGTTTTGCCGATCCCAAGTTCAAACCAGGATCTGGATTATGTTCTCTTGTTTATAGTAAATTCTGTCCTTCATTCGTTTGAGATTCTCAGGCCCTCGGGATTCGCAGCCACGACTCGACCTTCAACCTCCCCTTCCGGGGAAGGGGTGCACGTGGCTCAGTGCTAGAGCGCTTACCTCTGGTATATGGAGCCCCTGATTCGATTCCAGGCCAAGTAAGTTTGTGGTAGACGACATCGTGTCCATGGGTTTCCTCAGAATACTTCCGTTTCCTCCCACTTTCTCATTCTACCAATTCTTCCATTATCATTCACTTGCCCCAATCATCGTCTCCCTTAGCCTAAAGGATATAATCGTGGGACGTTAAATTGAAAGATTTCGATTTCGTTTTATTTATTTCAGAATTAAGAGGCGATGCCCTCCCTAGCACAATATCCTAGTTACTGGGCTCAAACCAAGGTCTTAATTATATTGTTATGTTTATAGTAGATTCTATCCTTCATTCGTTTGAGGGGCCGCGTTGGCTAGGTGGTAGAGCGTTCACCTCTGGTGCTTCGGGTCCCGGGTTCGATCCCAGACCCCGCCAAGTGAACTTTGTGCTGGACAAATACCGTGTGCGTGGGTTTTCTCGGGGTTCTCCCGTTTTCTCCCACTTTCTTCATTCCACCATTTCATTCATTACTCATCATCACCGTCTGCTTTAGCCTAACCGGCATAACCGTGGGACGTAAAACTCAAAGAACTCATTTCAATTTACTTTCCTTCGTTTGAGTTTCTCAGTTCATTATGGTTCGCAGATACAACCTGCCCTTGAATCTAACACATTTGGAGGACACTCAGGTCATCGTGTAAGGTCAACTACCACAGTATAGGTCAGCGTTTTACAACCTTTTTTTCTTTGGAGCTACCAACACTACTACCTGTGGTCTTTTCTTAGATGCAAAAAAAAGCAAATGCATAAAAATACATACAATGCACTTTTTAAATTATGGAACGACTATGAGATTCAAATCTCACAAGCAAATTACGTAAGACTCTTGAAGAGAAACACACTAACGCAAAAGAAACTTATGACTCTTAAGCAGGAACATGAGAAATATTACCATCGGAAAGACATCAAACTTAAGATTTGAGATATTTGTCCCTGCGATTTTTGTAAAGTATATCTATGCGTGGACGAACTCTTGATAGACACACTCTCATGTCCAGCGTTTTTTTCTTTTTTTTTGAAGAAAAATGATCAGTTTTGAAAGCAAACTTTCCAGCTTTAAACTTGGAAGACAAGAGTGAAATCAAGTGGACCGGCGATAAATTTTTATTTTCTTGTAAAAATAATTTCTTTGCGGTGTATTTTAGAAGACACACGAAACATGTAATCGCGACAAAGCGGTTGGGAAACGCTGGTATAAGTGATCTCTCACCACATGGTTAAAAGTGGGAATGAAGTTGTAAATAACGGTTAATGAGTGTTAAAAGTGTTATTGTAAAAGGGGTACCGAACCCACAGTCAAGGCAATGAAGGTTAATGTTTGGTTCCCTTTTAGCACCTTCGCTATATGAGACTTGGAACCTACATTTGAAAGTAGAATCCGAATCATCATAATGTGATCAAATTTCAATACTCTCTTACCGGGAATCGAACCCGGACCTTCCAATAAAAAGGCACGTGTGCTAGCCTCTTGAGAAAAGATTCTTGATTTGTTTGAACTTGGGCTCTTGGTGTTTGGGTCAAAAGATAAACCTTTGTATTTAGCTAAGAATAAACTTTTAGGGAGGGTGATACTTTTAGAAAGTGTGATAATTTTAGAATGTGATACTTTCAGGGAGTGGGATACTTTTAGAAAGTGTGATAATTTTAGAATGTGATACTTTTAGGGAGTGTGATACTTTTAGAAAGCGTGATAATTTTAGAGAGTGTGATACATTTAGGTTGTGGAAACTTTTAAAGAGTGTGATATGACACAAATGCTGCATAATATTATCTTATCGTATATGAAGGTAAAATAAAGGAATACGAAGAGAAGTTATTATGTTTTAATATGTTTTGTAAACTGTAAGTTTTCATGGTTTCAATTGCCGAGAACTCATATTGCTATCTGAGGTAATTAATTCTGCTCTTCTAAAGACTTATTAGCTTTGTGGAATTAATGTTGTTAATTTCTTACCACGACTTGAAGCATCTGAACATAAATATACTAACTGAATCCGAATCATACATCTTTAATATGTTAGATTAAATCAGTACAATACGTATTAGCTACCAAGAAATATGGATCACAGGCCCACAACAATGGTACTCCTATCAACATTTTCCTATTAAACACTCTTTCGTGGTCTGTTTTTCCTAGAGATTTCATTTCCACGAAAAACCCGGGGAGGGGGGGGAGGGAGTATATACAGCATATAAGGTTGTGCCTTGTCTCGATTCAGCGATGTGTATATTTTGAAAGATTATTTGATATCGTCATGAAATAAGTAGGATTGATTATAAAAGTCAAAAACCGCAATGAACTTCCGCAAGGGGGGAAAGAGAGAACCGTGGCTCTTACCTGGAATTCAAGTAAAACAATAATTTGATTTAAGTTTCCGGGTACGAACGATATTTTATACATTTAAAATTCTCTAATATATTCTTTATTTCTTTAGATTTCCAACTTCTGTTATAAAACTACCTGTTATAATACTACCCGATCAATAAATAGGCCTACTGTTTTGCTGAGAACTATGACGTAAACACCGAGATGGTACCATACCAATTATCTTCTATATGACGTTTCTCTGTTTCCCTGTCCGAAGCTGGGGTTTGTATGGCTAAAAGACATAAGTTATCCTTAAAAACAAAGGACTACAAATAAACATTACTCTTTCTGCGACGGCTATAGAAACCACCTCTAGTTCTGAATTTAATCAGGCTTTCTGAGGTCTTGGCTTTAAGGGAGTTGTGCAATTTTTTTAAAGTAATAATTTAAGAACTCCTTTTACAAAGGAGGGGGCACGCTGACACAGTAGTCGAGAGCTTACCTCTGTTGCATGGGGTCCCTAATTCGATTCCCGGCCAAGTAAGTTTGTGGTGGACAACATCGTGTCCGTGAGTTTTCTCGGGGTACTCCCGATTCCTTCCAGTTTCTGATTTCACCAATTCTTCCATCATCATTCACTTGTCTTAATCATCCTTCTCCGTTACATATATCCGCGGAACGTTAAACTGAAAAAAAAAATCACTTCATTTTTCATTTTACAAAGAAGGATAAATTTTACTTACAACACGAAGGAAACTCTTGTGTTAAGTAATTTTATCTTCTTGCTTATTCCTTACTGTGGTAAAAATCACAGTCGAAAAAAAAGTTATATATTTTAAAAGGTTGAGAAACCAGAGATTGATTTATTTATCTATGTTTATTGAGTTAGAAGAGACCAGAAGTGTTTACCTAACAGTAAGATTCTAAATATTGTTTTATGCTACGTGACTTCTGTAGGTGAGTGGGTCACAACAGAAATAGGTTAAGAAGAATTTAACCACAGTTATACGATTGATATAAAAGACTGCCGTAAATTTGCTGGACCCAGTTGGTACAGTGAAGAGGCAAAGGCAGTTGTTTTGAAGAAGTCTTCATCGTTCGGAACATAGAGATGGATCTCTCCTGTCCATCAAAGGTTGGATCTTCTGGTCTCTTCTGCCGAATAGTATTGTAAGTGACTATCATTCTACTTATCCAATAATATGGATAAATGTTGAATTGTGATTTTCAATAGGAAATGTTCAAGATTCTTACCGTGTAATAGGAAATGTCTCCCATCTAATTCTCACTTTCGTAAATATTCAATTAATTAGCTTTCACTTTTGTTACCACCATTAATTAGTTATTAATTTTGTAACCATTTAATTTGTCTTATCATATTTCAATAAATCATTGTAAATATATTAGCAACCCTTTTTACCTCATTTAAATATTCTCGTTTCCATAGTTTAAGTAAAGGTGTATCTTATTTAGCAGTGACAAGCTGTTGGTTAGCCAATACTCTTGCCAAGATAATTTGTTTACATTTTCTAATGACGTTATGGCTAACAGAATTAAATATTACACCCCAGTAGAAAAGTACACCACATTACTATAGTTGCAACCACCTACCTTGCTAAGTTAGACAAAAATAAAAATTCTATTATATTTAAATACACAGTGAGACAATTAAGTTACCGGATTGATTTTATAAAGTGAAAAATAATGTCAAATTGTCTAAAAAATTATTGATTCTTTAGATGTCAGAATTTAGAAGACGTTTATTGTGATTTGGGAATATCATTATGAAACAGCACATACATCACTTTATTTGATGACCTTCTGTCATTTTTGCGGCAACATCGTAATCCAGTCGATATAGAACTTTTGTGGGCTTCGGGTCAAAAGTTGTAAGACATGGTTTTCGCAGGTTTTGTTTTCAAACTAACTCAATGGCATTCAAGGAGTTTTTCCAAAGACCGAAACAAATTATACACTCACGGTGACAGGTCCGGGCCAGAGATGAAGTGCGTCGGTGGGTCATGGGTCAACGAAACGTGACTCACTGTGGCTCACTACCCACTATGACCCACCGACCCTCTCTGCTCAGTGCATTGTAGACAGCATCGTCTAACCACTGGTGAATTTATCTACGTTTTACTTTCAAGGCCTCCATTTTTCTTTCTTTTTATTTGTTTCTATTTACTTGCCTGAGATGAGTATATCTAAGTAAAAAAAGAACTTTAGGTACTTTTGGATATTGATATTTGTAATTGTAATAATAGCAATAGGACTTGACTTTCGAGACACAGCCTGTGCATTTCTAGAGAAACTGACTACTGGGAACAATATTTTTGAGTCACCTGTAATATATGAACTATTACGTAAATAAATAAATAAATGTAACTGTGTGTGCCTGATCATCATGGCTAAATGTCAAAGACAAATGAAATGACTTTTGAGATACAGTTACGCTCTAATCCCAACTGGAATGTTATCATATAGTTTTCATTACAATACGTATCCTAAGGGGGAGTGGGGTCCAAATTTTTGCTACGAATTTAGTACCTTGTGAGTGGGGCATGGTGGGTCGTTTCCGTTGACGCACGCAATCGCTGGTCCGGGCTATATAATAAAACATTTGAACCTCCTAGCCACGTTGTCATCATTTCTGACATGTGCTTAAAGATGTATGCGCTCTGCGTTGACAGGGTGCTTATACGACACCCTTTCTGTAGACCAGTTCCGGTCGTTTGTTTGAATTGTCAGATACATTGCACTAATTGTTGATAATACAGGTTCCAATCTATTGTTCTGGCCTGCGGCAGTAGTTTGTGATGTACGATGACCTTCCAATCCTACCAAACGAGCATCATATCAGTGTAAGTTTTGCCACAGATCATGGACCTTCTCATCGCTTCGCCCACACTCTTTTTCGCATATTGTTGTCATAGAGTATTCACTTTTCATCTCTCGTGATCAACCCCTTGAGAAATGGCTTGAGTTCATTACATTTCAGTAGAGATTATCATATATAAATTCGGTTGAGTAAATGTCTTTTCAGTCAGATCGTGTGGACATTCAAACATTGAGCTTGTTTTTGAAGTCAGCTTTCTTTAAATGGTTATAGATATTTGGTTATTGGCAATGTCATGACTGTTTACATGCCGATGTTGCTCGACTTTTGCCACAATATACAGTAATCCCTTTTAGCTGCAATTTCTGGGCTTTCAGCATCTATGGTCATGTTAGCCCCTCATGTATGGGGGATGACGTCTCTCAGCGATCACGCTATCCGAGGAGAGAGATGGAAGAAATTTTTAGGGAGAAGCCTGGGATCTATATGTTTTGAACCATCCTGGCATTTGCTTGGTGTGAATAAGGAAAATCCAGGAAAACCCTACTCGGGATTGCTGGCCTAAAAAAAGGTTTTACACTTTTTCGACCGAGTGTTCCCATCGGGAATCGAACCCGAGGCCGCTCGCAAGAAGGATGAAAACGTTAGTGACTACGCTACTCTGGGTCAAAATTTCTTCACGGTGTTGCGTAGCATTTACACTTTTTTTTTTTTCGAAATGAATTGTAAAGAGTAGCACAGTTTTGTGGAAAGTTGACTGGTCTTCTCTGCACAATACCTGAAGTGTGATTATAAAAGTTGTAGCACTCTTTGTCCATCTACTAGCTTCAACTATCATCTTCCAAATGACGTTAAATCTGACTCGCTGCGACTCATAACCTGAGATTTATGATATTAGTACCACCTCATCCGCAAAAGGCTCAATACGTTCTAGAGTACCTGATATTAAATATATTCAGCTTTATCTGTAGTCAGCTCCTGTCTGGATTCAACTTTGATCATTGGTACTGTTATTGGAAACTGCGTGTAATTTACTTTGGTGTTTGTTCAAGTTGGTTAAAAATGTTTTGTGTATTGCATTTTAAGATGTTATCTTATTGTGGTCAGCAGTTACCGAAATACATATTATTATAATCTGTAATCTAGCAATTAGTTAGGTTTTATAGGCCATCGTATGTTGTTTTCAGTTCCCCATACTTCTCTTCGTTCTCTCTTTCCCTACTTGAGGTTACACTGTTGTCAGGTGTCTAATATTTAGACTCAACTTCTTTTAGAAAATTTCTAAAAGCTTGACGAAATGAATGAATAGTTTTCTTCGAGCGTTGTCTAAATGAAGTGAGACGAAGATTTAGAAGCTTCGTTCCTTCGTTTTTTTTTCTAGATTTAATTTTTCCGTCTTTTCCAACTATACCGTAACTCATGTATGATCACATGCAGTATGCAATAAAATAATACACTATACACACAAGAAGTTATAATTTCCTTTATATAACTTGTTCACTGGACGCTAGACACAACGTGTTCACTAAACACAATGCTTCAAACAATAGAAAATGATCTTAGAATGAAAAATAGTTCGTACACCATTCACTCTACGCTGAAAGACTGCTTCAGTGGGTCCAACTGCTCTCGTTGCAGAAAAATATTTCGTTTTTATTGGGTTGCATCTCTCCAGGCGTTTGAAAGCATCATGTCTTGGATTCAAAGTAATGAAAGTATATTCTTTTGGTGCTGACTGTACCTCAAAAGTCTCTGGGTGAGATTTCCGAGCATTGTGTTTCAAATGTTCAGAACAAAGGGAGTCCTCTTCGGAAGGGAAACGGGTAATTGCTTCGTTAGTTTTGAATATATGTTTTCGTGTCAATAGAATAGCAAGACACTAACGTAAAACGTGGATCTTTACTTATGTCGGTAGAGAACAGTAGAGAACCTGGCCTCTCCTTGCCAAACGAATTCTAAAATGATGCTGGTGATCGATAATTTTGGAGTGTAATTATGGTGCAAGCAACAAAAATATATAAATGAGAAATACAGGATTAAAGTTTTCCATTCTCCTCTGAAAAATATTTTACAAAGCTTATATTTGACAACGAAAATCTCAACTCGTATGTTGTGTTCGAGAGATTTTTACTGGAGCTTTATATTTATTTTACAAATTCTTTTCATTAATGTTGTTTACGTAGTGATGTAGATGTTAGTTAAACCGCTTTTGCCCCGATGTTCACAATTATTTTAACAACAATTATCTATTTGTATATAGAAGATTGGATAATCAGTTGGCTACCATATACCTTTTCTTTTATCTTTCTAGGTTCCTGTAAGCTGTCGTGGTCTGTGTATCTTATGGGCAGCGGCGTTGGACTTCTACTATTGTGCTTCTGTCTAAGTTTTAAGGCCTCAAGAGTCAAACCAGGATCCTTTAGGATATGAGTATACAGCGCCGGCATGATCGCAAGCAGTGTGTGACGCAGAGAGAAATACAGAAAGAAATTGAATTTAAAAAAAGACAAACTTTAACTGATATTACGAGTGAGAATTTTATTAGAATACGTATATCAATAATTCTGTGACTTTATATATAAATGCACAATGCACCAATGTGAAAGGGATATTGTGTAAGGGATGCACTCAACGAAAATATATATATATATATACACAGAAGAAAAACGGTATTCAAATACTATTTTAAAATACTCCTCAACAGTAAATAATCAACCGTGCCGGCGACAAAATTTGCACACACCCACTTAACAATAAAATAAAAAGACATTTTTCTCAATAATTTTAAGAAAAAGGACTAGTTTTTCTAAATTTTTTCAGTTACTCAGAGTATATAGACAAATAGGAAAATATATACGTACGTACATATATACAAATGATAATAATATTGTACATAATCTTATATTAAAAAAAACAATGATCGAATTATTGTGCCTCATGAAAAAAAGAACTGTGTTAGTTGTCAGAAATACATATATTGTAATGAACAGTGCTCGAATAGACTTAAATAGGTTTAAAGATTAATTTCTGAACCAATACTTTGATATACCGTTTGCAAGTAAATGTTCTATCAAAATTAGACTATATACTTAGAGTGTCTGCCACTATCTGTCTACGCTTTCTAAAATATAGAGAAATTGATTATTTTAAAACGAAAATCCAATATTAAAACGAGGATATTTATACAATGATGGTGTTTACAAATTCCGAAAGATACCAAAAGTAGTTTCTCCAGACAGGAAGTCGATTCTCAGAAACTAGATTATGATAGTTGACTGCGCCCTCTTTTGCGGCTTCAAAATAATGTTATACACGAGATGATCCCTTTATATTAAATAATTGTGATTAAATCCAATGCCTTTTGTTTCAGAAAGGGTGGACAGACAGCCTCAGACCTTTTTGAATATGGATTAGTATTAACAAATTGTAGTATACGTAAATTGACAAAAAGAAACGAAAGGTATTATTCAAATCAAAATACGTATTTACAAAGAATTTCACTCATTTTATTTTTTTGAACAGAGATGGAACTGCTTTTCAATTTCAAATAGTAAATAACTTCATTTTCACTCAATTTCAACCTTTTGCTCAAAGAAAGAATGATGTGAATTCGAATACTTTACCTGTATTTAAATATGTTAAGAAGATAATAAGGGGGCATAAATGGATGACAAATCGTGGCACACATAATCTACCTTTTCAAAATAATTATTCAATGGAGTGACCACATTCAAACAATAATTCAGCCAAATTCAAAAGAAAGATGTTTAAAAAATTACCCAAAGATAAATTTATAAAAGGTCAGAGATTCCGGTAGAACGACGACAAATGATTGTGTTCGCTTGGGATTAATAAGAAGCACTTTGGTTTCAACATCGTACAAATGTGTGAATGGCATCATGCAGGAAAGTATTATGGTTTTCCATTTCCCAGAACAGTATGGCGTACCATATGCAGAGAAAAACTAATAAATTCTATCCGCTAGTTGTAGTATATTGGCCGTGAAAATAATGAAAATAATGGAGGTAAGACAGACCCTTAAGGTACACCAGACGTATATATATATATATATATATATATATATATATATATATATATATATATATATATATATATATACAGAGTGTTTAATAAGTAATGGTCATAAATTAAACCGTAGATAGTACACGCCAAAACTAACAAAAAAGTCTTAGTAAACATGTGTCCGCAAACGCTTCGTAACGGAGATAGGGGCTGTCGAAAGTGTGGGAAAATGAAGTTTAGAGACGAATATCTCAAAAAGTATGAATCGGACGGAGGGCGGTCGAATGAATGATTATCAAAGTCAGACCTGCGCTATGCAGAAATGCATGGTTGATAACTCTGCAATGCGCGCGTAAGGGATTCCCCAAAGAAACGAAGGAACTCCCGGAAAATTGTCCAAGGATAGGGGGCTCGAGATGAACATCGATGGCGAGTCTATCCACCAGTAATTCGTAAGTCGTGGTACCAGGTCGAAAGCTTGAAAAGATACAAAATGGCGGACAACGTTTACGTGCCGTGTGTGGTTGCATAACTAGCAGGAAATGAGAGAGGCAATCGAAGAAAGGTGGTGGTGCATGTTGTGAACTACTTCAGAGCACATTCCTAAGACGAGTTATCAACCATGCATTTTTGCATAGCGCAGGTCTGACTTCGATTGTCATTCATTAGACCGCCCACTGTCCGATTCATATTTTTGAGATATTCATCTCTAAACTTCATTTTCCCACACTTTCGACAGCCCCTATCTCCGTTACGAAGCGTTTGCGGACACATGTTTACTAAGACTTTTTGGTTAGTTTTGGCGTGTACTATCTACGGTTTAATTTATGACCATTACTTATTAAACACCCTATATATATATATAAAACGAGTTGAAATCAACGGCGCCGACTTTCCAAAATTTATGTGGATGCATATAAATGACGGAACCTCTTATTATATATTTCCTTTTAGTTAAAATCTTTTATGAACACTGTCATAAAGGCTGTACTGTGATGAAGTAAAATATACCTGTACTATAAGGATAAATCGTATTGTAGTGTGTCACTTGTAAGGAAACATAAAAGCAAGCTGAAAATATGCGACTCTATTCACAATATAGTTCTATTTTTTTATTGTGGGGACTGCCTTTGACTAATCCCGAGACAGGCAAGGAAGAGGGGAGTATGTTCCTTGGTTGCCTTTGCACAAACATATTTGAAACAAACAATTATCTTTTAGAGGTTAGAAATTTTAGCTTCCATCTCTATGTTTTAACTGCTTATTAGTTTTTGGTAGTGGCAAGTGAGAAATATTTATTTTGTTTCTATCAAACTAAAAATCTTATGGATGTTCCGCATCCACAAAATTATTTTTTTGGATGCTGGATACCCGGAGCACCCACGAAGTCGGCGCGCTTGGGTGCAATAACGTGTTGTTTATTTGTACATATGCTACTCTATTTGTAATGAATTTATAAATCAGTCGCATGTAAACCAGATGAAGATGGAAATTATAATTTTTTTCATATTAGGCCTTTATGTCAGATTGTATCGAATGCTTTTCTTCTATGTCCAACCATAATAAGGATAATGGTTTATTTTGAAATGAAATCAGAATATTATACCTACTTTATTTAATAATTTTGTTTCGTTCCATATTGCTATTTGGAAAATGTTCCTGAGGTGCAAAAATAGGTGCCATACTGCACATGGATTATCTTCTGATGCTTGATTCAGTTTGTTCTGGACAAATCTTCAAAATCCGTCTCTTAATCGTAGATCTAATTCTTGTAAATATTGTCGCTCCTTGAAAAAAAGAAGAAGAAGAAGAAGAACCTTGCTACTATTTACTAGTATTGACCATTTCTTTGTTTACACCGATAAGTCATCCGCATTTCTTATTGCAATTTATTCTCATTTCGTTCCCTACATCATGAAGTGTAAAATCACAGAATCACAAAACTTAAGCCTCTACGCTGTGCCACAAAAATGCTATGTCTTAAGGGTATACATAGCCGATTCACTTTCTTCTTAAATTACCCTTTATGTATATATAGAAATCAGATCTAGTTCTGGAAAATGAAGGCTCCATCATGGCTATATGGTTAGCGTACATGTTTTTGGAAAGAAAGATCTGGGTTTGATCCCAGCGGGAGCTCATGGAGATTAGGTCCCATGTTAAGCTGTAAGTCCATGTTTCATTACAGCCTTCATACTAAAAGGAACGTTGAACCTCAAATCTGGCATGAGAATTAAATGTTTACTGTGATTTCCATGTACTAATGAAAAAAGAAACAATTATCGCATCTATAAGTGGTTCGTACAACACTCGCTAGATGTCACTAGCATACAAGCCTCAAACTACTGCGTACTATAGCCGTTTATGAATGTTGAAGCTCCTTACCTTTTTCCTTTAGGATATGGAAGTTTTTTACGTAGCAGCTTTTGCAGAAATTGATGAGCGTAACAAAACGCAAAATTCAATTATATCTGTGGCTTGGGTCTAAAAGGGCCAATATTAATTTTCGTCAAATTTTAACGCCTATAAATGGATATTTTCTTGTGCAAGAGAAGCAAATGTTAATATGACTGGTGTATATATATACAAAACCATTTCGTGTTGACATTTGCTCTTGTACAAGAAAATATCCATTTATAGACGTTAAAAGCCATCACAAACTAAAACTAAAGCAAAGCATTAGAAACTAACAGGTAGATAGATAGTGATTTATAACGAACTCCGTACACAGTAGAATTAAAGAGTAATTCATAATATTTTACAACCATATATAGTTTCGAGCAATGTTAAATATGTTAAAAATACAATTTGAGGTATGTAAGTCTAGAGAAATCTAAAACCAATGTAAATACTTACATTTTATACAATTCACTTCTTGAACACACAACAAATTTTATGCAAACTAAGTATTGAATATTTAATTTCTTCAAAAATAGCGATTAGTGCGACGCCAATATATCAAATTATAAATAAGATTTTTAAAAAAATACTTGAACTTTATTACTACATTTTAGAATCCAACAGTCTTCCGCTTTGTAATTAAAAAGAACGAATATCATTGCTACATACATAAATAACTAGTATAGCCAGTGGCATATTTAAGGGGAGTTTCCGGCTTAAGCCTCGCGAAATTTTATTTTCTATATTAAAGTAATTGAAATATCTTTCAGAGTTTTGACATTCCGAGGAATAAAGTTAGCAAAGTTTCTCCCCCTAAACAAAATCGTAAATACGCTACCGAGTGTAGCCATCTTCCGAAAGTAAAACGAACATACATGAAAGTATTAATCGGCTTACCAACCAACTAGCAAATGCTCCTACGGTCTGGGTTCTGGCTGCACTGCCCCCAGTTTATACCTTCTAGATTCGCCATTGCAAGCAACATCGATGTCCATTGCGTTTACTCATAAATGATAACTTCAGTGGTCACCTAATGAATATTATTACTTTCATACAATATGCATATACATGATTTGAGGATAACTTCTTTAGATAGTTGATTAATAGGTATATTCATCAGCAAAGAACAGTTAAATTGAGTGTTGCAGAAGCTTCATTTCCCACCTACGAGAAAGTTTGTTTTATTTGTGGTTTCTTGGTTTATAGGAAAATATTTCAACGAAACTGCGGCGAAATACTCTTTCTGAGAAACGGTCTAATTGTAATTGACCATGTTACGAGCAATTTTGCCCAGTAACAACACATAATTAGATACTTTAGGGTAACGTTGCTTGGAAATAAACAGCTTCTATTTTGCATGCAAAAAAGCATTACTTCACACATTCACCGTAACATTTAATCTCCGCAACATGCAACTTCTGTTTCTAGCTTCATACAATTTAGCATTCAGGATTAATCTCGGAAGAAATAATCAAAATGAATTTACAAAATTTGTGGCAAGTTTAAGCAAAAAAAAAAAAAAAAAAAAAAAATCCAAATACTTACTACTTCTTTATTTTTGATTATACATGAGATATTACTTACCTTAAGCAGCTGTGTGTAATATTGCCAACTGTATACGAAAACACCGTTGAAATCGAGAAAATATTTCATGTTTGTCTTGATGATATTTTGACAGGCGATCGATATTTGTCGTCGACAGTTTTACTTTGGTATTGTTCCATGAACCTGAAGAAGAATCCCGCAGGAATTCCTGGCCCTAGTTCCCGCAAAGGCTAACGCCGCATATATCTGTTGATAGCCATAAGAAATTGTTTTGATACAGTTCCAGTAGCGTGAGTTCAGGTTTTGCTTGGAGTAGTGGTCAAAGACTCTGCGATGTAAGTAGATGTTTGTATTTTGAACATGTATACGTACCTCAAATTTGGTGGAAGGGAGGAATTACCCCTGCATGAAGGTCTACATGACGCCACTAGTCGCTTAAGTGTCTCAAGAATGTGCTTCTCATCCACTCTTGTATCTCTCTTGAAACCGAAATGTTGTACATTTGCTTGTTTTCAATATTGAACCCCATACATTCGCAATATGACTAATATCTCATACCGAAGTTGGCTTGTAACCCCGTAATTTTGATACACCTTGTGTATGCACTATGGATTTTCTGTAAAACTACAGCGTATGGCTGACCAAACTATCTGATATCCCATCATTAGTAAATTGCACTAACGTTAACTCGGGTTATATTTTAGTGACTGTTCACATGCAACTTATATATCAATCAACTTTCTTGACGAAAGATAGTGTTCGATATCGAAATTCGACACTTTTAGTCACCCACTTCTAGTACATGGATTAAGTTCCTTTAAACCCTGCCGCGCCAAACCCATGTATGTACTACGTGAACGAAACCTAACCTAAGCTAACTTAATCTAATCTAACCTAAGCTAACCTTACATATTCATAAGTCATTATTGCCATATTGAATAGCTGGCCGGGATTAGCGAAATATATGCTCTGTACAAGGGCGCCCATGAGGAGGGACAAGGTGGGGCGCTTGCCCTCCCTAAGAGGAAATCGTACTTGGGAATATCGAAAACCCAATAGAATTTTTACATTAGTTATAGCAAAATTTGAAACTATATTTGAAACCTCGCGTATATTTGCTCTCCCCTTGGCAATCCACAACGTTTTGCGCCCTTGGCCCTGTACACGATTCCGAATTCATTTTCCGGAAATGAGCTATATTTAGCGATCGGGTGGGTATAGTTCATATCTACAAATTAATTAACTCATGTTTTTGAAAATTATTAATTCTGGAAGTACCCAATGTCGGTAGCAATTGATTTCATCCGTTAGAATGAGTTGATTGATACATACAGTTTGCTTGTGCGCAATCACTGGATAGTCTATCCTCAATTCCCGGCGGATTTTCATACAAGGGTCCGTTGCGTTCTTTGGTTGCGATGTGACTGAATAACCAATTGGAAAAGCTGTTTTAAGTACGGTTCTACGTGTAACACAACTTCTTGTTTGGCAACACATAGAAATCGCAAGCAACAAACGCGACGGTTGCATGAAAATCCGTCGGTATTTAATTGCAGCTTGCCGTGTATTATGGTACATTCGTTATTTAATAATCTATTTTATATTTGTTTTCATAACCGCACTACCTAGTTAAGTTACGATGCTACAAATATAGCTTGACGTGTATTTCAGATTCGGACCAAACATATCATCCTGCTGATTACATGTGCCAATAAGTGTTACTTTTCAGGACTTAAAAAGGAAATATTGGAAAAGGATTCAATTGAATGATATATTAAAAAAAAATAATAAAATTTCTTTTATAGGCAATATCCTAAAAATAAGAAAATTTTAATATTATAAAACATGAAAATGTATATAGAATCCTGACATCTGTGATCAAAAATCCAAGAATTATAGGATTAATCCTATATATATATATATATAGTATTAATGATTTATGCTATTGTATATTAGACACTAGAACAATAAGTTCCAGTCAGTGGCGGCGATTAGGGTGGGCATGGGGTGGCAGTTGCCCCCCCCTACTTCTTGCCAAAACAAAATAAAAGAATAGCTTGGTTGCTGAGGTTTTAACAGCCCTTAGTAATGACAATTTTTTGCCGCCCCCCCCCCTCCCATAGTATTCACACCCAATCGCCGCTGCTGGTTCCAGTTATATGTGAAAACTGCTCATATACATTGTATATGTATTAGTATTTCATATAGAATATACTTTCGTAAGTAATAATTAAGATATGATTTATAAATTATATATTATTAAAATTTTGCAAAAAACGGAATGACTGATGCTATCTTAGTTTTTCATCAAATATTTAGACTTAAATTGAAGGGTAAAGAAAAAAAAATATAAAAATTATAGAAAGAATGTACAGTATAAATATATTTACCAATACGTGTCTATTTTGAAGGCAAAAGAAGCTCGCTATATTTTAATTTATAAATGTACATCATATATATTACAATAAGTATGTAAAGTTGCATTCCAGGATGGTAACTAAGAAATCAGCAAATATAAGCGTATTATATTGTATGTGTTTTGTAAACAAGCTTTATATATTGAGAACCTATTTATAATGCTAATGTATAAAAAAATAGGAATAAGTTTTGCAAATAAAATGTTTTAAAATATTTTGTATTTTAATTTATTTCATTAAGCTTTTATTTAACCTTTATAACACCGTGCATGGGCGCCGAGGACTCCCGGGCCCCCCAAAGCTCATGTGGACCCCCTATTGTATTTATGAGTGTACAGTATTTGGCATAATTTTGTTAGGATGAAATGCAATAAATAGATGGTTGATCAAAAATGTTTCATAAGTAAATGTATTGTCTATGCTGGTGAACATTAGAAGAAGAAGTGTAACGACACGATGTGGTTATATCTACGGCTACAATGAGCAGATCTTATTTGTGAAGTAATTGTCATAATTTATATATGTATTCGTTTATATTTCTATATGGTTTTTACTTACAAAATATAAGAATTATAATGTAACAAGAATACGTAAGTTTTTATATATATTATGCTTTGACTGTACATTATATTTTACATAAATATACATGGTTAATCAAGTAATGGTTGTTATGCCTAACACTTCATAAATGGAGCAAATCTTCATTGGCACAGTTCAATTTTAAATAAACCTAACAAATTTGAGTGAGTAATAAGGGGACTTTAATTTACTAAAATATTGCCCTTGTACTTAATGCAATCAGTTCCTGTCACTGCCTTGCCTAAACTAAAGATTTGCCAAATTTATTTTAAAATCTTCATATATATACCATCTGCATCTGAATGAGCCCCCCAAATTTACAGATAAGTCGGGGCTCTTAACACCGGGCAGGGATTTGAACGAAATCGTAGACTGTTACATTGGGGACCCTAGTGATTCCCCTAATTATTACAAGAGTCATGAATCATACATCGTTGAAAAGCTTATGAATCACAAATTCCAGCTAGAGAACACTTGTGCAATTTCCTCCATATTCATAGGAGAAGAAACAAAAAATCCTAAAAAAATATGGAAACAATAGAATTTAGGGACTCTGCCAACTCTTACAGCCACTCTAAGCTGACAAAATAAAACTAATGTGTAGGCAATGCACCTATAACAATAATATAAAAAGAATGGTAACCATTGCTGCGATACAAAGTGAAATAAAAAATTCAGAACAAATTTCTTTGGAAATATTCTTTAAAAAATATGCGTAAAAAAACAATTCATTGAATTTAATATTCACCACTCCCCCAAACATAGTATCACGTTATATGCATACCATTGTTTCATTGTTCTCCGTAGAAAATACAAAAACAAGAATTATGTTTCTAGACCAATTCAGTGAAAAGATATCTTGTGTTATATGGAACCGTCCAGAAAATGAATGTAATTTACGTCAAAAAACTAAGACTCAAAAAGTGGCCAAGTTTGGCCCTCCCCTACTCCCCCCATATAAACAACAAATACTGTTGCAGAGTATTAGCGTCTAGTGGACAACTGCATTGCTTTACATACCAATTATTGTGACTATACCCCGAACAGGGGAAATGCCCCTCCAAAAAATCTAATGAAAAAAAAAAAAAAAAAACACGAAATTTATCTTCCTTCCTCTCCGTCGTGGTACCCTTCACATACATAAAATACATATCACCGGCAAGTTTCATCCTTCAAGAATACACTAATACCAAAATTGTCTTCTTAGCTTAATTAGGGGCTGAGCTAATAAAGGTTTAAAGCCTTAGCACAGCAGTTGCGTCGTTCGACGTTTTAAGTCCAGTGGAACTTTGGAATCTGAACTTAACGCAGTCCAGAACCCGTTGGAGTTTCAAGGCATTATTTTTATACTTCAGAAAAATACAAACTACGTTGATGCACTCAAGGTTCCAAGACCTCCATTTTTCAAAATAATTTTAACAGTAAATACAGCAAATCATGTCTGTTCATCAGCATCAGTATGCATCAGTACATCATCGGTTCCACTGTAAACTTGCCAACTTAGACAGGTACTAAACATACAGAAAATAAACTATTTTAGAAATATAATACAGGAAAAAACTATTATAGATTATTATTATTATTATTATTATTATTATTATTATTATTATTATTATTATTATTATTATTATTATTAAGTATTCTGCCTTTTGGCTGATCCTCGGGCTAATTAATTTTTCTTCCACGTTTCTCTATCTTAAGCTTCCTTTTTTAACTTCCAATATTTTCTTCTAATTTTCAAATCATCGATCACTTGTGTTCTTCTTCTTCCTACCCCTCGCCTTCCTTCCACCTTTCCTTCTATGGCGGTATGCAGAACACATCCGTATCCAAGTGGATCTAGGGGTGCCAGGCTTCCCCTAAATTTTTACTGGATCCCTTAAATTTTCACGGTAGGCTTGCAAATGAACTATAATATGATGATGAACTATAATATGGTTGAATCGCCGCCCCCCTAACTTCTACCGCCCCCCTACATTTTTGGGCTAGCTACCGATCTGATGAAGAAGACAATTTCTTCTTAAAATATATCAAATCCAATTGGCTTTTCTGCGAAGGATGCTGGCGAAAAGCGTCCTCTTCTTTCCTATCCGTTTTAAAACATATACTTTTGCTACTCTCTCTATCCATTTTATCTTCTTCATCTTCATTCAACACCACATTCCGGAACTCTCTAAATATTTCTTCTCTAACTTCCGTAAGATCGTAATAAGCACTTTGAATGAAGCTATTAATTACGAGGGTGGATTGAAAAGTTCGTGGCCTGACTTACAAAAATTAGAAAATATTTGGATAAGTTATGTTCTATCCACGTAATCTCCCTCGATCGAGATACATTTACGTCACCTCTCCGGTAACACTTCTATACCGCTTTTAAAAAATGATTCCTCGAGTCCTGCAAAATATCCTAGTATAGCATTTTTCACCTCTGCTTCCGAAGAAAATCGCTGACCCTACAAAAACTATTTCAGGTTTCTAAACAGGTGAAAGTTCCTGGGGTCAAGATCAGTCCAATACGGAGGGTGCGGCAAGGAACGTGTGAACACGCGCATTGTCCTGGTGAAACAACACCTTTCTTCGCAGTGTTACTGGCTTTTTAATTCTAATTTTCTCACGCATACTTTGCAGAAGGGTGCAGTAGTGTTCAGAACTGACAGTCTTTCCTTTATCCAAGAAATCAATAAGGATAATGCCTCTAGAATCCCCCCCCCAAAAAAAAATGCCATAACCTTGTTTGCCGACAATCTTGTTTGGCTTTCTTTGGGACAGGACATTCAGGTCGTTTCCATTGCTTCGATTGTTGTTTTGATTCCAGTGTATGATGTTCCATAGTCTCTTCCATAGTCACAAATCTGCCAATAAACTCCTCCGAATCACTTTCAAACAATCACGGGAAAGGGTAAGTCGACTGCATTTGGGTTCAATTGAAAGCAACTTGGGTACCCATCTCGTAGACACCTTAGGAAACCCCAATTCGTTTACGTAATGCTTTGTGTTCGCTCATAGGAAATACCCATAGTCTCAGCTACCTCTCGGATTTTGGTTCTGCGGTCTCTTCAAAATCAGGTCGCAGAAGGCTTGCCACTGCGGGAGTAATCTTCAATGTTGTTTCTGCCACTACCCATTAAATTCAGCTACCCACTTTTTCACTCTAAAATCGAGTTCCCGGAGTCTCTTAATACCTCTACCAGGTCCATACAAATTTCCTATGAGACCCGGGTTCGATTCCCGGCGGGAGCTCATGTGGTTCGGATTCCACGTTAATCAGTAGGTCCACGTCTCATATAGCCTCGCTGCTGAACGGGACGATAAACCCAAAATCAACTCAACTCAACTCAACAAATTTCCTATGGTATTAATCCTTTTGGGATTTCCACTTTTTTGAGGTAAATTTTAGACTTTCACTCAAACAGCTACTGCTTCCTTACTATTTATTGTAGGAAAATGTTTTTTTTTTTTTAATGTGCTTTTCAGAATAAAGCATCCTTACCAATGGTATCACTCACTTATCCATATTATACACCAGAAACATCGGGGAAAACCAGAAGTTTTTTGATTTTTTTTTTTTTTTTAATTTTGCGCTCCTTTGGCCCAGGCCTGGGTTCACGTAGGGATCTGAAAATCTCTTGAAAAATACCTAGGTACAATGCGTGTGCAAAATTACAATCTTGTATCTTGGAAACAAAGAGCGTAAAAATTTTGAAAATCTAAAGGTGATCCATTTTCTACATATATAGACATATATTTATATAAAATTAATCTAAAAATTCACAGTGTCATTACTATTTGGCCTAGTGTCACAGTTCAAACGTCATTTTCTTCAATATTACGTACCCTTTCCAACGTTACCACTCACATGTCCGTATCATAAACCTAAACCGAGAAATTCGGGAAAAACCCTAATTTTAAAAAAATCATTCCTCAGAACATTTCGCCCCTCTGACTAGGCCTGGATTCACGTAGAGATCTGAAAATCTCTTGAAAAATACATTGTTATGTACACAACACGTGTGCAAAATTTCAATCTGATAACTTGAAAACAAAGGGCAGAAAAATTTTGAAACTCTAAAGGTGACCCATTTATATACATACAGGATCATGGTTCAAACGTCATTTTCTTCAGTACTACATGCCCTTTCTAACGGTGTCATTCAAATGTCCGTATCGTATACCTGAACCCGGAAATTAGGGAAAAAACGGATTTTTTCTAAAACAAATTAATCCCTCGCAACATTTGTGCCCCTCGGGCCCAGTGCCGGGTTTACGTAGGGATTTTTTTTTTTTTTTTAAAAAAAAGAGAAATACTCAAAAGCACACGCAATTCGTATGCAAAATTTCAATCTGATATCTTGAAAACTAAGGACGGGAAAAATTTTTGAAATTTGCCTTAAGAAAAGAAAGTAACGCCCCTCCGTCCCCATTTGGTGTCGCCAAGTTGACCATCCGGTTCCAAAACGCATCTGGGATGTTCTTTGGTCCATGTATGGCTTGACCAATAAAAAAAACCCGGGTTCATTAAGTGTAATATGAGTTTAATAAGCATTTAAACACAACACTACTCCATGGTATAGATTCGTACCAAAAATCCCCAAAGGGTTAAGTTTTTTTTTTTTTTTTTTATGCACGTGCTTAATGACAACCCGATAATATAAGAGAATTATTAGAGACAAGATTAAAATCCGTTTTAATCATTGTAAACTTCTAAATTTAAGGATGATACTCGTCCCTACTTTGTTACTGATCCCCAATACTTGAAATACAGAACACGTTTTAATGTAATCGGAATTTTTCCCCCTTTCAGTGCGTAGGTGCCTTTTCCTTCGATTTTTTTTACATTATTTTGATTGCGAGAATTCGTATATATATATTTTTTCTCGGTTGAGTTCTCTGAATGTGACATCTGCAAAAGACAAGGAATGTTAAGCAAATTTTCCAACAATTTTTAACTTAATTTTTAAAAAAGCATAAAAATGATAGAACATATGAACCTAAAGCGAGTTTTCTTTAAAAAAAAAAAAAAAAAAGAGAGAGAGAGAGAGAGATAGAAACTTGTAAATTGTAGAAGCAGAAGTTGCAATACAGTTAAATTAACTTAGCTGTTTAGTCTCTTTACGTCTATTGCAACGACGGACTGTCCGTTTCTCTTAATAAACGAGCCAAACAAACCCTAACGAACAGGGCACAAATATGCATATACGTACAAATGGCGAACAACTCCAAATACATCGAGAAAAAAATATTGAAGAAACTTTTTTTTATTACTCGTTTGTCGGAATGAAGCAAAATGGTCGTTGGAAGGATGATGATGATGATGATAGAGCGGGGAAATTGGAGAGTGGAAGGGACCAAATTCATGTGTTTCTTGGTTCGTTTGCTCCTCCCGGGAGATATAAAAACTTTGGTAGTCATGCGAATATACGATGACCTTATGCCTTGTGTAACTGTATATGACATTCCCTTTCCATAGTCATAAAAAAGAAGTCCACGTTTATAGTACAAAAAACATCCATTTTTATTACAACTATTACTATTATTAAAGTTAGTTTTGTGAAAATTGGTTATATCTTCTTCCTTCAGGCCAGCAGTTAATTCAGAGATAAAGCACATATACTATATACCGCTTTGCAAGCACTAAAAACAGACAAAACGTACGTTTTATATTGGGAGATCGTGATACTGTATCATTTTTATGTATTAAGTTACAGTAAGGAGTAATTACAGTAAAATCAAGATTGTCCGATCTACAGAAAGCGGGTGTCTATACGAGCTACGAAATGTCAGCCATGTTGAAAGAAACCGATTAAATTTAACCTAAGAAATGATACTTGATGTTAAACTATACCTGCAGTAACGATATTTATTTTAACATGAGAACGTAAAAGATCTACAATATTAACATATGTGTGTATAACAGTTTACTAAGAAAAAACAAAGAGAAAGAAAAAATGTCACATTTAATTAGGATCTTTGAAAAATTAATAATAGTTTGTGTAACTCAACTTAAATTACTCTGGTTGATATAAGAATAAATTTCTGGCTCTGTTATAATAGAAATATCGGTGATCTTACCGCCTTGTGTCACACCACAAATTCATAGACCGTTTGTTTCACTGTGAGTTGAATTCAAATTATTATGTCAGAGATAAACATTTTCCCAGTGCAGCATCCGTGGAGATGGACAATCTGAATGGTAGGCTAAAGAGGATTTTCTTTAACAAAGTGTTTTTCACATTAAAGATATTAAACACATGGTACTATAGTCAGAAACAATTTTATATATGATTAGCGTCGTACTAAGTATTCGGCTAATGCCTGATTATAATTTCTGTATTTAGGGGACACGATGGCTTACTGGTACAGCGTTTACCTCTGGTTCGTGAGCTCCTCAGCCAAGTAAGTTTGTGAGGTACAATATCGTGTCTGTGGGTTTCCTCGGGGTACTTCGGTTCTCTCCGATTTTCTAATTCCCTCAGTTCTCCCATCATTATTCACTTCATTTAATCATCGTCTCCCTTAGCCTAAATGACATAATCGTGAAACGTTTAACTGAAATATATCATTCCATTTCATTCAATTTCCGTATTCAGAAGAATCTTTGTCATATCGTGAAGGTATCGTGTGTTAATTCGATAAATTATGTTATGTTTGATAATATCAATAATAACACATTTTGGATTTATTGTATTTCGAACCAGTATTTTGTGAAAACGATAAACATTATTTATTTGAAATTATAAACACTGTCAAAGTTACATTTCAATTTCTATTTCCTTTCACCGCAACTAACAGTTCAATTACATAGCAGACATGAAAGAATTTGTATTTTATGTTGATTTGTTTCTTTATGTATCAGGTGCGTCATTTCAGATTTTGTTTGGGGGGGGGGAAAGACCCTTTGATATAAATAAAATTTCGCGTATTTAACTGATTTACTACTATTTTATTGATAAAATCTATAGAAATCTCAAACTCAGGGGGGAATTGCCCCTCCCTGCCCCCCCTAAATGACACCCTTGTTATGTATATTTCTTAATCAATAAATTTGTAGGTCGTTTCCTTTGTCTCCGTTCCAACAATCAGCTTATTTGACATTAACCTACATATACAGCTTGCATTTTCACCATCCACGTGGTAATCCATTGAACTGAGGGTACAATGGCCGTAGCCACTGAACAAAAGGGACAGATTAGTGACGATGAGAAAGAGTCAGAGACAAAGAGAGGAGACAGGGACACGATTTTAGATTTAGAATCTAAGTTTATCTACGTATAATACGGATAACATTTTTATGTTCTTTGTTATTGAAGAAGAATGACACAACATTCAAAAAAACGTTCGCACTTTCGCTGAAGTTCATCGCCGTCGAAATATAGCTTATATCTACATCCGCGCCGGACTTCTATTCTCGTCATCTGGCTATCTATTTCATGGAGAAAGGAAAACCATACGTAGGACCAACCATGTTGGAGAATCGCCCAGATCGACAGGCAAGTATTGTGGAGATAATTCCTATCCTAAATATATCCTTATTCCCTTTTCACCCTTTTCGAGACTATCACTTCTCAATATGTATCGAAATAGTAAGAGTTCTGTTTAATTCATTACTCTATCAAATTCTCATTTATAAATCCTGCGATGGTTTGTCAGTTCTGAATCCCCTGCATCTTAATTTTGTTACTTTATTTTGTGCTACGAGAACTGTCAAGATCACATTGCAAAATATTATCCACAATCTTTATTGGAAGAGGAAGCCACCCCAAGTAGAAAGAAAGTTTTCGGCCAGTTAACACGTACTTGGCGTTTGGCTTTCTACGCTTTCTTTCTTTCATACAATCTACGTTTTGTTATACTTGCAAGCGATGCTTTAGATCCTTCACAGTATGTCATAGCATCATTGGCCGTTCATTGTCTATTGACTTGCGTCCAGCGTAAAACGTTTGCGTCAAGTTTGAATGGAACACTAAATTCAAGCTTGCCCCCCAAGTAACTTCGTTAGTGGAATCCAGCTTGCGGCATGCTTGTACGCTTTCCAATCAAGTCGAATGCAAGTTCACAGCATGTGGTTTGCAAGTTGTCATTACAAATTATGAATGCCTTAAAATACCAAATAATACTTTTAATAAAGTGGATGCTTTTAAATATCTAGTATCAATATTAACAGAGGAAAACCATATTCACAAAGAAATTAAATGTCGACTAAAAACAGGGAATTCGTGCTGTAATTCAGTTCAAAATCTCTTATCGCGAATTTAAGAATTTGAAGCTTAAAATATATAAAAGGATAATCTTGCTTGTTATTCTGCACAGAGAAAAATCCGTTCTCCGGTCAGCGGTATATTGTACAAATATACGGTATCATCTTGCTTACTATAGTAATCAGTACCGAGCATATGTTATCCGTATCCTACATAGGGACTGCCCTTAGATGTTACATCATGCCGTTGGAGGATGTCTGACATCTAACAGTTTTCCGTATATCACATGCACATACTTATGTTACCTTCGTCAGCTATATGTTATATACGCCCATTTGTATGTGAGATCCTGACCGCCTATATTGTTTCATGCAGAAAGTACGTATAGATGGAACACTTATACAGAAAGTATTATAAAACATGCGTTTTCAGTTATACGTCTGCTGTACGTTAAGTCCAAAAACTACAGGAATTAGGCATGTAACCTATCTTTTTAAGTACGCCACCTATAATTTTTTCTCAGTGTGTATGGTTGCGAAACATGGTTGCTTACTTTGAGAGAAGAACGTAGACTGAAAGTATTTGAAAACAAGATCCTAAGACGACTATTCGGACCCAAGAGGAACGGGAATAGGGAATGGCGGAAAGTTCATAACGAGGAACTACATAATTTATACGGTTTAGCAAACATTGTTAGGGTCATCAAATCTAGGAGGCTTAGGTGGGCGGGCCATGTAGCTAGAATGTAAAAAAGTAGAAAAGCTTTCAAAGTCTTGAGTGGAAGACCAATCGGAAAACGATCATTAGGAAGACCTAGGCGGAGATGGGAGGACAATATTAAGATGGATCTCGAAGAAATAGGAATACAAAGTAGAAACTAGATGCAGCTGGGATAAGGACAGAAGTCATCGAACTTGCATGTTTCATAGGCCATAGAGTTAGTTAGAACACAATTAATCTGAAAACAGAATATTGGATATGTTTGGTTCTGAATTAATATAGAAGACTTATCCTATTTAAATTGAATCCAATCTCATCATATTCGAGAAATTTACAATTTTTTCCTGTTTTGAAGGTATTTGTATATTATCAGAAGCCAATACATTTTGCACACGTGAATCTTACCTAACCTCATTTCCACAAAATGTATTAATTCGAGAAGCTAAGGCGAAATGATTCCACCCATGCTGGTCCATTTTTGACCTCTTCTACGTTTTAGCTTAGAAAATGTACAACTAGAGACAGATTTTGGAGAAGAACGTACAGATGAAGAACTGGACGAAGGTTGATCAGAACTTTTCAGAGAAATCTTACTCGAACGATGAATTAAACTAATCTCATTACCTGAATGTGGCTTAAACAAACGTAACTGCCGTTCAGCAGCTTCCATCGTTAAGGGTCTTCACTACAGCGAAATTAAATTACCGCTAATTTTAGAGATTTTCTGTCATATCTCCAAAACAAATAAAAATATTCGAAAAGTAGAAACGTAGTGAACTAGACAATACGATTTTGCATGTGATACCGTTATTACAACTTATCTATCTGCTTTCGATTTGCAACTGTAGATAGATTTAGCATTTTTTGCGGGTTCTGTAAATAGCGGCATACCAAAAGCAAATAGGTAAAATATGGCAAAGGTATCACATGCAAAATCGTATTATCTACTTCACTACGTTTTTACTTTTCGAATATTTCTATTTGTTTTGAAGATATCAGAGAAAAAAAACTCTAAAATTAGCGGTAGTTTAATTTCACTGTAGTGAAGGCCCTTAAGACAACGTCAATAACAGCTTAGAAAGTTAAATCCTTGATATTTAAATTGTCTTCTGAACAGCATGAATAATCGCAAAATGTAAGCAAGGTTCTTACAATTTTCAGAAATAAGAGGCCAAGACACCCTTTTCCCGGAACAAAAATATCCTATTTTCGCCAATGGTCGTAAGTGTGACTCGAAAATAAAATGAAATTAAATACTCAGTTTAACGTTTCAGATTATGTCCTTTAGGCTAAGGGAGATGGGTGATTAAGGGAAGTGAATGATAATGGAATAATTGGTGGAATAAGAATGTGGGAGAACTCCGAGAAAACCCACCCACGATATGTGTGACTTGAGATTATTGAAAGCATGTAAACGTTTGTACGTTTTACACCGAAGGGTTTCTACTCTATGGATAGATGTGTTGTTTGTAAGTTTCTTTCCAACCCTCGTAGAATCGAATAATTATTTTTTTTAAAAAAAAATACTAAATTGTACACGTTTTCTCTATTTATTAGACCAATTGCCAAATTACAAAATAAAAATACTAAGCAACTAACTTTTTTCCAAACAACACGTCACTGGATATCGAATACTTGGTCTGTGTACTCGAACAGAACAGAAATATAGGGCATAAAGTCATGGAACTGTGGGTATGTTTCTTCATTTTAGCAAACAGTTACCTCCCTTTAGGCAAATGAGTAGATCATTTAAATAAACGCCTGACTCATAACACGCCCAAACGTGCAAAATGAGAGAAAAAAAAAGAGAAAAAATGTATCACGTTCAGAGATTGTCTGTATATACAAAAATACACTGAAATGATTTTAACTTTAATGAACTGAAGCGAAATCCCTGACTATAAGAGCATTTGGTCATTCATGGTTGTACCTGTAAAGTATAATTGAGAAAAATAACATGGTAGAAAAGCGTCTATCCTAGACCATAGTACAGGGCCATTATTACGTACTGAATCATTTAGAAAGGAACAAGATGGTTTGTGAGAAGCCAGCCCAAGATCATAATTCTTCATAGTTCCTTTCACGTATGATTCTTTCACATTATCTTGACCTCCCTTTCTCTCTCTTATATATATATATATATATAAACTTTTACAGTCTTTTATAGGCAAGAATAAATACATTGTTGTATACAGTACCTTCAGAGGCTGGAAACAGAGTGAATATTTGGATCTCTTCGGTTTTACGTGAGGAATATACCACATATTTCCAAACTATATTATCCACAAGCAAGATCGGAAGTAGAGATGTGAAGGCTCATTGCAAACTTTTATAATTTTTCCCTTTAGTTTATTGAGTACGTTTTATAAAACATCTACATAAATACAGGGAGCCCGAAAAATATTGTATCCTATATTGTTTTCTAGGTACCCAGTGTGTGGAGAGAGGCGTTAGTGATAAGGATTGTTATTAAATACTCCAAACCTTGTTTGAAATACCCACTGTTCCCAAGACCACGTTTTTTTTTTCAAGATGGCTCCCACACAAGAACAGAAAACATTTTGAGCTGTGAAATTCGTGGAGATAATTTCCCTTATCACAGTTCAACGCAACTTTCGGCGACAGTTTGGAGTTGATCTTGTCCTGCTCTAACAGCACAAGATGTGCTAGGCATGTACCATTTAGGTGTCCCAGATACTTTTTAGGTACCCGACAATTGGTACATATGATATTCATGTGTTAAGTATGTACTTCAGCTACCTAAAGTTTTAGGTGCTTGTTATACCTAATTGGTATTTGCGACAATGTACAACAAATGTAGCATTTATGTACCTGGCTCAGTTTCGCACTGTGATAGTCATTTGTTTTTATGTCGTCACTTGAGACATATATCGTTCATGTTCGAAGTACTTCCTTTAGGTGCATACTTTTTCAGATACTTATGACACATAATTGATATCTGCAGCGACGCATGAATCACAGTCAGCTGTTTGCATTTATTCATGCGCAGTAACATGCAACGATTTCTCGCGCTTTCTGCTCCACTTTCTGTCTTTCTAGTACACAGTCGCTTAGGTAAAAGAAGAAACAAATGCATCAAATTTGGGAGATGAATTTACAAGAAAAAATAACATAACCCATGAATAAAAATTAAAATGAATCTTTCATATATATGTGAACATTTAATTATTTACATATATATATATATATATATATATATATATATATATATATATATATATATATATATATATATATATATATATATATATATATATATATATCCCTGATGAATTGTTCCTAAAGTGAGCTCCAGGGGTCAAAGAGTAACCCCTGCCTCTACATAATGAAGTGAAAAATATTGAGATGAGTGCGTATAATTGTATTTTTTAGATGCCAACATTGGCCGATCATTTGAAAGTGAAGATGGAAGAACCATCAAATAAAGTAAAGAGACGCGCGTGATTTCGTTGTAAAATTACATGGCGAGTGGATTTTATATGATCCCAAATGGTTACATAGTCGAATATACACGGTTACAAGAGCACTCTGATTAGCCAAATTAAAAAGATCCCAAGGATTTATCCTTCTACGAGCAACGTTTTGTCCATCCTCTCCGTAGCCAAGTCGGAAGAGTACCCGCCTAGTAATCAAAGGGTTGGTGGTTCGCGCTCACCCCCTGCTACTTTTTTTTTACTGTTTTTTAGACTCACTTTAATGTAAACAAATAGACGCATAAAGGCGATTTAACATATTTTGGGGGAATAATTTTCGTTTACGGTATAAGAAAGAACATACTAGGTAAGTTCCCCCGGTACATGTCAGGCATGTGCCTAGGGACAGACATAGACTGTGACTATCACTTGCCATCGATGTGATTTCTCCCTCACAGGTACATAAGGCACATACTGGCCACATTTCCATGAACCTGAGGGATCATGATAGGCATATGCGTGTTATGTAATTGTGCTGTTAGAGTGAGGAGAATACCATTAAGTGTTGACATATACAACTCAAGTAGACAAGTTGGCTATGCAAAGGCAAACACACCGGCCGGCCCTCGCATTCACAGGAGATAGTAAATAGAGTTCGGCAATGCTTCCAACGTAGTCCCATGAAGTCAGTTCGGGAAGTGAGCCAAGCTCAACAGTATGGGATGTTCGTAAACGTTTGAAATTCAAAGCTTACAAGTTGCTATTTGTGCGGACACTCAGTGTAGACCTGTTGGGATTTCTGGAAAATAATTATTTTAGGGACAGGCTAGTCTTCAGTGATGAGGTGACCTTCGATATCAACGGCAAAGTCAACAGCCGTAGTGTTTGAATCTGGGGTTCAGAACAACCACGGCGAATCATTGAGTATGTCTTTGTCCCACCATTACCTCGAGATCTGATAGAGCTGCGAGAGCGAATCACAGGACCCTTTGCTCCCGTTACAAGAGACATGTTGATTTAAGCATGAGAGGGAATGGATTATTGACTGTGAATATACCATATTGAGTTTACACTTGGTCTTTCGTTCCAAGCGCTGCTATCGGCTGAATGAATTCCACTTCCTTTCGCTAAGGCTCTTTCGCTTAGCAACAGCTGAACCTTTATTGGCTCAACGAGTGGTTGTGTCGAGGGTGTGAGCTTTAGTTTGCATTTTTGCCAAGGCTCAAGACAGCAGCACTATAGATATCTGCCGATTCATGAAGAGCGCCCATATTGAATCTTCGTAAGGTAAGTAAAAAAACTTTATATAATAAATTCCTTTTGGTATATAAAGGATTCTAATATCACACCAAGAGGCCGAGATTTCTTTTGAAATGGGTACATTCTTTTTATGGACACCTGGTATATAGTCAGAAACCACGCTAAACTTCAAATATACCAAGCTTAAATCACACAGAAAGTAATTCTATTTAGGTATTAATGAAATTTCCACCACACTTTCCTCATTGCCTATCTTTACTCTATATGCTCGGAATGGTAGATTGCTCATTGCAAGAATGAAGGTAGTATTAAGAAGTCTATGGAATCCTTGATTCCAAAATAGTTTATGTTTCTTAATCGTTTCTAATTTTCATCCTGTGAACCATGTAAATATCACTGTTCATAGATGAGACAGGAATCAGCTAGTAGATCTAATCTTATTTCATTGTCATGTGATCCAAACGCAAGACAAAAATCTTACGAGTTCGTTACTTAAGAATGGGATGTATGTTTGCTATAGTTACAGAAATGATTCATGTTCCATATTCAGAAATTATTTTATGTGTGATTAGCATCGTAATAAGGAATTGTCTAATACGTTATTACAATTTCCGTATTTGAGGAACATTCTGATTGCATTATTCCTGACTGATGCCTATATCGATACCGCAAGTCACGACATTTTTGCAGGGCTATCCAAACACATTGACAGAAAAAGGTAGATAGAATATGAAACACTTGTAGATAGGTAGATAGAACATTGTTCTTTTGTCATAGTATATTTGGACAACCATCGGGAAAAGTCATCCCAAGGAACAGAGACAACTTGCAAACCTCTTGCTGTGAACTTGCATCCGGATTGATTGGAAAGTGTTCAAGCATGCCGCAAGCTGGATTCCAGTAACGAAGTTACTTGGGGGCAAGCTTGCATTCAGTGTTCCATTCAAGCTTGACGCAAACGTTTTACGCTGGCCGCAAGTCAATAGCCAATGAACTACCAATGATGCTATGACGCACTTTGAAGGATCTAAAGCATCGCTTGCAACTATAACAAATGGTAGATTGTATTAAAGAAAGAAAGCGTAGAAAGCCAAAAGCCAAGCACGTGTTAACTGGCCGAAAACTTTCTTTCTACTTGGGGTGGCTTCCTCTTCCAATAAAGATTGTGGATAATATTTTGCAATGTGATCTTGACAGTTCTCGTAGCACAAAATAAAGTAACACAATTAAGATGCAGGGGATTCACAACTGACAAACCATCTCAGAATTTATAAACGAGAATTTGATAGAGTAATGAATTAGACGGAACTACTTCCATTTCGATACATATTGAGAAGTGATAGTGTTGAAAAGGGTGGAAAGACAATGAGGATATATTTGGGATAGGAATAATCGACACAATATTTGCCTGTCAATCTAGGCGATTCTCCAACATGGTTCCTCCTTCGTACGGTTTTTCTTTCTCTGCTACATACAGGGTTTGTATGATAAGTAATGAGACCAGGTCTGGAAACATTGTTTTATTGATCTGATCTGTACAGGGACTTAAAAGCTTTCGAAGTACTCTCCTCTTGCGTCGATGCACTTCTGCAATCGATGTTTCCACGCTGCAAACGCCCCCTGGAAGTCAGCAGCCGGCATGTCCTTTAGAAATGTGGTCACGGCTGCTTGGATGGCTGTGACGTCTGCAAAACGGGTTCCTTTCAAGCGTGGCTTCAGCTTCGGGAAGAGGAAGAAGTCGGCCGGGCTCACATCTGGGCTGTAGGGTGGTTGTGGAAGGACTTCCACCCCAATCCGGGTCAAAAAGGAGGTCACTAAGAAGGCGGTGTGGGCAGGGGCATTGTCGTGATGCAACTTCCACCGGCTAGCGATCGCCGGTCTTTTCCGCTTGACGCTCCTGTGCAGTCTCTCAAGGACTTGTTTGTAGAAGGCGGCGTTGACGGCTTGTCCTTGGGGTACAAACTCCTTGTGGACCACCCCCACATTGTCAAAAAAAACAATCAACATTGTTTTCACCTTTGACTTCGACATTCTGGCCTTCTTGGGGCGCGGGGACGCAGGAGTGTGCCACTCCGCGCTTTGACGTTTCGTTTCAGGGTCGTACTGGAACACCCACGACTCGTCACCTGTTATGACGTCATCTTCAAAGTTAGGGTCACTGTTCATGAGGTTCAACAGTTCCTGACAACAATCAACACGTCGTTGCTTTTGTTCGTCAGTCAACACTCGCGGCACCAGTTTCGCACAGATTTTTCTCATTCCCAATTGTTCCGTCACAATCTTGTGCACTGTTGTGTGGTTCATATCGAGTTCATCAGCAATCAATCTCAACGATAATCGACGGTCTGAGTTCAGGAGATCCCTCACTTTTGCCACAGTTTCGTCCGTAGTCACTGTTGTCGGGCGTCCAGCCCTCTCCAGATCCTCAACGCTTTCCCGGCCGTTCCGGAACGCACTGTGCCAACGAAACACCTGGGCTTTGGATAGGGCTTCCTCTTTGTAGGCCTCCGTGATGAGAGAAAGCGTCTGAGTAGCCGTTTTCCCCAGGCGAACGCAAAATTTGATCGCATAACGCTGTTCGATGGAACCCTCCATGTTTGTTGATTTTCCGCCGTGACAAGAATGTTCACAAGGGCTTTGTCCAAGGCTTGTCCGCGCTCCACTAAGGCTCGGAGCCAACTGACGCGCGGTGCGTTGCTTTGCTCGGACCCCCCCCTACATCCTCCATCACCGACAAACCCGCTCCAGCGACACGCGCGCCGCGGCGCGGCGAGTCTCATTACTTATCATACAGACCTTGTATTCTCAATGGGATAGATGGCCAGATGACGAGAATAGAAGTCCTGCGCGGATGTAGATATAAGCTGTATTTCAGTGGCGATGAACTTCAGCGAAAGTGCGAACGCTTTTCTAAATGTTGTGTCATTCTCCTTCAATAACAAATAACATAAAAATGTTATCCATATTATAAGTGGTTAAACTTAGATTCTAAATCTAAAATCGTGTCGCTGTTGCCTCTCTTTGTCTTTTATTCTCTTTCATCGTCACTAATATGTCCGTTTTGTTTAGTGGCTACGGCCATTGTACCTCAGTTCAATGGATTAACACGTGGATGATGAAAATGCAAGCTGTGTAGATTAACGTGAAATAAGCTGATTGTTGGAACGGGGACAAAGGAAACGACCTACAGGTTTATTGATTAAGAAATATACATAAAGAAACAAATCTACATAAAATACAAATCCTTTCATGTCTGCTATGTAATTGAATTGTTAGTAGCTCTGAAAGGAAATAGAAATTGAAATATAACTTTGACAGTGTTTATAATTTCAAATAAATCATGTTTAACGTTTTCACAAAATATTGATTCAAAAAACAACAAATCCAAAATGCGTTATTATTGACACTATCACACATATATTATCACACATAATTTATCGAGTTAACACACGATACCTCCACAATGTGATAAAGATTCTTCTGAATACGGAACTGAAATGAAATATTTCAGTTCAACCTTTCACTATTATACCCTTTAGGCTAAGGGAGACGATGAATAAATCAAGTGAATAATGATGGGAGAATTGGCGAAATCAGAAAATCGAAGAGAACCGAAGTACCCCCTGAGGAAACTCACGGATACAATAATGTACATCACAAACTTACTTGGCCAAGGACCCCACGAACCAGAGGTAAACGCTGTACCAGTAAGCCATCGTGTCCCCTAAATACAGAAATTATAATCAGGCATTAGTCGAATACTTACGACGCTAATCATATGTAAAATTGTTTCTGACTATAGTACCATGTGTTTAATATCTTTAATGTGAAAAACATTTTGTTAAAGAAAATCCTCTTTAGCCTACCATTCAGATTGTCCATCTCCACGGATGCTGCACTGGGAAAATGTTTATTTCTGGAATAATAATTTGAATTCAACTCACAGTGAAACAAACGGTCTATGAATTTGTGTTGTGACACAAGGCGGTAAGATCACCGATATTTCTATTATAACAGAGCCAGAAATTTATTCTTATATCAACCAGAGTAATTTAAGTTGAGTTACACAAACTATTATTAATTTTTCAAAGATCCTAATTAAATGTGACATTTTTTCTTTCTCTTTGTTTTTTCTTAGTAAACTGTTATACACACATATGTTAATATTGTAGATCTTTTACGTTCTCATGTTAAAATAAATATCGTTACTGCAGGTATAGTTTAACATCAAGTATCATTTCTTAGGTTAAATTTAATCGGTTTCTTTCAACATGGCTGACATTTCGTAGCTCGTATAGACACCCCCTCTCTGTAGATCGGACAATCTAGATCAGGCCTGCCCATGAATTGGCTCCCGGAGCCGAAGCGTGAGCGACAACGAGCGGAGATAAGAACAGGTGAGTACAGGTGTTGGTAGCTCCGCCCCTTCCACTGCATCCGATAAGTGTTGCCAACCACACATGATGGTAAAAAACCTACGGCCAAGCCTGGTCACAAATTCGCACGATGTTGAAGCATTGAGCAGACGCAAGCGTGAAATGTGCAGGTGTGCTCTCCCTCTCCCCATTTCGAAAGCAGTGACGCGAAAACACTGCAGGAAATAAAATTGGTACGTTTTTTGATCGAGGAAGACGCATGATAGAGGTTACAGTTAGCGTTGAAGTAACCAACAAATGAAAAAGGAAGAAAGAAAGAAAGAAACTAATATTAAACATGTCAGCTTACAGACGTAAAAACGACTGCAAAAATCGGAAACGAATTGTTTCAGGCCTTTTTTAGCTTGCTTACACAATTCGTGACATTGTATTACATTAGCACTCGGTCTGTAACTTGTCACTCGCTTCACGTTTGCTAAGTTGTGAACGCCTTTCGTTGCTAGATTGATAGCAGAACGACGGGAGGTTGAAAATAATAATTAATAATAATAATAATAATAATAATAATAATAATAATAATAATAATAATAATAATAATGCGTATTATTATTATTATTATTATTATTATTATTATTATTATTAGTAGTAGTAGTAGTAGTACTAGTAGTAGTAGTAGTAGTAGTAGTAGCAGTTGTAGTTGTTGTAGTAGTAGTAGTAGTAGTAGTATTCGTACCAAAGACGGATGAAAATGGGGATTGGAGGAAATTCATAACGAGGAATTGCATAGTTTATACCGCTCACCTAACATTGTTAGGGTCATTAAGTGTAGAAGGCTCAGGTGGCCATTCCGTGTAGCCAGAATGGAAGAAATTAGAAACGCTTTCATAATTTTAACTGAAAACCCAATTGGAAGAAGACCACTAGGAAGACCTAGACGTAGATGGGAAGACAATATTAAGATGGATCTTGCAGAAATAAGAGTACAGAGTAGAAACTGGATCCAGTTGGCTAAGGACAGAAGTTAGTGGAAATATGTTGTAAACGCCGCATTGAACCTTCGGGTTCCATAGGCCATAGAGTTAGTTAGATATTATTATCTAAAAGAAATGTTCAAATGTTGTTAAGAGACAATTACACAGAAGAACTGAGTTCCGACCAAACACTAATTTGCCGGAAGGAAATTCCAGTGCAGTCCAGCCCACTTTAAGCGTTATCCGTGCAATCCACGTTTCATGTTCAAGACATTGGGAATAATTGTTCGTATCATTCAGTTGGAACGTTCCCTTCCAAGTTTACGCTGTTACAGTAGGCCTACAACATCGTGACTTTCAAACCCAGTCAGTAACTATCGAAGAAAGGCAAGCGTGTAGCTTCAGTCGTTGATATGATTTAACATTCTTTTTCACTTTTAACAAGCTACCGGCAAGCAACCAGCCAGGGACAATATATTTTTCCTTATTAAAAAGACACTCCTTGTAAAAAAAAAAAAAAAAAAAAAAAAACTAATGGTACCCACTAATGGTCACTCTTAAAAATGGAAAATCTCTTTGGCTCTCTTAATATTCTGTTTGATTCTTTGCGATCAAAGTAACATTAAAAGTGGAAAAAATGAAATGAAATATTTGGGTTTTACGTCCCACGGTTATACCGGTTAGGCTAAAGGAGACGGTGATGATGAGTAATGAATGAAATGATAGAATGAAGAAAGTGGGAGGAAATGGGAGAACCCCGAGAAAACCCACGCACACGGTGTTTGTCCACCGCAAAGTTCACTTGGCGGGGGCTGGGATCAAACCCGGGACCCCAAGCACCAGATGTGAACGTTCTACCACTGAGCCACTGCGGCCCCACTTTAAAAGTGGAGTAAGAAATACTATTCTTCCTATTGATAGTGTAATAGTGGCTTCTAATCTCCACAACCAACCCCTTGCTAAGCCTATTCGTACACATATACATGCATAAGCTAATTTTCTGGAGATAATACTTAGATAATTACAAACAAGTGCTACAGTATTTTTTTTTTCGTATCAACAGATTATCTCTTTTCCTATAAAGCGAAACAACAAACCCACACTCGGATTAAGAACTTGATAATATATATTGAAAATTGGTTTTCCATTGGGCAAACTGGCAATTTTTTATAAATGTAAGCGATGGTTTGGTTCCACCACATCCTTCTTTAACAAAAGGAAAGAAAAAAGAAGAAAAGGAACGTACATAGTTTATCATTTGATTGCTGTTACCAGTTTGTGTTGTCTATAGTTAACGGTTACCACATTGTAAAAAACACTATACACTAAATGGCAATCAGTTACCATACATACTTTTTTTTTATTTGGTAAGCTAGTGATTACCGCCAAGGTTGACAACACTTCCGCTCCTCTAAGGACAAAACCCGAAGATTCGCGAAGCACGAACAACGGTATTTGCTCATAGAATGCTCGTGAGCGTTCACGAGGAGAGTTTCCACTATCTGCTCGCCGTGGCCAGAGCTGATCTAGATTTTACTGTAATTACTCCTTACTGTAACTTAATACATAAAAATGATACAGTAGCACGATCTCCCAATATAAAATGTACGTTTTGTCTGTTTTTAGTGCTTGGCAAGCTATTGTAATTCTGATACGTATTGGAAACAATAGCTATGCTTGGGTCAATAAAGTGTAAAAGTCCGATTACATATGTCATAAACTTATGTTTGCTAAACAGAAGGAAAAAAATGTCACAAATAGTATATTAGACTTAGAAACCATATTTTGGGGCACATCAGAAGAATGATGCAACATGATATGTTAAATTAATACAATAATGGATCGGTACACAAAACTCGAAACTTCTTACAATATCGATGGTATGAAGAGAAGAGCGTAACTGACTGCTACTCATGTTTGACTAAAATGAAAGGATATCTTAACAGAAAAATAAAAAGAGATGTTGTGTATCCGAGCTTACCTCTCGCAAGAAAGCCACTGCCATACACAACTGGTATGCCGATTCCCATGACATAACTAAGCACAGAAAGTAATAGTGATAGTGAAACAGAACGTGATGAAAATGTGATCTCATCATCTGAGAAAGACGATTCTGAATTTAACCTCTAAAGCAAGAACATACCACAACTTTACTCATAATCAGCCCATAATGACCTGGTTGATGACTTATCTCTCAGTTACTGGAATGCAGAACTCTTACTTCTCACTTACAGGAATAATGTCTCTTCTTCTTGATTCAGATACAGATAATTATATTCTTTTCCTTTCTCCATGTGGTAACGAAAGGTCTTTGTGCCCAGATACTGTGGGATTAATGACACCTCTCTCTTTACCCTATGACGTATCCAACTAACGACTATTTATAGATGCATCATGACGAGTTTGAAGTACGCGATTTGGTAATATTTTGCCATCGATACCTGTTGTGTATTCTAGTTTGACCAAAAAATCCTATGACATTCTTCAGAGTACACTGAATTGAATCCAGGGAACCGCGGTCTCTCAGTGGTAGAGCGTTCACCTCTAGTGCTTGGGTTCCCGGGTGCTCCCGCCAAGTGAACTTTGTGGTTAACAAACACTATGTTTGTGGGTTTCCTCGAGGTCCTTCTGTTTCTTCCTACATTCTTCATTCCACCATTTCATTCATTTCTCATCATTGCCGTCTACATTAGCCTAGCCAGCATAACCGTAGGACGTAAAACTCAAAGATTTAATTTCATTTCATTGAATCGAATCCACTAAGTAGAACAGAACTGGAAAATCTAAGACGACATGAAGATGAGTGCTATGTTACCGGATTCATAGCAAGGAGATATTATATTTATCTGCTTCTTTTGCGAATGGGACAGTCGTGACAGGCAATCACATTACACAAAGTGCCAGTTGGAATCTTAAAACATGTGGTGAAAAGTAGAAGTGCTGCCAATTTGAAAGATCGAATAATGGACGTTTGGTGCACATTAGAAGCAGTCCTAAATTCATACTGGTTAACTATAGAACAAAAATAAGCATACCACTGTTTTTTTTTTTTAATTTGCTATTAAAATGAGGTGTCACATGCTGTGGTTTTCATTTTTGAAACTTCATTTTGATTCGAAATGCCGGATTTCAAGGTGGCTGCCGTCAAGGATACCCTTACCGTATCACTTCCCTCTAGGCATAATATGTATTACCGAAGCTTTTATCCACTTATTACCATTCATACGCGGGTTAGAAGCGGAGGTAAGGACTTTCGCACGTAGTAAGTATAAACAATTAATATGCTTGTAACTTTTCCCCAAATGGGCATATCTTATAATTAACTTCACCATTGTCTTCCTGGTTAAATTCTAGCCCGAAATTATGTTTCATATTACCCTATTCCCATTTTAAAAACTTGACCTTAATTCAAAATGGCGGATTTCAAGATGGATACCGTCAAGATCATACCTACCATACGACTTCTCCCTAGGCCTTATATGTATCTACAGGGTTGTTTCTTCATTAACATTCCGTTTACAAAGGGTAGTAAGGGACTTCTGCAGTAATCTCTAATAACCACATCACAACTCTTAAAAATTATAGAAAAATAGAAAACATGCACCATGGCAGAAATTTCTGTCATCGCAAATAATAAATACACGTCCTCTATCAGCAAAAAAAGAAAAAAAAATCATTGAAATCGGAGCCGGACAATTGGGTGATGTCCCTTGTTAGTATTATGTGCTTATGCCATAGAAAATACCGAAACTTGATTTAGGGGCCGTTCAAAAAATTTGTGGCCCCTGATCTAAGATAAAATATATTTCAATTAAAAATTTTCTTGTATGCCTTCTATCTGGAGAACTACTGTATATACAGTATAGCGAAACCAATCCCAAACTATCACTTAACTCAGTATGATGTACTTATTAAGTTAAAAAAAAAACGAAAAAGCGATTTAGAGGCCATTCAAAACTTTTGTGCCATCTGATCCAAAAACTCCAATATATTTCAATCAAAAATTTTCTTGTAACCTTTATATCTGTAGCCGAACCCAAACTATCACTTAGCACAGTATCATGTGCTTATGTCGTAGAAAATATGAAAACTCGATTTAGAGGCCGTTCAAAAATTTTGCGGCCCCTGATCAGAAACTAATTATTGGCCAAGAGAGCAAACTTTTGATGCATTTTATTGGATCATTTTAAAGTTCTTGTTACATAAATCTAACAACCTGTGATTCGCTGAGTTAAGGTGGATCACCACCCGAAAGTCAGTACATATTTTAGCTCATTGCCTTAGCTACTGCGCAATGAAACGTTACATATTATACATATTGTACTATAAGATAGAGTAATGTTTCAGCTACAACACAAGACACTGATTCATTTGGTTGTGTCTTCTGATATTGAAAAATGTAACAAATAAAAGAGAATATTTGATTCATTTTATAATGAGCACACAAGATGTCACTTGCTGTAAGATCTTACAAGAAGTGCTCAGTTTTACGAAATGTATATTTGTATGTGTAAAGTATTCTAAAGTAACAATCTTATTACGAAATAGATATATTGTTTGACCGTTTTTCGTGTTATGTTTCATATTTTATTTAAATATTAATTTACATTTAAGGAAATAGATTTTGAGACGAAACTTGCACACAACGCCATAGTGCGTTGTTGCCAAATTTGTACGTTTACTGTAGTAGTCACAATGAGAAAATTCCTGGATTCTTGCCTTGCAGTTCGAGAAGCGGAATTGCGGTATGGGTCGAAAACTAATTTCTCTAGAAAGTATCCAAACAGAATTCCATGATTATTTCCTTTATTATCTGGCATCAGGCAAGATTCGACACTACCTGGCAGCGCCACACTATTTAAGCAGCGTTTAGCATAGCACTGGGAACACCTTGTGATCCTAGCAGTTCAGTTAAGTGATTCCATGTTTTAAAAAAAAATATGCTATTACTAGTTATCATAATGAGAACATTGTAATTAAATTCTAAAATAGCCAGATTTGACATACAGGTACTGGTGTTGGCGTATTTATGAAAAAAAGTTGGAATACAATACTAATGGTATATAAACATTTTCTCGCTTTTATAATATACGATTTCAGCTCCTCTCTCCTTTCTCAACTCTTTTATTAAATTAAATAATGGTAGAAAGTGGTATTGGAACAGGTTGAAATGTCTACCCTCTATGCAATTCGTATTAGTAATAATGTGAAATTAGTGCTATTATTACTGTTAGAAAATTAGAATTAATAGATAATACGTATTTATGTTGATTTTGTAACGATTATTCATACTAATTTCTTATTATTTTTAATACTTATACTAAAATAACAACTAACAGACATCTCTAGAATATCTGAGATCCTTACGTGAAGGCTTAAACTTGTCTTTTGATTGGAAAGTGAAGAATTAAATGTATTGCTCGAATTGGAGGTTTTTGTTTATCAATAAATCATGACGTATCACGCCAGGAAAACCACTTTCAAATTTTCAAATGGCTGTTTTGCTACCAATTCCGACACAAAGGCACGAATGCACTCCCTTGCGGAACACCAACAGACAGGCGTGGTTGAACCGTGAATTACAAGCTGATGGAGTGTTCAAGCAGAAAACGTGTCAGGGCGTTCGGGGACATACAAAATTAATTGGATCGGCTACAAAGTTCACCTGTGCACACGGCGCTGATGTCTACTTCCCTCAACAAAACCTGCAATCGACCATTTTCTTTGTTTTCTCTTCCCTATTTTTTTTTTTTTTTTTTTTTTACTTGTGTGCTTTCATTGACGTCTTTATAAAGAATTCCACACGATGCTTTGAAAATTTTATGCTCTGTGGAATTAATGCATACAATATCAATGCCCTTGCATGATACACTGTGTGATCGTCAACTGATTACAACTACCTGCATTGTATCACATTGCAAACTAGAAACTAACTATATACGTTTTATCTGTCCTTGTCATAACAATTTGATATTTACAAATCTATTGATCAATATTAATAATTTAGAAGTTATTTTATTGCACCCACAAAATACATAGTGTATGCATTTTTTTTAACCTTGCTAGCCCTCTCTGTTAGGAGTTCATACCATTCATGGGTAATCATTTCTTCTTATGTGGAATCCGTAATCCTAAGTTCCACTAGAAAATGGCTGTTTCATTTTATTTTGTTTTGAAATTTGTATATTATTCAATAGTCAACCTAGAAACATTTGTCTTAATCCTCTAATTTTTATTCCAAAGGTATGTTTCTTCATGTGATTTCCCTCTAAAGATGACTTTCGCCGTATAATTTTCCTTGAAGTGTCCTGTGTATTTTATCTCATTATTTTTCTAAAAGTATTAAACGCTGTTGCTTTCCTCGAAATACGTGTTTTTTCCGTAATATATGACTCACTCTAAAATTTTCTGTTAAATAATGTCTTTCGTTACGACTTTCATTACAGCTTGTCTTGATATCTAGGTTCATTCTATAGTTTTCCTCCAAACAGGCCCGCAACTAGAGGGGGGCCAGGGGGGCTGGCCAACACTAAACTGTTTATGGCCCCTCCAGACCTCAATACAAAATGCTATTATTAATACAAAAGTCACAATTTAGATATTTATAAGAGAATTTTTAATGACTTGGTCCCGCTATCTTATTCATGGTCCCCCCAAACTTCTGTGTCTGGTTGCGGGCCTGCCTCCAAATATGTGTTTCCCACCATGGATTTGTTTTCTTGCAATAGAGCAATATAGTTTTCCTCCAAATTATACAGTGTGTCCATAAAGTCTGGGTACACAGGGAATTCTAATAATTTGTTTTTGTTTTTCCAAATTGAATGGTGGCTCTGTCTAAAGAAGACCAAATCAAGTTGGTACTCTTAAGTGGACGAGAAGGATGGTTGTACTGCAAAATTAAGGAAGAATTTAACCTTCGACACTTTCATCATCAACCTATTTGTTTTACTGCCGTCGGGAAATTATACACTAAGTTTAAAGAAACAGGCAGTGTATTGGACAAACCCCATTCCGGACGACCAAAGATTTCAGATGAAACGAAAGAGTCTGTCTTAGTTTAGGTTTATGCTAGCCCAATGAAATCGCTTCGTCAGACATCCAAAGAGTTCCAAGGTCAATCACAAAATCCTGGCAGAGGAGAAGTTTCATCCTTACTTGCATCACTTAAGATATTGCATCACTTAAATGAAGATGATCCTGATAGATGCATGCAGATGTGTGAATGGTTTGCAGATAAATTGGATGAAAATATCAATTTTACTGAAGACTGGGTGTTGTTCAGTGATGAAGCTGTGTTTTATGTCCATGGTGAAGTAAACAGACAAAATCTTCGATAATGATCTCAAGGCAATCCACATTGAATGAATCCATCGAAACAACAGGGCTGCCAAAAAGTGATGGTATGGTTGTGGTTTGTGGAAAGCTCATGTGCTAGAACCTTTCTTCTTCTTTGATGAACATGTAACGCATGAGACTTGTCTGAACATGCTGAGAGACAAATGGATGCTTCAAATTGAGCGTTTTGGTGAGGGACTCTCAGATTGGTTTCAGCAAGATGGGGCCCCTGCTTATTTTGTTACTGCTGTTAGAGATTGGTTGAATGACAATTTTTCTCACTGGATTGGGAGAAGAGATCGTGTGGAGTGGTCGCCAGACCTTTCTCCCCTTGATTTCTTTTTCTGGAATATGCTGAAAGATTACTCGATGAAGATTAGAAATTTAAACCGCCTAATAGAAAGCATTACCAGTCAGTGTGCTGAAATAGACGACAATTCAGACCTATTCCATCGAGTTTACCTTAATCTTACAAAGCGCATCAAATTATGCATTGAACAGCCTGTATATTTGTTTGAAGACAAAATAGTGTGGCAGGTAAAGACCTGTTTTGCATGTAGTTATCTTAACACGATGGCTTGTGGACCCACTAACTGTACTGCATTCAAGTTAGGTTGTGCTTTGATATCCTTATAGATGGGACGTCTCTCATTGTTTTATACGCACAACAAAAAGGAATTAAAAATCAACCAATCAATGAAAATAACAATGCTTCTGTTGGAATTAAATAAATAAACTAAATAACAAATTGTATAATCCCCTAAAAGTAATAGAAAATATAGAGAAACATTATTAAAAACACACGTTTCTCACACCAAATTATTCTCTAAATAATTTAAAATATTTGTAATGTCATGTCACCAACTGAAAACACTTTAACTTTTAGATATTACAGTTTCTACTGAATGAGTGCAATTACCTTTATCCACTCTTCAGTTCAATTCAGGGATTTTAATTTTGGGTAGGCCCGTTCCCTCGCTTATGGATACTACTTTTACAATAGTGGTTGATGCTATTTGTTAAATAATTATCTACCATTAATATAAATAGTGGAAAATATATTTACTCTATAGTGTATCTTTTGGCGCTTATATATTTTTCAAAATTTTCTACCCGATAAAGCCGCCACTGGTTCTATTGTGTTACAACATATTTTTTTGTAATGGCTCAGTGGTAGAGCGTTCACCTGTAGTGCTTGGGGTCCCGGGTTCGATCCCAGCTCCCGCCAAGTGAACTTTGTGGTGGACAAGCACCGTGTGCATGCGTTTCCTCGGGGTTCTCCCGTTTACTTTCTTCATTTCACCATTTCATTCATTTCTCATCATTACCGTCTCTTTTAGCCTATCCGGCATGATCGTGGGACGTAAAACTCAAAGATTTCATTTTATTTCATTGAATCGAATCCACTACGAAGAACACAACTGGAAAATCGAAGAGGAGCTGAAGATGAATGTTATGTTACCGGATTCCATAGCAAGGGGACATTATATTTATCTGCTTTTTTTTGCGAATGGGACAGTCGTGACAGGTAATCACATTACACAAAGAAAAAATGGGCTAAACAACGCTAGATATCGGATTAAAAAGTCTGAAGAACAGCTTGGTATCTCCTGAGAATGACCACATTCCACCGCTTTACATAAAACTTGGACTTCTTAAGCAATTTATGAAAGCAATGGACAAGAAAGAAAGAGGATTTTATTATTTTCTTCAGATTTCTCGTCTCACTCTAGTTAAATTGAATAACAGCATATTTATGGGGCCGCAAATAAGAGAACTTAATAATGATTTGCAATTTAATGTTTGTCTCACACACAAGGAACTTCGGGCTTGGCTTGCTTTGAAACAGGTCACATATAACTTCTTAGTCAAAATTATGACTGCGAACTATAAACAATTAGCAGAGATCATCATCAATACACACACATATATTTAGGATGTAATATGTCGTTGTACATGTACTTCATGGACTCTCATTTAGACTACTTCCCGGAAAGGTGCAATGGTTTATCAAATCTACTACGTAAGGGCTGAGGAGAGATTAGGGTATTGGACGGTTTGTGTTAATTGTATTTGTGTTAATGAAAAATAATATGTTAGTTTCCAATAGTGATTTAAGTATTATACAGTAAACAATTGTGATAACCTAAGGTGATTTCAAAATATTTGTTCTGAGTTTGGGCATCGTATCTTTGATGAGTCGCTATTTTAAGGCTTGTCTGTATTTTGGATCAAAAAATTATGGCAACCCTACCCTTCAACCATTGACTCAACCTTACAGGTAACGTGGGGTCTCCATTTTCTATCCTGATCACCAAGAGGACATCCGAAATAATATAAGTATGCAGTTTTAGAACATTAGAAACCTTTCTTCTCTGAGATTCTCGAATAATTCGCCACAAATGTAACAAATTATGTCTTTTCTTTATTTTTCTTGACAATCACAATACACACAATAAACAAATAAATAAATAAAATAAAAAAAAAAATTGCACGTAATTAACCCAAAAGAAACTTTTGGGTTAATTACGTGCTACTACGTTGATGTAGCCACTTAGACTATCAGTACGGTATTTAGTTATCGAAAAAGATGGGAGCAATTTTAAAGAAAAGGCTTTTTCTTCATCTTTGTAAATCATTATATTTTTATTCCCAGTTCTATATTTTTTGCTTCTTTTTTGCTTCTTTTGTCGAATACTCTGAACGTAGCCAATTATTTACAGAAACGCTACAGAGTTAATTGTTAGCCGAGGTAACATCTTTGGCTAACTTGCGAAAAAAAAATACATATGTGTCCCTGCTCTTTCTATTGTTAATAATAATTATAATGCACCAAAGCAAAGTTAGGAAATTGCAAATAACTCGAAAACCTGATAACATCGAAAAAAAATCTGCATTCTCGTAATCAAAACTTAGTAGATCCCTTTCTTTTATGCACAAACATGTGTGTAAATATGTGTTATTAAATAAAAATTTTGAGATTCTCCGTGGCTAAGCGGTTAGTGTACGCGCCTTTGGCGTGGGAGGCCCCGGTTCGATTCCCGGCGGGAATTCATGTGGTTCGCATTCCACATTAATCAGTAGGTCCACATCTCATATAGCCTCACTACTGGACGGGGCGTTAAGCTCAAAATCAACTCAACTCATTAAATAATTTAAAAAAAAAAACAACTTCTGCAATAATAGTTATAATGCACCAAAGCATGTATGAGAAAAACTTGTCCTAAAATATACTACAAAAAAATCAACAAAGTAATGTGGATTATATACAACCAAGGGGTAATAACCATTTTTAGCCCGTTTTCTCCCAATGATTCCAACAATGGTGATGGATATTTCAGTTCATTGGCAACGTCATGACTGTCTACATGACGGTCTTCCTCAACGTTTACCAGAATATCGTGCACGTTGTTCTGTGATTGATCGCCCACAGTTCTACAAACACAAAAATTTATAGAACGAAAGCAACTGTTTTACTGATTTTTGTGTCTATGTTTCCTGTTTGAAGTGTCTAAATATCCGCATGCTCCTGACAACGAACCTATTGGAAGTCATCAAGTCTCGTTGGTAGAGCACTTACATCTGATTTCGATAGTCGAATATTTGATCCCAGACCATGTGAGTTCCTGATGGACGACATTGAGAGAGAGAAAGAAGGGAATGAGATTCAAATATTGCGACAGAGAGGGATACATTTACAGGGTTAAAATTGGAAAAATAAATGATCGGACAGGGTCTATATTCTGAACACGGGTCTATATTGTGATGCATAAGAATCAAAGATTTTCAGTCAAACCTGCGACCATCATACCCGTAGATATCGAATTAACGTATCTCTTTTTGAAGCAGCAGATAATTGAACAAGGAGAGAGAGATCTTAGCATTTGTAGAATGAATACATTTCCAGTTTCAATGAATTTCCAGTCCAGGTTCATCCAGTTTCAACTTTCACAGGAATCTAACGCAGTATCTCGGAACAATTTTTAAATTCGGCCACAAGATGGCACTGATTCCTACATTTAAGAATCAACACATGAACCTACACCATTTCATAGTTATTAATATTTTTTCCAAAAATTTATAACATCTAACTTGACGGGTTATAAGATGAGAGCGATTAAGATTGAAAGGTGGTGAGGGGTAGTGAAGGGTGAGTCAAGTTGAGGGGAAGTGAGGAAACACTAGGGTGAGTAAAATTGAGAGTGGTGGGTATCCGTGAGGGTGGGAGCGATTTAGGTTGAGGGTTAATGAGTGAGCATGAGGGTAAGGGGGATTGAGGTTGAGGGTGGTGAGGAGCCGTGAACCTAAGAGCGAATGAGATTGAAGGGAAGCTTGTTATTTGAGGTTGAGGTTGAGTGAGGTTAGGGGAAATTCTCACTGTGGCTCAATGGATTGCAAGAATAACTCTTCGCTATTTAATATTGTTTAAGTTGTTTAGTAACCGCCAGTGGCGTATTTAGGGGGGCTTCCGGGCTTAAGCCCCCCCGAAATCTTACTTACTATAGTAAAGTATATGGAAATATCTTGCAGAATTTTCACATTTTCAGGCAAAGCGCCCCCCCCGAAACAAAATCGTAAATACGCCACTTGTAATCACAATCAACATTGAAGCCGGAAATGGTTGATTTTACTACTTCCGGATTGAATAGAAGGTTAAGGGAAACGGAACCAATTTTCAGGGCACTCAGTCCATATAGAAAAAAAATATTTCGCATTATATATAACTGATTTTAATCTGAATTCTACCTGCCAACAGACAGACGGTAAAAAAACTTAAGCCTCTTAGAAATGGTGGTGGTGGTGGGAGGAAGAACAATTTTTGATATTGTTAAGAAGAGGAAGAGAAACTACTGAGTTTTTTGAGTTTTACGTCACACATTTATCGGTTAGGTTAAAGGAGAAGGAAGAGAAACTAGTTAGGACATTGGCTAAGAAGGTACTATATCATGAGGAACATGATGGAGGGTGTGGTGGCAGGAAAAAGAGGGAGGGGCGAAGGAGACTACAATTAATGGACGATATCAAAATAGAAAAAAAAACGAATAGGTTAGCGGAAGACCGTGGAGCATGGAAGCTTCTCAGTTGCGGCAAGTTACCTGCCAATAAGGGCAGAGTACCGACGACGACGACTACGATGATGATGATGATATATTTCTAATAATCATGCAGTATATTTTGGAAAATTGTCTTAAACTATAACTAAAATATTTACCTTAGGAAAAAAAATATTAAGAACAATAAAAACGGTTAAGTTCGGGCGTCTTAAATTCAGTTGTAATACGCTGTGTATTTATTTTTCTTTTCGGTGGTTGGATAAAAAAAATAAATTCAATTTTTTTATATAATTTCCCAACAGACAGAAAAAATAGTAAAATATATGTATATATATAAAAAGTTAATTACCTACAGACACTCCGTGTCTCTCTAATTAAACAGAAAAGGGAAAGTTTTAAACTAAGCTGTAGAAAAAAAAAATAACCATGTCAGAATACATGTGTCAGCTTCATTTTCTGTAACTTGTATTTTTTTTTTTTTTTTTTTTTTTTTTACTAAAAGCTTTGCCTTAAGCTTATTTTCTGCAAGCAATTTATTTCATCTCCAAAGGGAGATGTTCCATCCACTTTAATTAGGTATATGGAGAAAAAATCCTACAATAAAAAATGAACACTTATTAAAACAACAAAAAAAAAAAAAAACACTTGAACTCCCTTTTGAAGGACGATTTTTTGAAAAAAAAAATTGTTCGTTCCCGTTACCTTCATTCATACATATTTTCCCCTCAGTTTCTTTGTTGCCCTCCCTTCCTTCAATCTCATCTTCTCCTGGTATTTTAATTTACATTTTTCTGCAGGGAGAAGAGGAGGATTTAATATACGAGATGCAAATTAAATGCCTGGGAACTTTCCTTTCTTCCTAGTAACGCAAACCATTTTTTTTAAACAGTGAAAAAAAAATCGAGGGAATATTTTCTTACACCTTGTTTCTTTTTTTTTTCCTTTTCTTTCTCATTACAACAAAACTACCTGGATTGAGAATACGTAATTGGAAATCTATGATCGATCATAATCCACTTACAATATCATCTTATTACTGATTGGAAAAATATCAAATGAGTTTTGTTCCATACTGTGAAACGTTGACATATTTTCAAACTATGTTAAGCAGACCTGTATCCACGGGGATCTAGTGGAGGCCGGCCCCCCTTAAAATTTTACTGCCTCCCTAAAATTTCCACGGTAGGCTTGCAAATGAACTGTAATATGGTGATGAACTATAATATGGTTGGATCGCATCCCCCTAACTTCTACCGGCCCCCCTACATTTTTGGGCTGCCTACGGACATGATGTTAAGTCAATACATGAACCGGAACTATGATAGATCTATAACTTCCGGTTTCAAAAGAGAGATAAGATTACAAATGGGACTTATTCTTCGGATACTGAATATCCATATTAAAAAGAAAGTTCTTAAAAATTATTACTATACGAACGTTGTGACATAAATTCTAAGTCTAATCAAGAAATATTAGAACTAGAACTTTAATACCATATTTATTGAATCTTCCTATGATGTCATACCACATTTGGCATTAATATCGACTTTTATTCTATTGTTACAGATCCAGAAAGATAGAAGAATGAGCAAAGTGCGACCAAAGCGAAAACTGCTATTGAATATCTCCGCAAGTAAAGGTTGGAAGTCTTAGGAGATTTGCGGTGACATGATTGCTACTTTAGGTGATAATACCTCTTCATATGCCACAGTGAAGAAATAGGTAGCCGAATTTGAGAGGAGGAGCACTTCCATTGAAGATGTCACTCGATCAGGAACTCTGGAGAACATTGACAAAGTGGATGAAATCATCATGAATAATCAGCGAATGACCATTATACAAATTGATAAGATAGAGGACTTATCTACTGTAAGTATTGACAGAATTATCATGCAACATCTGGGAATGAGCAAGGTTACCGCATATGGGTGCCAAACCTTTTGCCACTTGAGCAAAAGCGCACCAGACGCAAAATTTCAAGGGAAGATCTTCACCTCTTCCGGACAAATCCAGATGTTTTTAGCACTCGACTCGTAACAGTAAATGAGATCTGGGTTTACCATTACCAATCAGAGTCCAAACGAAGTTTCAAGCAGTGAAAATACCCCTCACCCCCTCTGCAAAGAAGGCCAGGGGATGGCTACAGTTGGAAAAGTGATGACTACAGTTTTTTCTGAGATTCGAAAGGGAAAGTGATGGTGAATTATCTTCCAAAGAGGCGAAAAGTGACTGGGGAGTACTATGCAAATCTTCTACGATAGCTACCTGATAATACTCGGCAGAAGCGTCGTGGGAAACTGACAGTAGGTATGCTTCTCCACCAAGACGATGCTCCTAGCCACAAGTCAGTCATTGCAATGGAGCAATTCACAAATGCGGCTACAGATTGGCCCCCAACCCACCATTTGGTACTATCTAACTTTCATCTCTTTCCAAAGCTCAAAAAGAAGTTGGGGCTGATGATGATAATTTTGACACTAATGATTGTGTCATGCATGCCGTAGATGAAATTTTACACGCCTTGGACAAACAACTTTTTACCAGTGGCATTAACGCACTTGAACATCGACGGGTAAAATGTGTTGACTTGTCAGGGAACGATGTTGAAAAGTTACACCATCCATAAACTCCTTGCTGTTCCGTCCATAGGGAGGCTTAGAAATTTTGTAACAACCCGCGTGAAACCAGATGTTACTGAAACCAGAAGTTATACTACTTCTGATTTTAGTAGAAAAAATAGAACTTAGATGAATCATTATTGGGACGCTGAATCCGTATAAGAAAGTCATTTCTTGCATCACATCGTTTTTGTTGTACGGATCTCAAAATTTAATATGGAAATGGAAGTAGATTTCTATTTCTTAAAGATGTAATAAAAGAAGTAAATTTAGTCATGAATCCACTCCGTGCGCAAACGAATTCATATAAGAATACGTGTTTCATGTTATTTATGGCCGTTTTTTCACTAGTTTGATGTCCAGAAACAATAAAGGGTAGATTTATATCACTTTCCGTTAGAATAGATAGATAAAACTTATTCTTCTTACACACTAAATCAATAGCAAAAAGCCATTTTGTTTTGCCATTTTGTTTTTGTTCTATAGAGGTCAACATTGAAACTAGAAGAAGTAGTAAACTTTTACTACTTCCGATTGTTATAAGAAATATAGTCAGAAATAGGGATTATATTTGCGGTAGTGAATCCATAGTAAAAACCTGTTTCTCACTATCTGTTTCCGCTTTATCATTATGGTAATCAGTGCTGAAACCGAAAATCATAAATTTACATTTTCAGTTATAAAAATCGGGCTGAAATTTTGTTTTGAGACGCTGGATTCATATGAAATAGCCACTTCCAGATGTGTCTTATTTTCAGAAGAAGTAAACTTTTACTACTTTCAATTGCTATAAGAAATACAGTCGGAAATAGGACCTATACTTGCGCTACTGAATCCATGTGAGAAACCTGTTTCTCACTATCTATTACAACTTTATCACTATAGTGATCAATGTTGAAACCGAAAATGGTAATTTGCGCTACTTTCAGTTCTAATAGACGAATAAAAATCACGCTGAACTTTATTCTTGGGGCCTTGGATTCATATATTAAAAAAAAAAAAAAAAAAAAAATCCGTTATTTCTTATTTTTAGAAAAAGTAAACTTTTACTATTTCCGATTACTATAAGAAATATGGTCGGAAATAGGACCTATACTTGACGTACTGAATCCATATCAAAAACCTGTTTCTCACTATCTACATCGCTTTATCACTATGGCAATCAGTGGTGAAGCCAAAAATCGTAGATTTAGCACCACTTTCAATTCTAACACACGAATAAAAATCGGAACGAAATTTGTTCTTGGGACGCTGGACCCATACAGAAAAAGCCATTTCCCGCTATTTCTTGGTTTCAGTAAAAGTAAACTTTTGCTATTTTCGATTGGTAAGAAATACAGTCGGAAATAGGATATATACTTGCAGTACTTAATTCATATCGAAAACCTGTTTCTTACTATCTATTTTCGCTTTATCACTATGGTGATCAGTGCTGAAGCCAAAAATCGTAGATTTGCGCAACTTGCAGTTCTGATAGACTGATAAATATTTAACTAAAATTTATTCTTGGGACGCTGGATCCATATTTAAAAAAAACATTTTCCGCTATTATGTTTGGTATCATCCATTTGTCTGGTGTGAATGACAGCTGGCCTGAAAAGACTTTTACACTTTTTCGATCGAATTTCCCCACCGAGAATCGAACGAGGGGAAGCTCGCACCAGTATGCAATTTTGTGTCAATTGTAGGATATGTAGAAAATATATTGCAGCTTGGAAGTTCACTTCAGTGACATAGGTTATCAATTACTCGTTTTTTAAGGCTTTCATTAGTCATCAACTTTTCCTATTGCTGGTTATGAATCAATCACTTGAAAGGTCTTGTTAATCTATAATGTAACTTAGACATATATTCCGCAATGTTCATCATAATTTTAATGGGATGTCGCAGTTAATTCAAGATCGTAAATTGTGTATTCTTCGAAAATTCAGTTAGTACACACTTATGTGAGTGGAATAGAATTTAACGCTGTAGCGAGATACCATCTCGTGTTCTATCATTTAAACTGCATCGGTTGTGTCAGACATGGAAGAGAGAGTATGTCATCCGCAGGATAGATCGCTCGTGAGCGCAGATTGTGTCATGTCATCTACCTCCTGCAAAACTGCGATGCGATGCGATGCTGTCACGTGAGGGATTCGTTAGAAGTGATGGATTTCACAGGCGATATTATTGGATCGGAAATGCTAGACAAATTGCAGCAGCGTGATACGGAGGAGAGACGTAATTGGACGTCAGCGCCCCGACACCACATTTCCAACGGAGTCACAGACCTAAAATGTGGGAGTGCGCGCGTGTTAGGATATGTGTAGGCGAGGAGCATATGTGAATGTGAAAAAGACACACGGACTGCGAGGCACATATTAAATGGCATTTGTCTTCCAGAATCATTTTCAAGACAACGCTCTGTTATGTTCTTCGTGACAGGATTTAAACTTACTACGTCTGGCGTTCTTTAGAGAGTACAGTTACGTCCAATGTTATAAGATTAATCTTCAACACGTATCCTTTTTTACTAAGTGAAACTTCTTTCAGTACTAGGTTTGATTCGAGGTGCAACAGCTTGTCTTAATTACACATCTTAGTAGTGAGTTGTGTCCCAATTTCAACAATAGGATCTGTTTCATATTTATCCATGGTTACTCGCAGCAATCATATCGGGAGGCTCAGTGGTAAAGCATTCATCTCTGTTGCATGGAGTCCTTGGTTCGATCCCAGCTCTCTAAACGTGAGCTGTGTGGTGAACGAACACCGTGCACGTGGGTTTTCTCGCGATTCTCCCGTTTGCTGCCAATTTATTCACTCTACCATTTCATTCAGTTCTCATCATCATCACCCTTTCCTTTAGCCTAGAAATCCGTGGGATGTAAAACTTAGAGATTTTACTTAATTTCTAGTAATCATATTAACTCAGTTTTAAGAAAATTTTCATATAATTGTTCAGCTAAGAAATATTTCTAATATAAAAAATATTACGTGTGAAAAAATGTAATAGTAGGCTTTGTGGTGCGCGAATATCATGTGCGTGGGTTTTCTCGGGATTATCTCATTTACTTCTTCTTTCTTCATTTCACTATAGCATTTATTCTCATCAGTGTCTCCTTTAGCCTAGTCAGCATATGCGTGAGACGTAAAACTTAAAAGATTCCATTTCATTTTGCGAAAAATGAAATCCTTCCATTTAACATCCCACGCTTATGCCGTGTAGGACAAAGGAGATGTAATGATGAGAATAAATGAAATGGTGGAATAAAGAAAGTGAAAAGAAACAGGAGAACACCGAGAAAATCTATGCATACCATGTTTGTCTACCAGAAAGCCCCTTTGGCGCGAGCTGAGATCGAACCAGGAACCCCATGCATCAGATGGAAAGGGACATGTTTTCTGTTGTAACTCAAATCCACTTTGTTACATACTTTTTTCTTTTTTTTTTTTTTATTAAATCTCATTTCTTATCATTTTAAATTATGTTAATTATATAGCGATTGCATACATTGGTAATTTAATGCTTATAGTTTGGACAGAATTATGTGAATTGTTCTTTCCATAATAAAACAATCTAGCTTCAGTACTGATAGTAGACAAGAAACCCCAATCAAAACAATACTCAGCCATCATCTGTTCATGTATTATCTCTTTTAATATAATGTACATTAGGGTGAATCGAAGAAAACTTCTTTTCTAAATGTTAAGGTGGGTAGTGCGTAAAGTAGTCATTTGTGACCAAAGTGACGTATAATTTCCCCCCGGACGTTTTGGAGGTCATTTAGGTGGCGCGCATCGACCATGAAGTTTTCATAGTGATTTGGGTATGCAACACGAACAACAATTCCACAAAAATGTCATTACATGGTTACTGTACCTTTTTTCTGCATTATTATTATTTTTTTTTTTTTGGACAAATATGTTAAATTCGTGGCTCAGGTCTAGTTTCTTATGCTGTTTATTTATGCTTTTAGCCAAAAATTGTCAATTTTATGCTAAAAACGCCTTTTTTTTTATTGATGTTTGCTAAAAATTTGTTTGGACTTTGAGTTTTATTCGAAAGTTTTCCGATATAAAAGACTAAATAAAAAAAATTGGATTTCTAATTGCTAACAGTTCCTCAATTACTGTCCAACATTTCGCTTATTTTCATATTTATTATGTTTTGAAAATAACCGAGAGCACATCATGAGGAGGTGGCTGGACTGCAAGGTCTAACCACCCCTAATTATGCTGGAAGATGCGATTTTACTGAGGGACAGACCAAAATTTTCTTCCAGTTTGCTTCTTGAGCTTTATAGTCACTTTTTGTTTCCAATGTCAGCATATGTTCTCTAGATTCCAATTTCGCTTTGATATAGCCATCATTAACATTATTGATTAACGGACATTCGTAGAGGGAGCATGAAGCTCAATTATTCATGTCATGGCATTGCTCTGCATTAAAATTGATGGTTGGTAAAAGAAAAGTGCGAAGTCTTTTGCTATTTTAAAATTCTCTTCATTTCTTAATTCCTCTCCAACGAAGATTTTTTTTTTTTACGTATGTCTGAGTTTTGGTCGGTAATTAAAGCTAGCAGGAGATTTTCAGGATGAGCGAAGAATGCGTTTTGTTGAATGACCCTATAAAGCAAGTTTCTCTAGTGGTGTGGCACAAAATCGTGACCAACTGGGTCAAATTCCAGAAATCTCGTGCAACTGTCAGTTATCGATGGTTCCTCAGCGAAAAATCTACAAAAGAATAAGAAACCCCCTGATTAGGAAGTACGAATTCAGGAAGTAATGAAGGAGATTTTCTCCCTGAAGAAGTCAATTATCCTGAGTATGATTTTAACGTTTGAATGAAATAAACGCAGGAAAAATTCATACGAAGAAAAGCTTTATCTAAAGGATTCATACCACACCAAGGGTAGTCAAGCCTGGAGAGTGGCTCCTGTGATCCTCCGACCGCGTTCAAGTCCTCATAAACCTTTCATTTATTTAATTAGGTAGATATGTTAAAAATATAAGCAACCAAGAAATTATTGTAGATTGTTTTGATGCAAGCAAAAGAGAAAAGAAAGAACAATGATTCGACTTGGTTACAAAACACTATAGAGAGCCAAATTCTCCGAGAGAAGAGGACAGATTTTTTAAAAATACTTCACCCGATCTGTTATTGTGGAGGTGTCTATCGGTATTGACTTAACAACATAATTTCTTGCATCACTGAAAGGGAGATGGATTTAGTCATTGTTTTGTTTTTACAAATTTAAGTGTTTTGTCGGAAGTAGAATTTCATTTATGATGCTAATCTGGCTCCTCAGGTATTTCCATTTTCTCCTCAGGTATTCATGAAACCTTCTTCTGCAGGCAGGCATATTTTATATGCACGTGATAGAATCATAAATATAAAGTGAAATAAAAACAAGAACAGTAATGGCGAAATAGCATTTAGGAAAAAGAAAAGTCTATTTTGTGGGCCTTTGAAGAAAAAAAAAGTTGAGAAAAAGTCTTATAAAATGCTTCATGTAGAATATTGTACTGTATGAGACAGAAACATGGACGTTACACAAAAGCAATGAAAAAAGACTGAAAGCTAACGAGATGTCAACGTGGAGAAGAATGGACGAAATTAGCTCGGTAGAGCAGAAAACGGATGAGTGCATGCTACAAACGGTGGGAGTGGAAAAGAATAATTTAAGATGTAACTGAAAAAACTGGTTGGGTCATTGGGTAAGAAAGAACTGTATCATGAGGAACGTTGTAGAGGGTACGGTGGCAGGAAAGAGAGGGATAGGCAGAAGGACTCTAAAATTAATGGAGACACCAAAACAGAGAAATCATACGTGAAGACGAAAAGGTTAGCGGAAGACCATGGATCATCGAAGTTTCTCAGTTGCTGCAAGTGACCTGCCAATAATGGCAGATTAAGTATGATGATGACGATGATGATAGAATTACGCATTTATTTTGTAATAAATTTTCAATTTTCAGAAGCTTTAAAATCGCATCAACCTAGTTCATTAACGAAAATCGTATTTCTTAATAATAGCATTTATGTAGTAAGAGATTATAAATGCAAGTGAACCCAAGTTATCCCCCCTGAAATTATCTCTTCAAATTACCCTCCCTCTTCCGTCCAGGTGCGGATCCAGAGGGGGGCTATCGGGGCGATGCCCCCAGAAGAGGAAGCTTTCTTACTTTATGTATATAAATAAAACCCATCCCAGAGTTTGGAGCCCTTAAAAGTAGCAGTATGACAACCCACCGCCCCCCACCCCAGAAGTCGGTCCTGGATCCGCCCCTGCTTCCGTCTTAATGTTATGTCTACGAGCATTATTAATACTCTTTCCTCTGGCTGAGTGCAAATATGACAGCTCATAATATACTAGCTAGATAAAATAAGAACGTAAATTTAAAATTAGATCATGTAAAGAAGTATACCTATGTACTGATCGTTCAAACAAAACAGATTAATAAGTAAACATTTATTGGAAATAAGTACGAATATGGTCAGGTCACCTCCCTTGTGGATGAAGTATCATAGTCAATAGGATTATTAGAGCATAAATATCAAACTCAAAAAACGGGTTGAAACTAAAACGGAATAACCTATACAGAAATTAAAGAATTATACTTACTTAAAAATGTAGGAACATGGATAGTAATAATTGAACCACTGATTGGAAAAAGGGAATAAGTACAATTTTTTGCGATTTTAACCTGAGATAGCAGATGTGTTCCTTTGAGATAGTTACATCGTTGAATAGAAAATAGGAATGTTTGGGCAACTTTATATGACCAATGTAGAAGACAAAATATCTCGCTGATTAGAAAAAGGGAATAACTACGTTTCTTATTTCCTTCTTCCAATCACTATAGGATACCACCACAACTGTGAGACTGTGTGTATGTAGACAAGCATTAGAGCCCTCTGCTGACGTTACGATACTTCGCATTGCACAATCTATAGAGAAATATTTGGCCCAATCAATTACAGATTTACGTATTTTCAGTGATACAAGTGGTGATCATACAATACCAAAACTGGAATCATACAATGACATTAATGCTTTTCAGTCTGATCATGTCATAACGCTTTACCACTGTACAGCAATATTTGCCTGTCAGAGGTCACAGTTTTTACCATGTGACCGAAATTTTGTTATAATCAAACGAGAACTCAAACGACACAATCGCATTTATTTACCAGCACAGTATAACCACATGATTACGAATGCAAGAAATACTGATACTCCATTTCAGGTTTACGAAGTTGTCAATGAAGAAATCTTAGATTTTAAACATTGGAGGTAACCGTTTTACAAGAAATCTTGAGGTAGCATTGTGGACAAAACAGTGAAATTCCAAGTAAATAAATAGAGACACTGTTTATAAGACTCTAGGTTATGTGCATGCTCATAAGTTTATCAATGAACTAAGAACTGATATTTTTCGATTACTCAAAAGTAATATCACAAACGTTCCACTGCCAACGTCAAAGGCATACGATTGGCAAGTCCCGATCAATCAGAAAAAGATAAACGATTCTTTACAAATCATCAAATGCATACCTGACCAATACAAAAAGTTTTATAGGATGATTTGTTCATGAAAAACCACTGACCAAGAAACTGCAGAAGACGGAGATGCAGACGGATAGGACCCTATGTAAAGTCATTGTATTTTGACAACGTATTTTGCTACGTATTTTTTCAGCTGTCTATTGTATTACTTTTCTTGCTGTCCGAATAACATGTGCTTCATAAAAAAAAAAAAAAATCGAACGGTGACAATAACAGTGTTAGAAGCCTAACATGCATGATAGTTCGGATACATATATCCAAGATTAACGTACAACATTGTATTCAGCATGTATTTTCATATCTTTCTATCATAAACTGCACATTACATGCCCTACACACAATTACAATTGCGTCCAACTCTAATTGATTGGAAAAAGGGAATATTTTTTCCATTTTTGAGCTTATTTAACCAATTGCAGTGCTGTAATACAAGATTTTCCTTCTTGTCTTAGTGTTTGTTAGTTCTTTTGCTACAAATAATCAATTATACACTTTTTGCAACAAATACAAACAACGCCTCGGGAAGGTTTTTTAGCTTTTTTGAAAACTTAGGTCTGATGCACTTATTCCCTTTTTCTAATCAGTGATTCAATTAAGGCCCGGATTTATATGTAAAAACATATTTTCTTCCAACACATACACGCCCAAAACAAAGTTTATTATCCGAATTAAGAATCTGCAAGTGTAAATTATAAATTTTATTTCACATAAAAATACATATTTTCTGAAAAGAGTTATGTAAATAAATATTTTGGACATTTTTGTAATAAATACACATTTAAAAAAAATCCGTTATTTTACTCTAAATTTCACAACAAATAGTTCTTTTTTTTTTCTCGGAAGAAATTAACATCGGGAAAACAATAGACTACATAATGACATGTTGACATATCCCTGTATATGATAAACAATACCAAGCTCCGAAATTCTCTTACCAAATATACAAACTAAGTCCGCCAGATGAGTCAGCGCTTCCGAAAAAAAATATCTACCTAAGTGCTATGAAGAAACATTAACACACATTAGGTCCGTATGTGAAAAACGGAAAAATTTGGGTGAGCATTGACGTAGCTAGTGATTCTGTTAGTGTTAGAAAAGTAGGAAATGTTATAGTAGGTGTATCGTTGCAGAAAAATGACGAAAGAATTTACAAACAACATTTCTTGCTAGACTCTAAAGAACTTTAAGTCACGAATCATGTGATAATTAATTGCCAGGCTGTTCAATAAATCTTTGCACATTTCGTGGCCGAATGGTGTGAAATATGATAATGTTTTCCTTTCCCTGACTGATGGTGCTCCTTATATGAGGAAAGCTGGTGAAGCTCTTTCTGTATGCTACTCTAATATGATTCACGTGACGTGAGTCGTACACACCCTACATCTATTGTGTGAAAAAATCCGAACCCTTTATCCTAGGGTAGGCAAGTTAATGTCAAATAATAATAATAATAATAATAATAATAATAATAATAATAATAATAATAATAATAATAATAATAATAATAATAATAATAATAATAATAATAAAACTTTTAATAAAATCGCGAACTAGAACTCAACTTTTCAAAGAAACAAATCCCGGTCAACACCCATGATCACGCAATGGAGTATCTAGCTTAATGCAGTACGGTACTATATTTTATACGGATAATTTAAAACCATTTGTATCTGTAGTAACTAAAACAAATCCAGACGATGCTCCATCCATTGAAATTGTTCAAAATTTAATGAGTTATAGTGGCTTGAAATGTGACTTGGTTTTCTTATCTGCCAATTTCGGTTTCTTGATACTCTATAAAGAAACTAGAGACTACGATTGAGTATTTCGGTTAAAGAAGTACAGTGAGTTGAAAGAAAGCTGAATATTCTTTGCGCTTCAAAAGCTGAAGTCGTAAGGAAAAAAAAGATTTATTTGAGAAAAACATTGGCTACAAAACACTACGTAAAATATCTGATGTATTGGAAGGCCAAAACACAAGTTGATGGTGTGAACATGCTTGATGTGCCCCTTTTCGAATATGCGAGGTTAAGATCGTGTGATGTAGTACGATCCTTTTCTCAATATAAGGCATTATTCTATGACAATAGACATAGCTTTACGATGGACAATTTACAAAAGACCTTAGTTATTCATTGCAAAGCCCATAGAATTTCGACATCTTGAAATCTCAAATATTTCCAGATATTTGGAAAATTAGTAAAATTGTACCTATTTTCAAGTCGGGCAATCCATGTGAAATAAAAAATTATTGACCGATTTCACTTATATCTGTTCCTTCGAAAATATTTGAGCAAATTTTATACCAGAAAATTTTTGAGCATGTTAAATCTTATATATCAACTTATCAACATGGTTTTTATCCGAAAAGATGTATGTTACTAAATTGGTCACATTTACTCAATTTATATCTGATTCTTTCAATGATGCCTGCTCTGTGGACGCAATATACACTGATTTTGCTAAAGCATTTGATAAATTGGATCATACCATTTTGCTTCAGAAGTTGTCTAATTTTGTTTTTTCTTATGGATTACTAAAATTAATTTCTTCTTACTTAAGCAACCGAAAGCAGTTTGTAGTATATAAGTAATTACACTCTTTTATGTTCAATGTAAATTCAGGTGTACCACAGGGATCCAATTTGGGACCATTGTTTTTTTTCTATTATTTATAAATGACTTACCACGTGTTATTAACTTCTCAAAATGTCTCTTATTTGCTGACGACCTTAAAATTTATAAGAAAATAACTAACCAACTCGATTGTATTGAGCTACAACCCGATATAGATAGTGGTTACATATGGTCGCTGCAAAAAACTTAATTTTAATATAAAGAAAAACTTCGTCTGTACATTTTCAAGGCAATGTACTCCATACACTCGTGAATATGTTATGAATCGTGAAACATTAACCAGAGTAAATTTTAGCAAAGATCTGGGTATATGGCTAAACAACAAACTTACATATGAATTACATATTGAAAAAATAGTTAATGAATCTTATAAAGCTCTTGGTTTTGTGCTACGAAATTCTAGATTTAAATAATATTAAAACTGCATTCAAGCTATTTAATAGCTAGGTAAGAAGCAGATTAGAGTCCTTAAGCGTGGTATGGAATCCTTTTTATCACTGTTATATTAAGAAAATTGAAAGAATACAAATTAAATTTTTGCGACATATGTATTACAAGAAATATAAAAGATCTTGATATGAAGAAAATATTTCTCATAATAATTTAGTTAATGAATTTACTTGTGATACATTAGAATTAAGGAGAGAAATAACAGATCATTTATTTTTGTATACAATTGTAAAATGGCCTTCTGGAATGTGATGAGTGTTTACAACTATTAAACTTCAATGTTAAAATGAAGGTGTTATGGAATCGGCAACCATTCCACTATAAGAAATCTAATTCAGTGTCTCATCAAAACTCGCCACTTACAAGATTCTCCAGGAAACATAATAATGTCATCAAAGGAGAAAATGAAATCGATTTTGCAATGACAATGAAAGTATTTATGGTAAATTTAAGGGAGAATTTAAGTACATGAAATAATAATACTTGTAACTGTGAATAACGCCTAGTATTACTAAATTTAGAAGTTACTTTGAAATTTGTTTTGAAATATTGAACTTATATTGCCTTGAAGAGATTATTTTTGTATATTTTCATGTATATATGTTTTTGCTTTGCTTCGCTTTATTGTGTTATTTTATTCTTTAATCTAAGTCTTTTATCTTTTTCTTTTTGTTATTGGTATATTCTTCTTCATAATATGCTGTGGCTATAATGTTGTGCTGTGGTTAAGAATTATGAAGTAATTTCGAATATTTATATTATATTAATTATTTGTACAATGTGGTAGCTTATGCATGTTCGTAAATCTGTATATTACTAATTACATAGTTATAATGCCTATTGTAATTGGAGCTTAAGCTATGTTATAGGTGATAGAAAATAAATAAATAAATAAATAAATAAATAAATAAATCTGAGTAGCTATGGGCTAGAAGACGTTGCATATGTGTAAACAACCAAATGTTCTTATCAGTAGCAAAACAGGTGAAAGTGCATTATCGGCCACTTGTGGATTATCAGTGAGTACAACATTGTCACTGATACAAAGACACTTGTCACCAGTATCAAATGGAACAAGGGAAATTGTGCTGTTCTTCACTTAAATTAGTTTACTTTCAGAACATGACCTGCGGAGAAACAAAATGGTTTATTTATGCCCAAAGTATTTGTTCACTACCAGGCAGTTCATTCGCTACAGCAAAGGAAAGCAGAATTCCTTCATTGAAAAGTACGAAATAGTTTACTTCTAACAATCCTGCCTTAAGTGACTATAATATATTACAATATTTAGGATATATAAGCTTGCATCAAAACGCAGTCGAGCCAAGAACTTAATGCACACAATATGCATGCCAATGTGACATTTTGCAAGAGAGTCCGAGATTTCAACATGACAATGACACAACCCATACCTCCTAGACTTCTAAGTTGGATTGGAGTTTAACGTCTCTTTTAACACCGAGGCTATATAAGACATGGGCCCATAGTTTAAGGTGAAATCCAAAACACCATAATGGGTTCACATTTCAAAGCTCTTCTATAATTAGAGTCAATCTTAAGACTCCATGCACTAAAGTACCATGCTCTTGCAACTAGACCTAGTAGAGAGGGCTCATACATTCTGGAAAACTATGATTTACATGTAAAAATGTTCTCCACGTTGCCCGTTATTTAAGTAGGCTATGGGATCTCGTATTTAACAATCCTTCTGAAAATATCTCACGGATACCGTTTAGACTAAACACCCACACAATCTCCTAGATTTACAAGAAAATATTCAGAACTCTGTCGATGTCATCTCACAGCAAATATTCAAGTGTGTGTATTCAAGTCTGTGTCCACTGTGAAAAGCACAGAACGCGCTCCACTTACAGCATTTACTGTAAACTAGTTTCCTCATAAGCTTGGTAACTTTCTGGACGTACTGTATAATAAATTTAAAAAAATCCTTCTGTACAAAATTTATCACAAAATTAGATTATTCAACTTTTAACATAGAAACAGTGTCAGTTTTGTAAAAAACATAAAACACGAATCTTACATTTTAGAAAAAAATTCCTTGTTTAACTATTCATAGGGAATAGTTCATTTAAAATTCGTTCAATTCTACTTTTGTTTTCCTCGCTTGTTAGACCGTACGAAGAGATATAGCGAGAGAAGAAAGTTTGTAACTCGAAACAGAAGAGAAGAAGAAGAGACTTAGTGCTTCTGTAACGAGATAAAAATAGAACAAAAGCTAGGGAAAGACCGAAGAAGAAAAGCTGCAATAAGCGCTCGTAACAATGTTCGCTTCGCTAATCCTTTATTGCACGGAAAACGATTTTAGCGTAACTGAGTCAAGGTACGTGGAATAATGCAAAACTAGGGAGAGAATACATAATGAAAACTCTCTCTCTCTTCTTGACTTGCATTCTAATAAAACATTCGCTATTTATGTTTTTCATTTCTCCTCTATTTTCATTCTGAAACACATCCAAAAATATCCAACCGTTTCGCTACAAATAACGATCATTCCTGCCTAGCTCGAAGCAAAGTTTAAAACAATATAAATACTTAATGTTCCAATTTTGGATACAATGGTGTGTTGCAACGCTGAATAACGGAGATCTAGAACCTGTAACTTCATTAATGATAATAATATCATATTAAATACTTGTAAAGGATCAAAGGCTTTATAAATACATTTATTTATAAATACAAAATGATAGAAATCCAATTAGAATATATACCATCACTTTCTACAATCTTGTACTCTTCCATAGACATTTCTGATCCAGTATTTGTTTAAGACCACCTTTGTGAAATGAAATCTTTAAGTTTTACGTCTCGCGGTTATGCCGGTTAGACTAAAGGAGACGGTAATGATAAGAGAAATGAATGGAATGGTGTAATGAAGAAAGTGGAAGGAAACGGGAGAACCTCGAGGAAACCCAAGCACACGGTGTTTGTCCACCACAAAGCTCACTTGGCACGAGTTGGTATCGAACCAAGGATCCCAGGCACTAGAGGTGAGCGCAAGCGCACTACCACGGAACTACCGCAGCCCACTAAAAATACTTTTTTAAAAAAGAAAATATTTCCTCACATTAGGAATACTTGTATAAAATTAGCTATGCTATCTGAATAAATGAAAATAATACCTCGTAAACAACATGAGTGTTGAAGAATTTTGGTGCTGTAAATTCTCTTTGCTAACCCTAGCAGTAATATGCATCTGGAAGAAAACATTTCTTTACGTATATTTGTGGCTATTTTCTTCTTAGCTACTGCCAGTCAGTTTGAACGTCTGTTTCAGCACCACGCCTATCCGGAACATGGACTTACACCTTAACGTGGAACTCAAATCAAATTAGTTTTAATCGGGAATCGAACTTCTTTCTGCCGCAACAACGGCGCGTACACTAACAATATACTGTAGATACGGGAAAACTGTGACTATTTTTTTTTCTTTTTATTAGTTCACTGCGTGATTGCCTCAACTGTTGACTATATCTTTGTCAACATTTCTGGCACTCACCTCGCACACAGTTTGTGATAACCAAACTTGTCAGTCACAATTCGATGCATTGTTTTGGCAGACAATTTTGGAAACTCTTTGGCGAAAAGTCTTAATCTCACGTAATTTATAAAAATAACCAATAAAGTTCTGTCACTTTTTTCGCCGCTACTTTTGAACATTGATATGTCACCTAAGATGTACTTGGAAAATTAAAAATAGTCCCCATAAGCATTGACGATCTGCTGCGAACGTTCTGGAATGTCATGGCCATCGCGGTAGAACTTGGTGGGCTGTGAAGCGAGGAAGATATCAAGTGCATTTTCCACCTCTACCAGGGATTTGAATTGGTGTCCTCTAAGGTGATTGTCGAAGAAAATGAACAGGTGATAATCGGACAGCGCAATATCTGGAAAGTATGGCGGATGCAATAATGTTTCCCATCCAAGGCGTAGAATGGCGTCCCGGGTCATCCTAGCCACGTGGGGCTTAGCGTAGTTCTGTAACAGGAAACTCCTTTACGATTCAGAAGTGCTGACTCCAGAGTTTTGAGTTTTCCTTCAACATGGCTCTACTGCTGAGAGCACACAGTTGCATTGATGCTCTGACTAGCTGCTAACAGTCCACTAAATACACAAGAGTACCTTCTGGTGCAGTGCTGCTTTCGGTTGTTTTGAAATAGGTTCATGTGATGCTCAACAATGATAACGGCACAGTGGAGCTTCGTACAGGATCCACTTCTCATCACATATCAATACTCTGTCCAGAAATGGCTCCTTCCTCAGTCCATAACAACGTCCTCAATCCATAACTCCTCAACACAAAGAAACATAAATGCCTGCTCGTGTTGCCTTCTGGGCCGGTGTGGGACCCATCGTCCCAACTTGCAGTGCTTCCCAAGTTGATAGAGGTGCTACCGAGTGGTTTCTCCTCTCACACTGAATAATAGTCTCAGTTCCTCACATGTCTAGCCACTGTTCGCCTCACTTGCGGCCTGAAGATCTTCATTCTGTACGTGTTGGTCTTCTGGCACGTAGTACGTCTTCGAGTGTTTTGTCGCCGTCCTTAAACTTGTTAAACCACCGCTGCACTGTTCAAGTAGGCACAACAGCCTCACCAAAGGCCTGGTATATCATCCGCTCCGCTGCAGCGGCGTTTGACCTCAGTTTGAACTCGTACAGTATACACACTCTTATGACGCTCTGTGGAGGTCCCATGTTCACTTTGTCCTTACAAAAGTTCACGGTGTAACTGAGCTGCCACAACCAGGTAGTGTGTTGGATATACCCATACCAACAACTGACCTTCGCCTTATCTCTGTTGGCATTCAACTCACGGTGTGAAGGCCAATGGAACACAGACCTCCACAAAAAGCGATATAACTTTCTTGGTTACTTTTATAATAAGCACAATAGTCAATACAAACACGTGAAGGTAAATAGCATTCTGATCTAACATTGAATCAACCATCTTCTTCGGAATGACTTTTGGAGCACCTAGCAGATGTAGTAGAATACCTTCACGATTGAACAAATGAATATCCAGGATTTTTTTTTTTTTTTTGGTCTTCTTGCAACTATTGAGAATTCGCCACGTTCAAACTCGACCACCGACTTCTTCACCACTGCATATGGCAGAGGAGAGTCCCGTAGCGTTTCACTGATTTCCTCATGAATTTGTTTCGGTTACTTTCCTTTGTGGAACAAACATTTGACGACATCTTTGATCTCGATGTTCATGAAAATCGCTGCTGGGACATACATGATAGCTTTAGGGACCTGAGAAACACAATAAAAATATAGTAATTAATATGAAAATTTGTATTTACACACACAGAGATATGTTCTTCAAAACCGTACCATTCCATTATTCTATCTGATTTCTTTCTAGATTAGACTACGAAGTTTTCAGCAGCCATCGTGTCATTTCTCCTTCACTAGTATAAAATACTATCATCATCCTGATCATCATATGCATTGTGCCGTTAGTGGCAAGTCACTTGCCGCAACTAAGAAACTTCCATGCTCCACGGTCTCCCGTTAACCTCTTCGTCTTCATGTGTGATTTTTCTGTTTTGATATCGTCCATCAATTGTAGCCTTCTTCTCCCTCTCCCTCTCTTTCCTGCCACTGAACCTTTTAGCACGTTCCTCATGATACACTTTCTTCTTAGCCAGTTTCTTCCAACCAGTTTCTTTTCCTCTTCTTAACAATATCTAAAACTATTTAATAATGTCTATGAGTCTAATAATGAGGCGAGATTTATCTATTGTTTTCTCATCATTCACCTTTCTTTCAACATCAACAAAGTAAATAGAATTCGAAAAATAAAATATTGCATAACTATTCATCTCGTTCTTGTAGATGTATATTTGGTACAGTTTCGATTTTATGTCTGCGAGTACGAATATATGACATAGCATTAGTTGTAAGCCACTGTCACATGATTCTGCTTGACTCTCTCTCTCTCTCTCTCTCTTTTTTTTTTTTTTTTTTTTTGTGAAATTCGTCCACTTTTTGTGTAATTCTTTTCATCTCCTTTTTGTCTCTTGTTTCAAAGTGTCTCGCTTCAATGACTCCCAGAAGCTCATGACACAAGTTTGTCCCAATTTGAAATTCAAATGTCCAATTTGCAATTGTATTTTTCGACCTACAGGCGAAACACTATGGATTTTCTGTTGTGAACGAAACGGTATGGCAGACGGTAGATATTATAATTCTGTACTCTGTACATTTTTCTTTCGGTCAGGAGATATTAATAAAAAGGCGGTGCAGCTACTTCCCTCCTCTTCCCTCAGCGACATTTATTAAAAAAAAAAAAAAAAAAAAAAAAGACGGGAAAATTCAATGTTTGAGCATTATTCATGAAATATATTTGACGATGCTTCGGCAATACCACCGTACACAAACATACACAGCGAGTTACGAATAGGAGTGGGTTTACTCCCTCCTCTTACTTAATATACAGGGTGTCGCGTAAATCCTATAACAGCGTTTGGGAGTTGAAAGCAGACACCAAAACAAACAACAATATATATATATATGGACAAAAACTCAAAAGCAGCGTCATTTACGAGTTATGAGCGTGGGAAATTTGGTGACACAGAATTTTGAGACGCTATAGCATAAAGACGAATGGCTTTTACACAGTCGGTGTAGAATTGCACACAGGAAGTTATAGGCATAGTACCCAACAATACCAGAATCAAACATCCAGAACAATTCTGCAAGTGTTTCGTCTCTGTTAAATTTATAGAGAAAGGAGGTATGTATCGACTCCTTGTTTTCTAGGGAGTTATGTGTTGATAAGTAAATAACCGTATTCTCAATATAAATACAATGATCACAAATTAGATGAGAGAGAGAACAATAAATACTAATATCTAGACTTGACATCTGTGGGAATATAGTGGTACTTTCTTATCATATTTAATTCAAATCGAGGTTAATTTGTTAAAGAATGAAATTCAAATTGATATACATTTATGAAGTCATAAATCATCCTTGATAAAAGCAATAGCTTACAATTTCAGCAGACATACTCTAAATGAATATGAATTAAGTGCATTTTTTGAAGTCTGCTATTTCAGATCAGTAATCTGTCGCTATGCGTGTAGTCCTTCTTTTCTTCTACCTTGTTCTCTCTCTTTTCTAACATTTTTGGGAAGTATTTATATACAAGTTTTCAATACTTTCACTGACATATAAAATTTAAAAAGAACTAGCATCCATCCTTAGGGAGTATTTTCATTTTGTTTACTATTGCTAGCTCGTATACCATTTAAAAATAAATCTGTTTATAGGATTTGAAAGCATCTTCAGTTTCAATACCATCATGTACAAAAATTTTTGTATGTTTCAAAACTGCAATATATATATTTTTTAATATTTCAAAGAGTTGTTAAACGATATTAACGTTAGTTAACACATAGCCGGCTGTTCGTTTTGAAGTTCTCTTATTTGTATAAGTCATTTATCAAATTACAAAGAGAACGACTTTTTAATATTTCAAAAATTACAAGCACTTTGGTGGGTGTCTATATAGTGAGTCTTCACTGTATAATATTTAAGAAAGAGCAAAGAAAGCACTGAAAAACACTTTCACTAGAGTAAAGCACTACAACAAATGTTTGAAAACAAAGATGTGATCAATACATACAGGTATTGCTGAAATTTCGTTGAACTGGAGAAAGTCTGGTGACAACCATCGATGACGTCTTGACCGCAGCGGAAGCTGGAGTAATAAACAGCGAAACTTGGAGACTGGAGAATGTGTGTCAGTTGGACATCTTGGAAGATGGAGATGAAGATAATAATGAAGCATCTAAGCATTGATTGAAGAACTGTGCAGTGAGTCATGTAACGTCTGATTCTATTGCACGTCATCCATGAATCACGTTGAGAAGTTTCGTGCAGGGGGCGTTGACTTGTTGAACGATGTACATATCCAAAAGGCAGTAAGCTTCGTAGACGGCCAGTCGCGATGATGACTGCGACGAACGGTGTGATGGTTCGATGTTTCTTCATCCACGTGGTGCTGAGAATCTAAGCCTGGACCCTTACTGCTGGAAACTTGTCATTTGTCGGTGAACCAACGATGGTGAATGGACTGGGTTGGAAACACTGACATGGTTCATTGGTACTCTCCTTGATGTATGCTGTCAGGGATAGTGATGCTAAGTTGGTGGAGATGCGAAGAAAATGGTGAGCGAGAGATGGACATCGGAAGCTTGGTGTTGTCTGAGCAAACGATGAGGTTGCTGCATTACACTTGGGCGGAGCTGGGCATGTAAGTAAGAAGCTGGAACAGGAACAGCTACTGGATGGAGCATCTTCTTCTTAATGGGAATTCCAGCGCACATCATACATCCTTATGGAGAATTTTGAGGTTGTTTAATATCTGCTAGTTCTTATATCTTTTAAAAATAACTCATATCCTGTTTATAGGACTTAAAAGTATCTTGAGTTTCAGTACAATCATATACAAAAATTTTTGTATGTTTCAAAACTGCACGTTGTTATCGTTAGTTAACACACAAGGGATTCCCCAAAGGACTTAGTGGATTCCCGCTTATGTTCGCAAACAAAGACCGGCCAAAATGAGCTTCAAAAGAAGGAATATTTAACATTAAAGTAGAATTCTTCTGTGCATGTCGATAGTGGAAACAGACTCAAAGATGCAGTATATGGAGAATTGTGGAGTTGCTATGAGTGGTTGCATAACTACTAGTAAACACGTTTCAACCAGACCAGAAACATTAATGTATTATTGAAGGTTAGATTAATGGTTATCAATGCATGCAACGTTGCACTCTCCATTGATAGTACCACAAATAAGTACGGAGTCTTTTTTGTAACCCACAAAATAGTATGTTCTACGTACTGTATTAATGTGTTGTGAAACCTGTTGTCGACATTATATGTAGAGCATAATGCGCCCTGACGCCCTCTACAGTGGAAATAACATAACATTGTTTGAATGTTTGCACCATTAGAGACCTATATGGAGTGATACATGAAAGCTATGACTTCTGAAGGACTTATATAGTAACTCATAGCTATTTAGGACATTCGGTAAATAAAGTCTTAGAAGAAAAAAATCTTAAAATAATGATTTGTTTTCCATGAGATTTAAGTGATATATTAGAATAAATTTCTTTCCATTTTAAGTTCTTGGGTGACCTCATAGGGCTCCATGATACGGGACACCTATGTAGTAAGCAAAGCTTTCTGTTCGACGCCCCATCTGTTATAGTTTCAACTTTTTAGTTGAAATCATTCATAAAAATCATATTTTGTTTGGTGTACCAGTTTTTTCAAGGATTCAGGAAGTTTTATTCTGCTTCTTTTTTTTAATTTATTAATTTTTTGTCCTTTATTTAACTTTTTGTTTACAATATTGGATCTAGCCCGAGACCGAGGCTTAGCTTAGGCTTGTTTTGAGTGACAAACATAATTAAAGCTTTTATTGGTTATTTTTTAAAGGTTATAGAAAAGTCATGTTATACTTATCATAGTCTGGGTTCTGGTTGCTTCTCCCCGCCAGTTTTTACCTTCTAGATCCGCCACTGGGCAATACATATCGTACACCTCAGATGAACTCATTTGATTCTAGTTAAACTTAACACAGTGAAAGATTCTGATCTGTTTAGTTCGTATGTGGGTAAGAATGCAGACCTTGAAATTAGGTATGAAAACGATAACACACATAGGCTACATGATACGAGGGAGAATCAGAACTTAAGGTTAGAAGGCCGATATGTCTGGTGTTTTCTGGTATCCAGGCGCGCACCCAGAAATTTTTGTTGGGAGGATGGTCCAATACTTCAACCCACCACGTTTATGTAGCAATGATTCTACACCCGAAAAGACGATAAATAATTCGAAAGTACTTTCACCCATATTTTCGTAAGAAAATGATAGAAGTAGATTGTTTTTATATAGCCTATATATATATATATATATATATATATATATATATATATATATATATATATATATATATATATATATATATATATATATATATATATATATATACAGGGGTAGGACAAAAAATCCAACACGTTTGCAAAAGTGTGAAAATCATACCTAGTATGGTGTGGGGCCTCCTTTTGCGTCCAAAACAGAATGGATCCGACGTGGAATAGACATATACAGCTACTGAGCTCCTGAATCGTGTTGTGTGGAATTTTGTACCATTGTTCCTCCAAAGCATGCTCCAGTTCTTTAAGGGATGATGGTGGAGGGTAATGAGACTGACCACGCCTTTCTAACTCAGACCACAATGGCTCGATGATGTTCAGATCTGGTGATTCTGGGACCCAGGGGAGGTGTGATAGCTCCTGGTCATGCTCTTCAAACCATAATTTCACCGTTTTTACAGCGTGACAGGGTGCCAAATCATCTTGGTAGACGTCATCACCATTAGGGAACAATATTTGAGCTATGGGTAGAATTTGGTCGCCCAAAATGGCCTCATACGCCTTAGCAATCATCATTCCATGCAGGGCTTTGATGGAACCGACAGAAAACCACATCACTGCCCATACTGTAACAGACCCACCCCCATGCTTTACAGTTGGGAGCAGACAGTCTGTATCACAGGCCTGCGACGGTGTTCTCCATACGTAAACACGACCAGTTGTTGGAAACAAGGTGAAGGTCGATTCATCGGACCACATTACGTGTTCCCACTGCTCATGAGTCCACGTCTTGTGGTCCTTGCACCACTGGACAGAGATGGAGTGGGTCAGTGGGTCGGTGGGTCAGTGGGTCAAGTGGGTCAAGTTTTCTGAGTGGGTTAGTGGGTCGTGGGTCAACAGCATGTGACCAACTGCGACCCACCACCCACCGTGACCCACTGCGACCCACCGACTCAGTATGATCTACCGACCCTCTCTGCTCACTGCATTCTAGACAGTATCTTCTGAAGACTGGTAAATTTGTCTCCATTTTACTTTCAAGACCTTCATTTCCCTTTCTTTTACACTTGTTTCTGTCTACTTACCTGAGGTGAGTATATCTAACCAAGTGAAAAAAGAACTTCGGGCACTTTTGGATATTTATATTTTTAATAGTAATAATAGCAATAGGACTTACACTACAACTTGGCTTTCGAGACCTGTGGGCTTTTAGAGCTAACTACTGGAAAAAATACATTTTTGAATCACTGTAATATATAAATAAATTTTAAAAAATTGAATGTAACTATGTGTGCCTGATCATCACGGTCAAATGGCAAAATCAAATGAAATTACTTTTGGTATATAGTTAGACCTTAATCCAAATTGGGATGTTATATTGCTTTTATTATAATGCATAATATCCTAAGGAGGTAGTGAGGATCCGAATTTTTGCGATAAAAATGAGTATCTCGCAAGCCGTTAAAGTTACGGAGCTGAAATTCAGTGTATTATCTCTTTATTGCAAATAAACAGAATGTGTTCTAGCATTTTTAAAAAATTCTCCTTTATGTGGGGGGGGGGTACTTTCTATATATGGAAAATTGGTAGTGAGTTGATTTGTAAAAATGATCGGAAACGATCGATGTTATTTCAGAAAAAAATCAGAAACAAAAAATACAGTGCTTGGCTTCATATATCCATTGCTTTCTGCTATAATAATAATTGAAGCTTATGTTTATTATATGGAGGGCTCACAGCACAGGGCAATCAGCCCATAAAGTTGTCAGAAAAATAGGTATAAAATTTGTATTGTAAGCTTAATTACACGCAAATTTGAAATTTGGATTGTACGCATAATTGTATGGAAAATTTTACTTTTTTTCCCCCTTTACGTTGGTCTACTAACTTTGATTTGGAACTTTGAAATTTCATCCTTTTTTCCACGGAAAAGTATTGATAATTCAACAAGGAAATAATTATACTATGATAATTTAATTGAAATTTATCGTAATTTGGCACATGGCAAACAGCAGTGTGGTAATTGAAGTTGAAGAAGGAGGGAAATTCCCATTCACCTCTGAATACGTACTTTCCAGAAACCTCGTTAACTTTCGCTTTCTAGACGGGGGAGGGAACTTGGTAATGGTATCAAACCTTCATGTGTAATTACAAAAATTAAATTTATAAACAAATAAGAAATCATCAGTTTATCAGGCTTTACTTGATAATTTATTCAAAAGATTCCCTATCAAAGGCGTGGTAGATGAAGTTTCTGTTCTACATGGGTCGACATTGCCAACTGACATGGTCGAGATGGGAAAGATGTTGTATGGTGATAGAGAGATGATAATTCTTGCTGAGTATTTCAAAATTGACCGAGAAAAATCGTTATCAGACTTAAGTCTAACAAGTAGATTGTCGATGAGAAGTTGCAGAAATCGGGTAGAAGTATTATCAATGTCCACGACAGAATGCGAACGGGGATTTCCCCTTATGAATTTACAGGTGACTGATATTAGAAATAGATTAAGTGCTCAAACATTGTCTAACTTGTTGCTCATCAATGTTAATGGCCCACCGCTAGACAAGCTCAAAGTAGACAAGCTAGTTATTTCTTGGCTGAAGGATGGACATCATTCCACTGCGGATGATTTACCGCTAAAAAGTTACCAACAGGAAATAAATCCGATTTCAGATTTGTTTTAAGGTGGAAAATTACGAGTTACGGAAAATGTATACTTGTATTACTAATGGCTTATTTGTGTTATTCAACTTTGTACCTACTTTTTAGTAACTCTCTTCTTTGCTTTAGGTAAACTACTTTTGAATAAATATTCATAATAATTGCAATTATGCATATTTGTAACTTAAATTTAACGTGGTGTTTTAGTGATTACACAAATTACAATTATGAGTATACTTAATGGAGATGCTCTCACATAGGGTACCCGAGCACCTTTATACCCTGAACAACTGATTTTTCAAGTCTTTTGTGAGAAAAATACTGTGAACTGAGAAACCATAAACTTTTCCATATTGTACAGGGGTATTTTCCTGCGAATAGAAGTTTCTTGTTGAATGCATTCAGAAATTAACACTTGCAAGAATATTCTCTTAGTACAAGTATATTTTAGGCACACACTAATTCCACCCCCCCACCTCTTACTGTTTTAATTTCCTCACTGACAAACACTTTACCATTTTATATCGTAAAGGTCAGATCTACCGTCATTGTAACAGAGTGGTGTTTGAGCGATTGACTAGAAATTCAAACTCCGATTAGTGACAATTTCACAGTCTTGTTTTATTACAAGTGAGGCGTATAGTTTCTAAATCCGCCATCTCCAATTTTCAAAAAAAAAAACGAGCTAAGTAGATTTACTGGTATTCCTTTCCATGCCCTACATGATGGTGAAAAGAGTTGTTTGAAATGTCGCCAGCTCCACCCTCAATTACTGCTTTAAAGTTCAGGGTATTCTTCAAAAGCCGCCATCTACACTCAGCAGTGTGTTTCTAAACCCCATCATCTCGATTCTATTCTATTCTATGCTATGAATTGAAGACCGATGTTAATGAAAAAATGTTGCAAGATGTTGTTCAACTCCTAACGAAACACTTCGGGGAGAATTGGCGTGCTAATTCAAACTTAGCCATTTATGTTGATGCTGAAAAGAGACTGACTGCTTCAACAGAATAAAGTGTAGATGAGGATTAGGCTGAATGCCAGTGTTTCGAACATGATTCTGATGAGAACTATATCTGAAAACAGTGTAAAGATCACTTTCAATCCTTTTCTTGTTGGTAAAGGTGGCATTTATTCCGAAGTTCCCATCCTGTTATGTCAGGCTATGTTAGGTTAGGTTAGGTTAGGTCTCAATGGGTTAGATTAGGTTAGTGAGGTGAGGTTAAGTAAGCTTATGTTATGTTAGGAGACGATATTTCTAAATGGGCTGGGAACTTCGGAACTTGACCCGTAAATAGCTAACGTACTATGATTATAGCTTCATTTTTTTCCCTTGTTTGTGCACATTATAATGTCACCCAACAAGTTAATATCGTTGTTTAGATTCAGTTTATCTCCATCTACTGTTCTGTTCTGAAATAGTTATCAGAAATTATAATAGTAATGACTTGGAAGCAAATAAACCCCAAAAAACTTAAGTACGCTTGTTTCAAAGTCCTCCATCTCCAAAAGTTGTTTTCAAAATCCGCCATCTCCAAACTGCTTTCTGCAATAACCGAGAAATGGGATGAGAGAGATTTTTGTCATTTGGTAGTTATAATGAATGTCTAGAAAGCAGTAAAGTATTTCTAAAAAGAAAATTTTATCTCACATAATCTCTGAGTTATCAGTTTTTCCTGTTTTTCTCGAAACCGTTTATGAAGGAGATGGCGGATTTAGAAACTATACGCCTCAAGTGTAAACTCATTAGTCAGTTCAGAAGAGGCCGTGGATCGTTTTGGTGAGAGTAGGTCAAAGTGGATGAGAGTGGTTCATGGTGGGTGGTGGGTCAAAGTGGGTCAGCGTGGGTTGTGGGTCAGAGTGGGTCACCGTGGGTGGTGGGTCATGGTGGGTCGTGGGTCAGAGTGGGTCATGGCGGGTGGTGGGTCAGTGGGACGTGGGTCACGGTGGGTGGTGGGTCAGTGGGTCGTGGGTCACGGTGGGTGGTGGGTCAGTGGGTCGTGGGTCAAGTTTCCATTGACCCACGCCAACTCTGCCACTGGATACGCCTCATCGCATTTACTGCTGTGACCAGGGGCTTGCCGATAGCGACTCTGTCATGAATTTTGCATTTTATGAAGTTCCCGTGGCACTGTTTTCGATGAAACCGGGTGCTGTAGGCCGGAATTGAGTTCAGACGTAATTTTCATTGCAGTGGTCTTCTTTTTAGCTGCTTCAATCCGTTTTAATGCCCTCCGGTCCCTATCTGACAGGGTTGTCTTTCGACCACCGTTGTGCTTTGTAGACGTCGTTTGCCCATGAATTATGTATGCCCTTGTGACATTGGACACAGTGCCTTTCGATACCCCCACAATGTTCGCCACTGTTGCCACTGAAGCTCCAAATAGACGGGCACCTACGGTCATGTCTCTTTGGAAGTCTGTCATGTCGCCCATTTTACCGCACCACTTTCACACCACGACACTCACAGGTGAATTGGTTACTGCTGACGGAAGAGGAAGGTCCACATGACACAAAATTAAAACAAAAAACGATCGGCAACCGCAACACGTGTTATACAGTGGAGGGCCAAACTTACGTGTCCTATATGAAGAGTTTTTAATTTGTTTGTCCACCCTATATATATATATATATATATATATATATATATATATATATATATATATACAAGAGAAAATTGTACAGATGAAGTGTAAGATCAAATTTTCTTGCTACATCGATCATTTCCCTGTTAAACAAGTATAGTTTTCTTGGGAACGTGTAGAAATGTATGTTGAGTTGGGAAGTTTCGGGGGTGTCCCAACGCGGTGGACCCACGTGGTTGCGTCCCTGTGCGGGAGTATCCACCTAATATTTCTATACTCCTCACTGAGTATGGCCGACTTAAATTTACGGTATAATACATGCGTATGCGGAACTTGGTATACGTTGTATTTTGAAAAAACAATTGGCTGTACACAACAGGAATACTCGAACTGGGGTCCGCGGATCCCTACTCCCCCCAAAAATGTAACTTGACATACATATGTACACTCTCTTAATAAAACTGTAGTTGTTTAGCAGAAAAACGATTAATGTAGTATAAAGATTTGAAATCACACTTAATCTGTACTCTTTCATTTCTTATAAAAATAAACTAGTTCTAACATTTTTTTTTTTTTTTTGAGAATATACTTCAGTATTAAACAATTACTTATCATCTTCTCGGGTGCTGAATAACACCGGCTAAATAGTGCGTAGGCTAGATATAGTGCACTCAGTGGCGTATTTAGGGGGGGGGCTTCCGGGCTTAAGCCCCCCCGAAATCTTACTTACTATAGTAAAGTATATGAAATATCTTGCATAATTTTCACATTTTCAGGCAAAGCCCCCCCGAAAGTTAGCAAAGCCCCTCCCGAAACAAAATCGTAAATACGCCACTGAGTGCACTGTACTATATAGGACTCCCTACAAACTTCGAAACTGCCCCAAACATCTAGTCTATACGTTTTATATTCAGTATTATTGATAAAAGCCGGCAATTTGATGATAAGATTGAAAAGTAATGTAATATAATTAATCACCTTTATTATTACAAGAAAAGACTATAAATGACTAGAAACGCTCAGGAGACAAAAATGGTATCTTTCTCTTCTTGAAACCATATTGTGAAAATAGTGATTCATGTTGAAAAGTGTAAGTATTTCTATTGGAAGAGCACTATTTTGTCTTGTACTTGATCACGGAAGTTCTATTCTCTATCGCTTTTAAAGTAATCTTACAAGTGACATCTGTGACTCGTTTATCATTTTAAATCAAACTAGGTCAAACGCTGGTTATATCTTACCTATGTCAAGAGAAAAAAAAAGTGCTTTTGGAAAAGGTTAAAAACGTAAAAAGAAAAATTCTGGAAAGCTTAAAGCTTCGTTACCATGCTGCAAGAATCTTGTAGCTGTTATTAAAAATACCTTCCAAACAACGGCGCAGATTTCTCTGTAAATTTGGGGGGGGGCATTCATAAAAACAACATACAACAATACATGTAACAATAAAAATACATATAGAAAGGCATATTCATAAAAATACATGGGCCCACATGAGATTTGGGAGGGCCCGGTCCCCCCCTTAGGTTCGGCGCCCTTGCTTCCAACCTTACAATATTTCTCCATGTAAACACTGTTTTGAAAGGGACATGCAACATTTTTTTTTTTTTTTTCATTTTGCAAGGAGTCAAACCATGTGCAACTTTCTGGGTAGTCTTGCTTGCTACCTGCTATCGCCCTCCCGCTGACATAAAGAAAAAAAAAATAGTTTCGTAGCTTCCGAAACGATGGATTACTTTGGACGAGGAGGGGAAGCGCACCAAAATTCACGTTTTTAATGAGGAGGTTCACTATTTGTCCACTAGAGTGCAGTGCTGCATGGGTGAAGACAAACTATATGGATTATACGAGTAATGACACAGTAGCCATTTTGTGGGTAGGGGTCTTTGTATGTCTAGGTGCAAAGAGTAGAAACGTTTTCCTTCCTTCTAACTAAATTTCTTAAAACCTTTCTTTCTTCTCTATAGTTGAAAAGCATATCTGACCTCGAAATATTTTGTATAGATTTGTATTCACAACTTTAAGTAATATATTTATAGGTGTTAAACTTTTTTTTTTTTTTTTTGCCATACATACCTAGATTCATGTAGGTTGAGTATAACCCAGCACAGATATATATGCTAAGAATTCACTCCCTGCAAAATCATTATACTATTAGCTACTTTCTATTTTTATTAGGTACAGTACTATATCACAAGTGAATTCGTTTCTTAGCCCAGTGCGATGAGTTGGAAACTGGGCGGGACGAGGCAAGCGAGTAGCATACAGTCAATGTGGCATGAGCGGTAGGGATCTATTTGAGGTCCATAGCCGTGTATCTGTTGGAGGAGTGCATATTTTTGTGGGGTTTCTTAATATTGTAATAATGTTTCTCTTTTGGAGAATTACACAGTAATTTCCGTGCAGGTTAACAAAAGCAGTGCACGTTAAAAATAGCCAGCCAAATTAAGAACAAAATTAAAACATTTTGTTTGACTTTTCTTGCTTTAAATGGTTCCCTAAGACGTTTGGACGTGATGCATGTCGAAGTACACATTTATACAAATTGCGTACACGTTTACAATACGCGCGCAAACCGATGTTCCCTAGGCTATAAATAACATTCATGGATGCAGATTCACCAACGAAGATTTCCCTTTACTAATATTAGTACGCGTATGGAAACGCTATAAAAACAAGTGCGCGACAGGCGCGGATCTAGCCCCCAGTTTTTTTTAGTGCCAAAAATAATTGAAGCTATTAAAAATATATTTTCGAAAGTTTACAGTAAACTCATGACAAACCTACTGTATCATATTCTGATTTCTGGTAGAAACCCAGTTTTAAACTTGTAGGTCTGCCTCTGCTATGCAACAGACACAAATCAACCTGTGCTAAGTGGTTATGAAAGAGAGAATGCTATCTAATGAAGCTATGGCAGGAGCACCGCAGGGGGCCCGCGTGAGGGTGACGTAGGGTATGCCCACAGACGATAGTAGAAAATCTACATCACATAAACATAGCGCACTTGTGTAGGTCAGAACACTTGTCATAGTATAATACCAGTAGCTCTAGACTTGGAAACAAAATAAACGTTCCCTACATTGAGCCGAAAAACTCTGCCTTTAACAATAGTATAGCACTTGCCATGAGTTGACCACTTGTAACCCTACAATTGTAAACATGAAATATTGTTTCCTACAATGTGCAGAAATGCATCGCCAGTAGAAATTAATATTTTAGACAGTCTTCTTAGATATGAAGTCATTCATTTTAACCGCAACATTTCCACTTGAAGATGGTCTGTTCTCAGTGTGGACTTGCTTTACGTATAGATTTTATTATGAGCACATAAATATACACGTAATTTGTGGGTGGCATACCGGTAAAGGTACATAAGGGCATGTCTACGGAAATAGAGACAAAAATTCATGACAAAAAAATATCGTAATAATTTTTAGTCAAGTTGTTCTTTTGATAAAAATATAGTTCTATGTAGCTCCTATCATTGAATTTTTTTCCAGGGAATTACTAATTTCTTATTTTACCGTAGGTTAATTTTCATCTGCTAAGTTTTAATGTTGATTATACTATACAAGCTTTATTGTTACATATAGGTCTTATTTTTTTCTATGTCGGTATCCCAAGTAAAATTTCACATAACTGATCTATTAATATGAAGCCTTTTCTTAAAGTAAAGTTTAATGTTCAACTTAATTAAAACCGTGCTTAATTCAAGTCATTGTAAATGTATGTTGCTTATACTTAACAATAAAAGGTCTTTGATAAATGTAACGTGAGTTACCCGACTCTGTGCATATTCCATTAAAATAAGTAGTCATAAAATGTAAATAAAAAATTAATATTTTTGCCATAATTAAATTATGTGTGTCCCTATCTTACATAGTAATTTCATGGACATAGCTACGCCAGGACAAAAGAAATGTACTAAAAATCACGAATGTAGGGAAAAAATTTGTAGCGTGAGTTACTATAGAATTTAATTTTTCCTAGGTTTGCTGTATCATATAAAATGACGATATTTGGTAATTATCTGTATAAATATGACAGTTTTACGTTGTAGTTATAAAAAAACTGAGCTTTTAAGTTTGTGATTATTATTCTTCAAAACATACGTCATTACGTAACGTGAGTTACCATGGACATACCCATAAGACATTTGTAAAGGGAGTGTGTGTCGAGTTTACCGAAATAAAATCCTTGTATTTATAATCAAAAGAATTAAGCCCTCGTAAAATTAATGAGAAGCGACGAATGGAATACATCTCATAACAAAGGATTGTTATATACACTAAGAATTAATTCAGTGCAAAGGCAATAAATATGCAAATGAAGTTATAGATGGATCCCTACTGAAAATTTACAATGTTTTTTTTTTAATATATTGTTAATTTAATGTACGATATAATCATATACGCAGCATACAAATTACATGAACCTCATTTAGAACACCCCACAAGTTTGCATAATCAGTGTTAATACCGAAATTTAAAGAAAATGGACAATAATAAAACTTTTAAACATACAAACTAACATACGAACGGCTATAGGGTCTAATCATTCATGATACAGAAAATACGTAAAATAATTTGACATAGCCTATTTTCTGTATTTGCAATCTAATTAATATTACTTTATTTCAGATAATTCCCCCGAGCATTAGTAAAAGAGTCAAGCAGATAAAAAAATGAATATATAATTAGATATTAAAATTTTTGTGAAAACCAACAAATCTTTAATAAAGTAATAGCCTTCTTCTTCTTTTTCATGTAATTGTTGGTAACTTTTTTTTTTCATATTTGAAAGATTCGCTATAGTCTGTGAAGGCAGCCATTTTGGGGGTAGTGGGAAAATGTTTCGGATGCTTTGACTGGTAGATAGATTATTTCGAGCTTTTTCATTTGCCAATTTTATTGCCCATAAGTGAGAATGGAGTGGCATTACTCATATTAAATATCTATGTACTCTGGGTGAAGATATCTTTCTTGCTTTCAGAAAGTTGTAATGTGTAACCGAAACCTGGGGGCGCGGTGGCTCAGTGGTAGAGCTTGGGATCCTTGGTTCGATCCCGGCTCGCACCGTGTGGACTTTGTGATGGACAAACACCGTACTCGTGAATTTTCTATGGGTTCTCCCGTTTCCTCCCACTTTCTTCATTCCGCCATTTCATTCATTTCTCATCATCACCATCTCCTTTAGCCTAACCGGCATAACCATGGGACGTAAAACTTCAGTAAAACTTAAAGATTTCATTTTTTATTTATTTATTTATTTATTTACCGAAACCTACACGTCCTATCAGTAACATACCACTGAGCCACCGCGCTCCCAGTAAAGTATGGAATTCAGCCCCTGTTCGTACAAAATCTAGAAAGTTGTTTTTGTCACGTTATGATCGACTATGAAAATTGAGATCAGCCATGACAATGTAATGTGAGAAGTTGGTATTAATTAATGTAGTGGAAGCACTGGCGTATTTAAGGGGGCTTCCGGGTTTAAGGCCCTCAGAAATTTTATTTACCATTTTAAAGTAAATGAAATATCTTGTAGAATCTTCACATTTCCAGAAATAAAGTCAACCAAAGTCCTCCCCGAAACTAAATCTTAAATACGCCATTGAGTGGAAGAAATCATAGTTACTAGCTTAGCCTTGAACGATAATAAATGGTGACATGGGTAACAATGCAGTCACTGAACTAGGCAGTCGTGATGTTATGTTCGGGAATGTGAAGTGCAGTTGGGAAAGTGACTACACGATAAGACAGATTGTGCCGAATATCAATTGCTGTGCCTCCGTACAGATGTAAACGTTTTGGAGTGAACATGTTAAATATGGTGCAAGGTGAGTTTTCTTAAGACGAGATACAACAACTTGTTTTTCCTACAGAAAATGTGATAAGTAATTAGTTCGTTAGCAAACATGAAATATGTAGCTCGAAGCATTTCATTCTGACATCTCAGTCTCAGTCTTGTCTTCGCGGGTTTTGATTTGTTGAAGTGTCGGGCTATTGCCCCTGCCTTCCATTTCTTTTGGGTCTTCCTTGGCTTTGTTTTCTGACGTATATGTGGTGGTGGAGTCGCTACTGTCGCGCCCTCCTGTGTTTTTCCCTGTGGCTGGTTTGTTGGTTTACGATTCTCTCACGGGGGTCGTGGCATTCTGTGAAGTCTTCTTCGTGGGTTTGCATTTCCTATTGCTCTTATTGTGGGGTTGGTTGAGAGTTCTTTCTTTCTCCAGAATTTGGTGGATTGATGTCGTCTAACTTCCTCAAGCAACGGGAGGTCCAGGTCTTCGTGCAGTTGTGCTACTCGCGTGTCCCTGGAGTGGCCGGTTATGGTCCTAATCACCTTGTTTTGCAACACCTGCAGTGGACGTAGATGTGTTCTATACGTATGCTGCCAGGCATTCGCCCGTATAGTAGTATCGGTCTAATGGACATCTTGTAGATGTGCCGCTTGATGTTTTGAGACAGGGACGCTGCGAGTAGCATTGGAAGTAGAGCCATGAAGCGCTGTAGTGCCTTCTTGGTGGTGTTCTGCAGGTGAGTGGCAAATGTTAGGCGTCTATCCAAGTGGATTCCCAGATATTTCGCCGTATCTGTCACTGTGAGTGCCGTCCCTCAAATCGTGAGATTTACTTCTCTTCGCTTCCTGTTACGAGTGAAGTCCACCACAGCTGTTTTCCTCGCGTTGGTCCTGATTCGCCAGTTCCGTGTCCAGGTTTCCAGGTGGTCGATGTGTCGCTGGAGATACACCGTTGCGTACCTGAGATTGGAGTGACTGGCGAATACTGCAGTGTCGTCGGCAAATGTGGCGATCGTTGTGTTTGATGATGTGGGGATATCGGCTGTGTATACTGCGTACAGGAGAGGAGATATGCAGGATCCTTGAGGTACTCCTGCCCTTCAGTCCTTGGTTCTGTTGTGTTACCGTTGAATGTTACTCGGAATGTTCTGTCTGCCAGGTAGGATCTGATTGTTCGGATTTGATAGTGCGGGAATTCCTGCTGGATCAGCTTGTGGATGAGCCCTGCGTGCCACACCTTATCGAACGCTTTTTCGATGTCGAGAAATAGTCCCAAGGTGTGGCCGCCCTCGTTGAACCGTGTTGTGATTACTTCCGCTACTCTGACCAGCTGATGTTCGGTACTGTGTCCTGGTCGGAATCCGAACTGGTGGTTCGGGATTAGTTGATGATCCGATATGTGCTGTTGCAGCCTCCTCTGGAGTATTCTTTCGAATACTTTGCTGACGTGCGATAGGAGGCTGATCGGCCGATAGTTCGTAGGGTTGGTCCGTACTGTGCCCGGTTTCGGGATCATCACTATGTTGGCTTCCTTCCAGGTCGTTGGGAAGTGTCCTGTACGCAGTATACTGTTGTAGATGCGACACAGCAGTACTATTGCTTTTCTTGGGGCTTCTCTCAGCGCTGACGGAGGTATTCGGTCAATTCCAGGGGCCTTGCCGGGATGGATCTTCCTGAGTACTGTCCTGATTTCTCGTGGCGTTGTGAGTGCATTCGGCGATAGTGGGTCTTCTAGTTGTGTATGCTCCATGCTGTGGTGGACGGCGCGGAGTATGCGGGCGTCTGGCTGGGTGTCGTTCTGCTGCAGTACCTCTTCGAGTGTGTTTGCAAAGAGCTCCGCCTGTTCCTCTGGGTCGTGCAGTAATCCTTGCGGTCCTTGCAGGGGGCAGGATCTGGAGCCGCTGGTCGGTCGTGAGATGGTTTTCGCCAGTCGCCAGAACTCTTGGTTGGGTGTCTCCATGGCTTGGAGTTTGTTTTCCCATTTTTGGATCTTCAGCCTTTGCAGCCGTTTCCGCACCCTGGTGGTAAGGCTGTTCCATAGCGATTTGTATCGATGTTGAGATTTAGTTCTGATAATAGCACAATTATTCAATAACTAACAGTGAGAGTTTGTGAGTTTGTATTAGTTTTAATTTTTTACTATGTTTATGCGGTGTACTTTTTTTTTATGACGTTTGTATCAAGTAACAAATAATGTTATTCATTTAACGTAATTCTTGATATAAGTCATGTTGTGAGCGTCTGAAATTTCCGACAACCGTTACATGAGGGGTAGTGCCATCTCTTTTCTGTGTGTACTATGAACAAAGTAGCACGCTACTTTATCTGAAACTGTAATAGTTTTATTTTCCAGCAGGCCCGTATCCAGGGGGGTCTAGGGGGGACGGCCCCCCCTAAATTTTCGCTGGTCCCCCTACAATTTTCACGGTAGGCTTGCAAATGCACTATAATATGGTGATAAACTATAAACGGTTGGATCGGCCTCCCCCTAACTTCAGCCGGGCCCCCCCCTACATTTTTGGGCTGGCTACCGGCCTGTTTTCCACACTTTATTAGAACGACTGCTTGTTCTTTCTATATTTGGACAAAAGCAAGAATGACTCTGCTGATTATACTTTATGATGTCAATGACAACAAAGTCTATTTAATAGGATAGGTTAAGCAAAGGGGGGAATGGTATATTGGTCGGCCTTAATTTTACATGGACCATCCTGGTATTTGCCTGGTATGGCGGAGGAAAACCGCAGGAAAATCCTGTTAGGATGGTCAGCTCCGAGGTTTGAGTCCGGGACCTTCCAAATGCGAACCCAAAGGCCTGAGGAGTTGAGTATATATTAATCAAGGATATATAGATAGTTAATGTTCATCCACTTCAGTAGCGCCATTTGAAATTTTGTCAGGAGAGAGGAGGGCAAAATTGTCCACCAACATAAGAAATCTTTCAATTTAACGTCCTACGATTAGGCCTATGCCCTTTACGTTAAGGGAGGCGGATGATTAAGGCAAGTGAATGATGATAGATGTGGTGGAATGAGAAAGTAGGAGAAAACGGAAATACCCCAAGAAAACGCACGGAAACGATATTGTCCACCACAAACTTACATGGTCCGGGATCGAACCAGGCACCCCCCACGAACGAGAGGTAATCGTTCTACCATTGAGCCCCCACCAACGTAAAAGTTTCATATTTTTATGTTAGTATCTTATTACACACATTACTGAAAAGCTTATGTTTCTCGAACTCAGAGAAAGGCAATTGTCTTTCTGTCCTCCGCCAAAGATGTCTCTGACCCACAACCATTTCTAAAGGAACCTGTTTACGCCATGTTTCTCTCCTATAAATCTACAGGAGTCAGATACACGTAAAAAATTGTCCCGAAATCTTTTGGTCAGGAAAAACAAATCAGTTAAGATTTGGTTTTCATAACAAAATTGATAATCCGTATTACGTAACCCAATGTACCTATTTAAATCTCACGACCATATGTTTCCTACGCTACATTGTAAAAAAAATAAAATAAAATGGCATTGAAACACTTTTAGTACAGATATTAGACCCTATTCACAAAGTTGAAGGATATCCTTCCAATTATAAGGTTGAAGTAAAAGGTTGTGCTTTAGAGTATAAGGTAGAGGTCAAGGGCACCCATGTTATGATTTCCAAGGAGGGGGGAGCAAGTACAAACGACGTTTTAAATATAGTTTCAAATTTTGCTGTAACTAATGTAAAAATTCTATTGGGTTTTCGATATTCCCAAGTACAATTTCCTCTTAGGGGGGGGGGGCGAGCGCCCCACCTTGCCCCTTCTGATGGGCGCCCTTGGTAGAGGTATAAGTATATCCTTTTTTTCGTATTCATAATGATTACCTTATACTTGCAAGGGTATCCTTCATTGTTTAAAGTAAATGGTGTCAAAACAATTGAGCATCTACATACACAAATAGCTCGCTTATTAAAAAATGCTACGAATAAAATTGAAAATGATACAGCATAAGGAATGTTCCTTACAAACTATAGTAACTGATACAAATAAATTGCATTTGATGTTATAGTGTAAGGTGTATAAAGTGCTTGTTAATAAATTTACTACTTGTAAGGTTGAACTTCATGTGTACGTGTGATTAGTTATACCATAGTAATCATTACAGGTTGTTTACAATAACACTCAAGTTCCTTCTTACTTCTTGTCCTTAACGACGAAGCAAGATCATCATCACCATCATCTTCTTCTTCTGGTACTTCCTCATCTGATTCAAAATCCCGATCGCCTAAAGATTTTGCAAAATTATGCAGCACAAATGGAACATTTTCCAACTTTGCGCGGCAAACGTACTGTGAGATCGGAAATTGACGTTTTTCACTTGACTAAAACATCGTTCGATTATTACTCTCTCCTTTCTCAAAAGTTTGTTATATTTCAGTTCAGCACCAGGAGCAGGATTTGTAAACGGAGTCATGAGGCATGGTTCCATCTCAAACCCATTATCACCAAGTAGAACAACATTCGCTTTGTTTCTTAATAGTAACCTAACCTGTGAATTTTTCCATATTCTTGAATCATACACCAATCCAGACCAACTAACATCAACACTCGTGAACATTTCTCTGATGTTGTTTGTACATTCAGACTAGGTTTACCTTTCCGGTTTATGTACTCATCTCCATGGAATTTTGGTTTCAATATTCGTATGTGTGTACAGTCAACTACACCAATTGCTGTGGAAAACCTAAATTTGCTTTGGCATAACTGTTTAGCCCGCATTATTTCACTGTAGGTAGAAGGGAATTTTATCCATTCATGTGCTTGCGCAATGATGTTGTCAACCACTTTATTTACAGTACAAGATCCGTAGCCTGACTAACCTAAGCATCTCTCCGATTCCTTAATGATAGCTGGTATAGTGTAAACATACTTTCATTTTATGTACGGAGGACAAGGGCACCGATTTCTCTATAAATTGGGGGGGAGGGGGCATTCAGATGCAGAAAGCATATATGAGGATTTTAAAACAAATTGCATTCAAATTATACCAAATATTGTAAATTTACAAATACAGTAAGGGGGGCCCACATGAGCTTTGGGGGGCCCAGGCCTCCTCAGACCCCTTTCCCCGGGATCGGCGCCTTTGACACAAGTTTCTGGATTTGCACCAATAAATCTATCTGTAAGTCACAGTAAGTTGTCTTCTTCAAAACGGTATAGTTGTTTAAAATCACGAACAAGTATAGGTAACCGGGAATTGTAATGTTTAACATCCCCTAGCTGAACAACATCCGCCATTTTATACTCCAAAACATTTTACTGACCACACTCATAATTTTTTGAAGGATATGCTTTTTAATTAAAGTAAAAGGTAAAGGTTATAAATACCCTTTTACTTCGATGTGAAGTACAAGGATCAATCTAATACGATATGCTTATACTCTAAAAGTAAAAGGTTGTACTCAGGGGCGGATTCAGGGTGGGCGATCGCCCCTCCCCCCAGAAGGGCAAACTTTCTTATTTTATATAAATAAATCCGTCCATAAAAGGTTTGGAGCTCATAAAAGTAGCTCTATGAGTAGCGGTATTACTACCGACCGCCCCCCCCCAGAAATCCATCCTGGATCCACCCCTGGTTGTACTTGAATCTTTATGAATACAGATTGAAGGATTTCCTTCACAGTGTACACGTATAGGCTTATCCTTCCTTTTGCGAATACGGATTATTGAGGGGGAAGTACCAAATGTGTGTTTATAAAGTGTGCTTCGTTTGTCCAAAAGCGTTTATACTCCGAAAACAGTCTCTACTATGATATATTTAAAGCACTTCTCAGCAAGCAGTTGGAAAAGAAAGTGATGACATACATTTTGCACATTTTGTACGTACATCTGGGACATAATTGGATAATACAGTATCTACAAGGGGTGAATATGTGTCATCTGGAGGTGTTATACTGTATCTAAAAGTAGTTTCGGCACTTTTTGCAGTATAGGTTCTCAGGAAACTAGTACTAATTTAGGGCTTCGTAATGCTATAGGATCAATGTCCCACTGATACCCTGCGAATCATTTACAGAATTCTTACAATTACAGAATACACTAGTACGTCGCGTTGTTGTTAAGTTTCACTGTTAACTCTCTTCTCGCTAGGAATCTCGTTGTTTATTATTCATTATGGTAACTGACTCATGTTTTATTTTGTGCATTTTTTGTGCTTTTTCAATTCGAATTGCTTGAAATACTTAATTTGTATGCAAATCATGTACTCTCGAGGGATATAACACGCTTTCTAGCTACTTTTTTCACACGTGACAATTGCGCTCCACTAGTATTTTGAAAGGGGAATACATAATATGTATAAGTGACCAAACATACGGTAAAACATTACAAGTTACATTTTTACAGTATATAAAATGACCAAATAAATAGTACTACCGTATTACTATTATAGTGTAAATAAATATTTAATTTTTAATCATATACACTAGACTCTTGAATATCTGGCCTAATGTGACATAAGGCCAGCCCATAGTTTTATAATAGCTCGTTCCCAGTTCCCACAATAGAATTTAAAACATTTTTTGAACCAGAACTCGGTGATTTTCATGTCTTCTGACCTTTTAATACAGGGTTGTATTTTATAAATGTTTGGTATGTGCTACATTATACGTTCTGAAAATTTATTGGAGACAATACAAGACCAAGAATGAAAATATTGAATATATTTTATGATAAATTTTATAATGTGTAAATTAATTGCAGGAAGCACAGAATGATGTACAGTACACTGTATACACGTACATACAATTTTAATATAAATAAAACATTATTGTAAAACGTAGACTTAATTTTTAAATGCATGATTAAAGTTACTTCAGTGTTTGGTAATTGTTTAGAAATGGGGGGCGAGAATTAGTGAAAAACAGAATGATTTACAGGAGAAATGAGATGATAGTGTTGAGAAAATATAGTACACATTCTTTTAGGAAATGATTGCTAATTTTATGACGAGAACAGAACCCAACGAACCCCTGCGGGGCTTCTAACTCGTTCCTACTACTACTACTATTACTACTGCAACTACTACTACTACTACTCAAGGGCGCCCATGTTGTGGTTTCCAAGGAGGAAATATAGCCGAGGTTTCAAATATAGTTTCAAATTTGGCTCTAACTCATGTAAAAATTCTATTGGGCTTTCGATATTCCCAAGTACGATTTCCTCTTGGGAGGGGGCGAGAGCCCCACCTTGCCCCCCCCCTGATGGGCGCCCTTGCTACTACTACTTATACTATGGATCCTAATTTAATGTATGAAACCATAAAACGACCGAATCGGAATGGAATATCGCAAGAAGTAGGTGAAAAAGCTGGCTCCCCCAAAGCTAAACAATAGCCCAGTGTTTATTGATAGCCCACTGATTACACAAATGTGAAAAAAATATCAAAACTTTCAGTTTTTAGTTACCAAAAAATTGATTTACTTATCTGTAAATCCTTCCGTGGGAAAACTACTCTCCACACGTAGCGGAACACCAAACTAGTTCCGTCTTTAGTGGGAAGGTAACAAGGATAAAAAGAGGATGAAAGAAAAAAGATGAGGGAAAAGAAATACATACCATCAATAAATATAACATAAAGGATGGATCCCAAAATACCACAAGCAGAGTACAATGTAAAATAATGAGCTGATTTGAAGGAAGCGCGATGTTCATGTTACGTCACTATTGTCAGATCCAAAAGGAAGGATCAGAAGGATCCTCGGATCTCAGAAGGATCTCGGGGTTGTGTTCCACGAAAGACTTCTGTTTACTGATCACATTGCTGCCATGCCAAGAGTGCTACGTGATTATTAGGTCTCCTGTACAGGTTTACAGAGATTAGAGATATTAGAGCCTTAAGTATATTCCATAAAACGTTTATTTCAACCAAAATAAAGTACTGTTCCACCATTTGGAGTATGGCTAACGTATCAAATCTCTCTCGAATTGACTCAGTTCTAAATTTCTTTCTTGCCATTGTCAGGAAAAGAATACCTTCTGTACGCTGTTCAAGTAAACTTGAATTGTTGACTGTTCTTGGCATCCGTACACCTTCATCTCGTCGCATGCTACTTGATATGATGTTTTTTTCATAGAATTCTGAATGGGAAACTTAGAACTGAAGAACTAATCTCTAAATTTAATATTCGGGTACCTGCAAGAAGAACTAGAAATAGTGAACTACTTCATTGCAACACGCTTCGATTATCAATTATTCAGGGTTCTTTGTTCCATAGACTGGCTTCTGAATTTAACTCCATTGCTTCTGACGTGGATATTTTTAAATCTGAGAATGTATTCCTACGGGAAATTATTGTTACACTTATGGAACCTTAGTTTTATTTCAATTTGTTATTGTTACACTTATGAACCTTTTTGTTTACACTTGTTATTATTAATTTTATATTCTATGTTATATAGTTTCAGTGCAAAATGGCTGCCTTGCTGTATCTGGAACTTTGGCAAATAAATAAAAAAAATAAATAAATAAAATACATCAAAGATAGGTAACCAGATTCTATCAATGTTTCCAATATCCAGATTTAAATTCAGCTTATGTTTTATGAATAAAAAATCATTGTTTAATCTCCCGTTGTTTCTTTGTTTTTGCCGAACCTATCACATTAACCTGCTTTATATTGTGTGTATGTTGTTTTAAGTGAAATGCCAATCCCACTCACATGTCCTTTCCTTGTGACCCTTTTGATTGTCTAATATGTTCTTTAATTCGGGTGTTAATATTGCGTTTCGTTTGACCTATATATGAGGAGTCACATTCGCATTCTACATAACTTGTTTAGTGAATTAACATAATAACTTTTAAATCCGACAAGATGTTTTTCTCAACCTTTTGGGGGGATACTGGAAGCAGATATGTTGTGCTTTGTAAGAATACGTTGAAGTTTTGTCGATAATTGTGGAAAATAAGGAACTTGGCACAACCCACAACAACATTGGCAAGATGGAAAAAGCACCGAGAAAACCGTGTGTAACTGAAGCAATAGTTAAGAAGACGGAAGAACGCAAACGGGTGAAAAGCACGGACACAAAAGAATACAGAAGGCTGAATAATGAATTGAGAAGAAAGACGGACAAACCCAAAGAAAAGTACATGGAACAGGTATGTGAAGAAATAATGGAACGGCGCGGCAGATATGATCTGATGTATCAAAAAGCACAACAATTAGGAGGAAAAGCTAACAAATGCATACGCACATTTGGAATCGAAGATCAATAAGTCCATGTAGTCATTGACCATGAAAGAATTCTTAGAGTTTGGGAAGAGTATATACAAGATCTGTATGACCAGATGAACCACCCCAAAGCTATTGCGACCGAAGCAGAGGAAGAAGTGGATGACGAAGAAAAAGGACCCAGTATATTGAAAAGTGAAGTAATACAAGACACCAAGGATATCCGAAGGAGGAAGGCCACTCGAGAGGACGACCTATCAGCAGAGTTGCTCAAGGGATTAGGAGACAATGCATTGCAAGTACTGACTTCACTTATTAACAAGATCTACCTGAGTGGAGAATGGCCAAAGGATTTTCTTGATGTTACAATGATAGCATTACCCAAGAAAATGAAGCAAAGAAGTGCAGCGATCACAAAACCATTAGCCTTATTTCCCACACTGGAAAGATAAATACGCACATACTGAACACGCGACTGGAAAATAAGATAGAAGAGATGTTGGACGAAGATCAATTCGGATTCCAGAAAGGAAAAAGCACCAGAGATGCCATTGGGTTGATGAGAATTATCTCAGAACGAGTTCTGAACGTAAAGGAAGAGTTGTGTCTGAGCTTCACAGACTGGCAAAAAGGTTTCGACTGGGTCAATTGGAAGAAACTTTTGCAAATACTTAAAGAAATTGGGTCAACTTGAGAGACCGACGGGTCATTCGAAACCTGTACATAGGACAACGAGTCAAGATGCGCTTGAATGAAGGCGAAACCAATAGTGTGGAGATTGGAAGAGGAGTCAGACAGGGATGTGATTCGTCAATCATTTCCTAAAAGAATGTGTACTATATCGTCCAAATTATTCAACATTTACAGTGAATGTTTAATGAAGGAAGCATTAGTGGGAATTGGAGATTTCAAGATTGGAGGACAGATCATTAACAAGATCAGGTATACAGATGATACGGTTATAATAGCTAAAACCGAAGGAGGACTACAGGAGATGATTGACAAAATAGCTGACACTGGGAAACTATATGGAATGGAAATCAACATCGAAAAATCAAAAGTCATGAGAATATCCCGTGGAAATCCCGCCCTTACAGGTCAGAATAGAACAAAGAGTACTTGAAGAGGTTGACCATTTCAAATATCTGGGAAGTATTTTGACGAAAGACGCGTACTGCACCAAAGAGATCAGGTCGAAAATTGCCATAGCGAAAGAAGCATTCAACAAGAAAAGATCCCTCTTAACTAGCAGCCTTAATATTGGACTAAGGAAGAAATTGTTCAAGTGCTATATTTGGAGCATTGTACTTTATGGTTCAGAGACTTGGATATTACGAAAGTCAGAGAAGAAATATTTGGAGAGCTTCGAAATGTGGTGTTGGAAGAAGATGGAGAAGATAAAATGGACAGAGAAAGCAACAAACGAATATGTTTTAAAATGGATAGGAGAGAAGAGGACACTTCTGGCCACCATCCAGTAGACAGGCCAATTGAATTGGATACATCTTGCGAAGAAATGGTCATCTTCTTACCGCGATAGAAGGAAAGATGGAAGGAAAGGGAGGAGTAGGAAGAAGAAGAACACAGCTGATCGATGACTTGAAAGATAGGAGAAAATATTGGGAGTTAAAAGAGGAAGCTGAAAATCAGAAACATGACAGAAATATTTACAGGTCCAAAATGAAAATTAAGAAGAAGAGAAGAAAGAAGAAAAACCTCACTAGTTCTAGGACCTGCCCAAAGACAGAATACTTAATAATAATAATAATAATAATAATAATAATAATAATAATAATAATAATAATAATAATAATAATAATAATAATAATAAGGAATTCATATCCAAGTTATTGGTTCTTTGGGTATAACTGTTTTAGGGGCTTGCACCGATCTGCGTGTTTGATAAAACGAATTTTGTAATGTACGTAACTTATACCCGTTTTTTTATTTTATCCTTTTTGATATAAAAACTGTATTTCGTAATCAGGGCCGTGCCGTGGAAAATCAGCGCCCGGGGCGAAAGTATACGACAGCGCCCCCATACATACCTTCCAAGCAATTTTCCTAACTTTTTTCCTTTTTTCTCCCGAATTTTTCGCCTCCCTTACCTCGGCGCCCGGGTCCGTTGCCCCCCCCCCCGGCATGGCCCTATTCGTCATTAACATCATTTGGACGATCAGAAATTACAAGTGCCCCATGAAATATTCCGATACGTGTGGAGAGTATGAATTTTGCCAAGGGAAGATTTACTGGAATTCAATCTTATCTTTAAAGACTATGTTTGTATGCTTGTTTCTTAAAGATCTAATGACACTAATAGTATAAAATGAACTCGCGTATAATTCAAATAATCCCAGATACGCCTCTGCAATGCTTACATAACAAATTTCTGAACATATTCAAAGCAGATTTTATGCGGAGACATTTTCTTGCGTTCTTTAGTATGTTTCCTCTATCTATAAACAGGAAGTAACAAAATAAACATTCTCTGCAGCTGCAGAGACATCTCGCGTTCAATGAACTAATCATTTTCTTTGAAGAGCAATAGACAAGTGGGCCGTCTGAAACGGGGACTAAAATCTCGTCTTTCATGTTGCAATCAGAGCTTTGCTTTGACAATTCCAATATTTTACTAATATTAAAGGAAACTATTCAACACTAACGTCTCCTTTTCTCTCTTTCTCTCTCTCTCTTTACAAAACTCCTTTTCACTTTTCCTTTTTCCTCGTTTCCATACAAACACAAAATTCTGTTTCATTTCCTTTGATATTCAAATAGGGACGAGAAAATCCGCAAAAGATCTGCAAGCTTTGCGACGCTGTTCAAAAAAAAGAAGCAGCATCTTGTTGTCTTCGTTTCCCAATGTGTGGCGCTGTTGTCGCTTTCTCTTGAAAAGACATGCAAGATAAGATGAAGAAAGGAGAAAATACGTTAAATGAGAGGGTGAGGAATATATTGGTATAAAAAGAACAGTAATTTATTAGCATTTTGTCAATTTCAATTCTCTCTCTTTTCCATTATTCATTCAAAATTGTCAGGGAGTGCCATTCCTTTGGTTCTATAAATAGTTCTGTATTTAATTTATTAAAAAGTGCATATTTTTCGATGGGAGAAGGGTAAATGCAATGGAGGATTTTAAGAAATCGAATAAATACGAGATACATACAGAAAGTAAGTTTCCCATGCGTCTGATAGCTAGGTATCCGTATGTTGCGCATGTCTACATGAGAGAGTAAGGTCCTAGCATGGCGCATGCGCCAGCGGAACTTCCCTAGTGCTCTCAGTAGCGTTGTGCCAGTGGTTGAAGGTGGACGTTCCTATTCCAGCTCCCGTCGCACGTGAAGTGCGAGCAGTGATAGTTTGTCAATGCACAGGGCATAGCGAGGATTTAATCCATCGTCAACTATGCCAGGTCTATGGACTTAACGTCATAAGCAATCAGATGGTGCGTTGCTGGTGTAGAAATTTGCAGCAGGACTTTCTCGATGCACCTCGTACTTCAAAATCCTCAAGTATGTCACACCATAAGTTTACCTCCCAAGCAGGATGAAAGCCGTCTAGCTGCAGGAGTTTCTCTCTTATATCCATGGGAAAGTTGTATACTTATCGCAGAAGCACCGTAGATGTTCTCGACGCAATGAAATCTTTAACATTAGATGAGTGAAGCTTCAGATCCCAAGAGGGGCAAGAAGAACCCTCAAGAGGTCGAAGGCCAGCCGACTCCACCTCAATATTTATCCCTAGTACAGTATGATCTAGTGTTCCTCTGAATTCGGTTGCATATTTCAAATGTGTCACTACGTTTCGCAACCGTAGGATAAGCGCACATCTAGAATTTTTTATTGGGAGGAATCCAACCTTTAGGGAGGGGAGTCCAATATAACAAGCCATTACATCTAAGTAGCATTGAACAGATATTAGAGTATTCTGCATTCTAAAAGACGATAAGTAATTGTAAAATAATTCCACCTATATTTTCAGAAAACAATGATAGAACTAGATTGTTTTTTTTTTATATATATAATAGAAAGAGTACAGATCAAGTTAGGACTAAATTCTCATGCTACATCAATCATTATAAAACGACCAACAAATTTTCATTATAACCAGTAGGGTAATAATGATCATGCAATCTCCGCAGTGCTAGAAGAACACCCAGCACAGGGTTTGTTTTTGTATTTTTGAGCGACGATAGGAGGGAAGAAAGTATGGGGATCGTGAAAAACATCGAATTCGATATTTCAATAGATTTATACATTTCACAGTCCACTGCATATTGAAAAAGTTATATTTCGATGTCTGTCCACCTGTTCACCTGTTCATCTCGTCTGTTTATTCGCTCGTCCGCCCTATCAGTCTGTTCACCCGTTCGCCCCATCTGTCTCTTCACCCATTCGTCCCATCTGTCTATTCACCCGTTCATCATCTTCGTCTATTCGCCCATTCGTTCTATCCGTCTGTTCTTTCACATTCGTACCATCCGTCTATTCACTCGTTCGTCCCATTCATCTATTCACCCATTCGTCCTATCCATCTATTCATCCGGTCGTCCCATCCATCTATCCACTCCATTCTTTCTGTACATCTATCACCCGTTCGTCCCATTCATCTATTCACCTTATTCTTCCTATCCGTCTATTCATCCATTCGTCCCTTCCGTCTATTCACCCCATTCGTTATATACGTTTATTCACCCGTTCGTCCCATCCGTCTATTCACCAGTTCATTCCGTTCGTCTATTCACCCGTTTGTCCCGTCCGTCTATTCACCTGTTCATCCAGTCCATCAATTCATCTATTCGTCCCGTTAGTCTATTCGTCCGTTCCACCTCATATACACTCTGCTAGAGATCTTGCCGTTCGATGTATTGAGACCAAATTTTTAACGTTTATATGATCCTCCAGTGGAGGTTCCGAATTTTCCTCCTACCCTAAAAAAATAGGGATGAAAAATTTTAAGAAATAGTATTTTTGTCGAAAACCGCTCTAAGGATTTTATTTCTTTTCCATAAATCAATTTTTCATTAAAATATTATAATACAGTGTTAGTCGTTTCTCCAGCTAAAATCTTAAAGAGCTAGTTTACTTTTGGGAGTAAATTTTTTTTGTTCAGGTGATTTTCTCAAAAACGACTCAGGCAATTTTGTTCATATATCATAAACAAATGTTCTATTAAGAAACGTACAACTTAGTATATAATTATTAATAAGATGTTCACAGGTTTACTCTCGCAGGTAAATTTTTCCGGACGAATTTATCAAAAACCAGTCAGGTAATTTTGTTCATATATTATAAATAAAGGTTAGTTAAGAAACTTAGAATATGGTATGAATCATTTTTCCGTTTTTAAATATTCACAAAGGATTAGGATTAGGAATTAGATTTCTGAACTTTCGGCATCTATGACCATGTTAACCCGTTACTAGAATTAGAATTAGCAATTAGATTTCTGGGCTTTTGGCATCTATGGCCATGTTAGCCCGTCACTAAGATTAGAATTAGGAATTAGATTTCTGAGCTTTTGGCATCTATGGCCATGTTAACCCGTCACTAGGATTAGGATTAGGAATTAGATTTCTGGGCTTTCGGCATCTATGGCCATGTTAGCCCATCACTAAGATTAGGATTAGGAATTAGATTTCTGGGCTTTTGGCATCTATGGCCATGTTAGCCCGTCACTAAGATTAGAATTAGGAATTAGATTTCTGGGCTTTCGGCATCTATGACGATGTTAGCCCGTTACTAGGATTAGGATTAGGAATTAGATTTCTGGGCTTTCGGCATCTATGACCATGTTAGCCCGTCACTAAGATTAGGATTAGGAATTATATTTCTGGGCTTTCGGCATCTATGGCCATGTTAGCCCGTCACTAAGATTAGAATTAGGAATTAGATTTCTGGGCTTTCGGCATCTATGACGATGTTAGCCCGTTACTAGGATTAGGATTAGGAATTAGATTTTTGGGCTTTCGGCATCTATGACCATGTTAGCCCGTCACTAAGATTAGGATTAGGAATTATATTTCTGGGCTTTCGGCATCTATGGCCATGTTAGCCCGTCACTAGGATTAAGATTAGGAATTAGATTTCTGGGCTTTCGGCATCTATGGCCATGTTAGCCCGTCACTAAGATTAGGATTAGGAATTATATTTCTGGGCTTTCGGCATCTATGGCCATGTTAGCCCGTCACTAAGATTAGAATTAGGAATTAGATTTCTGGGCTTTCGGCATCTATGACGATGTTAGCCCGTTACTAGGATTAGGATTAGGAATTAGATTTTTGGGCTTTCGGCATCTATGACCATGTTAGCCCGTCACTAAGATTAGGATTAGGAATTATATTTCTGGGCTTTCGGCATCTATGGCCATGTTAGCCCGTCACTAGGATTAAGATTAGGAATTAGATTTCTGGGCTTTCGGCATCTATGGCCATGTTAGCCCGACGTATGAGAGATGACGTCCCTATCCAAAGAAAGGGAAAGAAGGAAACGGCCTAGGAGCTGTATGTTAGGCACCATCCCGGGAATTTCCTGGTGTGAATGGAAAACCCGGGAAAACCTCACTCAGGGAGCCTGGCCTAAAGAAGCTTTTACACTTTTTCAACCATGTGTTCCCACCGGCATGGGCGCCCGAAGAAAATTTTCTAGGAGGGGGTCAAGTCCCTGTTTGCTATATTACAATAGGTGTTTCCTTATTTGTATTAAGAAAATCTTAAGAAATTTAATACATTTTCGTGAACCTGTCGGGGCCTCGGGCCCCACCCTTCCCCCCGCTTCGGCGCCCATGCCCACCGGGTATCTAACCAAAGACGAGAGCGTTAGGGACTACGCTACGCGGACACACGAAATCCACAAAGGATAATTTTACTCTTTGGGATAAAGTTTTCGAGGACGATTTTTTTAAAAAACGATTCAGGCAACTTTGATAATGTCTCATAAATATAAATTATTCCATTAATATACTTACATTATAGTATAAATCATTACAACATTCACAAATGTTAGTTTACTTTTCGAGGCGAGTTGCGTAAAAGCTGTTCAATTGTTTTTGTCTTCTTTCATTAATAGGTAATTAACAAATTCTATGATAAGGCATAAGTTGAAACTGAACAACGCTAGATGTTACATTTTAGTGATTTGGAGAAAAACGTGAAAAATTTGTAGTATTTCAGGAGTACAATAGGAAAAAAATGAAACCAGGTGCATGCACCGTGGCCAAGGGGACCACCGAACCTTCAATATACGGTGTATGTTCAACATGTTCCGTAGAGCATAATTCCACTGATAATTCAAAATGGTCCAAGATGTCACATGTATCGTTGTTTGGTGCGGTGCTTCAATTCTTTTGCTTGAAAAAGCTCACGTTCTTTTCCTTTTTACAATCTTCTCAAACACAGTTCAGTTTACACTCTTATTAATTCATAAATAAATATTTCATTAGAATCCTACAATTACAAACAATTTTTCTCAAGAACGACTCAGACAATTCTGTTCATATTTTCATAAATAACGTAGTTCAAGTAGAATAAGACACGATGGGGTTTTACTGCTACTCTATTTATCACAAATTTCTGTATATTACTGTTCGTAAAGTAAACTACATTGTGGTAAACTAAGTTCTCTGCACAAAATTTGGAAAACCAAATATTGTTACAATTTTCTTCAACGCCTTTCTCAATTTTAATTAGAGTTGAATGATAACACTTTTTTTAAAAAATGTATCAACAATATCAATAGGTTCTTCACGTTACACATTTAGTTTCAAATGATTTTACGGAAGTTATTGATACTGTCTTTGAGCACTAAAGTTGCTGATTATCCCTAGTAACGATGAAAATAAAATATGAAGACCAAAGTAACATAATTCTTTATAATAACAAAATTGCTATATCAGGCACGTAGCCAAGGGGGGGGGGTCCGGACCCCCCCTTCGAGACCACAAATGAAAAAATTAAAGAAGAATGAAACAAAATGAAATGAGAAAAAGAAAGATCAGCGTTAAAAATAAAAAAAGGAAGCATATGGTTACTCTTTCTTATGAGGAGATTTGTATTATTTGAAATACATGTTGGCGAAGTGATCGAGATATCCTGGAAGAGTCAGGGAATTTTAAATTTCTTGAAAAGTTACTGAATTCTCAGAATTTCTGCTGCTAGTCAGGGAGATTTCAAGCGTGCAAAAGCATAATACCATTGTGTAACAACGTAGATATTTTTTTTATCATCGCATCCTTGCAGTATTAAGCATGTTATTTCAAAAACAATTTTGTATTGCTCCTTTATTAACCTGTCATTTGGAACAGACAGTAGTTGACGGAATAAAAAAAAAAAAAAATATGTGGATAGAAAGTTCTGTTAACATTTGATTCAACACAGAAAGCAAAGCAGATATTGTAAAATATTTTACAAGACATTATTGAGTATGGACTTTTCATAATAGTTGAGGTCATAATGAAAGGAAATTTGTTATATTTTAATGAACAGAGGAAAACTTAAATATTGTAAAATCTTTTTCAGTACGTTTATTTTATTTTATTTTATTTTTTCACTCGAGATTTCTTCATACTTTGTTATTAAAATACTTACCAACATACCGTCATTTTATTGTCCTAATAAACCAATATATGTTGATAGTAAAATAGTTTAAATTGATCGAGCTCCTGGGCCTTCAGAATTTCATGTCACGCCTCCCCCCCCCCCGTCACGAAATCCTGGCTAAAAGAATCAATATACGTTTCAGTGAAATAGTTTAGATTGGTCGAGTCCCTCGTGTGGTGACCACAGTATTTCATGTCACGCCCCCCCCCCCTTCACGAAATCCTGGCTACGTGCCTGGCCATATGTAACTTTCATGTTCTTCCAAACTAAATGAACATAGCATCTAATTAACAATCAGTACTTATCTTTTAGAAATTTCTTTATACCTTTTTCCACTGTTATATTTTCGCATATTAACACCCGTCTATTATGGGCTTCCAATTTTAAACATGTTTCATTTATATATATATATATATATATATATATATATATATATATATATATATATATTCTTTTTACAATAAGTAAATAAATGTTTTGGGATTCTGAAAGCCATAGGTTCATATTTGAATTTGCATTAACAATTTATATTCTTAATGTAATAGTGCTTGCTCTATGGTTGAAAGGAAAAAAAAAACCCATATTGCCACCGTCTCTTTTATAACAAACTTAGTAATTGGGGTTTTTAATTAATAAGTAATACAGTTAAAGTTCAGCGTTACTATTATTATTATTATTATTATTATTATTATTATTATTATTATTATTATTATTATTATTATTATTATTATTATTATTATTATTATTATTATTACTGAAGCGTGGCTATTCTGTGCCATTTGTACGCCTATAGTTTAATTGCAACAGCCCTGCAGCCATTTTAGACAGGATTTAATACTAATGTCACGTATCTAACATGTCCTGAAGGATTTATTTGCTCATTAAACAGAGATATATATGCAGCTGTCGAATATGATTGATTGATTGATAGCCCCCTGAAAAACATGTTTATCCAAATACACACACACATACACACATACATAAACAGAGAGAGAGAGAGAGAGAGAGAGAGAGAGAGAGATTAACGTGGAATGAAGGAAAAGGGAGGTGGGATTCAATTTAGCTTATTGATTCTAAAATAAATTTTTCAAAATATACCTAAGAAATCATACACATCCATATCTGTATATGTACAGTTATATATGTAAAAATAATCATTTACCGTCGTTGATTCACTGATGGATGAAGGTTTTCCCAGCCTTTTAACATTACAATTTATTTCGGGCATTTGTTTCCCACGTTATTATGCAATGTTTCTACATTTCCTTACATTACCCTTTTGGGGTTGTTTCTTTGCTCGAATCTCTCTGTGTCAATCAAAAGGATTGTGTTTTATAGCAAGTCTATCACATTGCATACCCAAAATTTTTATTTTGTACCATGTCACTTGTATCATTATTGTCATGTTATTGAAATCTTTCAGTTTTATGTCCCACGGTTATGCTGGCTAGGCTAAAGGAGAGATGACAATGAGAAATGAAGGAAGTGGGAGGGAACGGGAGAACTCCGAGAAAAGCTACCCACATGGTGTTTGTCCACCACAAAATTCACTTGGTGCGAGCTGGGATCGAAGCAAGAACCCCATACACCAGAGGTGAACGCTTTACAACTGAGCCACTGCGGTACCTTGGTTTTGTTATTGTCCAGGTCTCCGATGACTGTACAAAAGCTTTCTGAAAAAGTATCAGACCTTCTTTATTTTCGAGAAAACTGTGCTAGGAAAAAGGCTAAGAACACTGCGCCGTGTAAGAGAAGTTCGTGGTGTGTTAAATCTGCAGATGTTACGTTCACTCGCACGTGTTAAGGCCAAGAAACACTTGGGTGTGATATTGTTGTGTAGCTTCGCTAAGATAATGTAAGTGCTGTTCCAAAGCACAATTTGGGTTTCATTGGTTGGCCGGAAAGTTTATTAGCAGGAATTTGATACAAAAGAGTAACTTTGTGTGGAAAGTACATAGGACATATTGGACAGTGCCAACACGGATCCCCATTTACTGAAGACCATCATCACTGAGTATAGAATATAAATGTTCAGACACGACTCGGAAACAACATACAATAATCTCAGTGGAAGCATCCAGCTCGCCAAGGCCTAACTTCCGTTGAAAATGACAAGAGTTTTGGAACAAGCAGACTTGATAACAACAGCAGGAAAATACCTCTATTCATGCGGCTCATGTTGATCAGATCTGTTTGACGAAGCGCAATATTCATGTGGCCTGAAACAATCTTAAACCAAAACTTTCCTAGCAATCGGTTCCGGCTGTTCCTCAACTAACATATAAAATAACACATAAAATAACACATAAAATATCATATAAAATAACATAAAATAACATAAAATAACACATAAAATAACACATAAAATATCATATAAAACTAGGAATGCAATGGATGTACCCGATTGCAATGAAATGAGCTGAGCGAGCTTAAACTACGTAATCATTCCTGGCCATTATGCAATAATAAATGTTATTTTTAATTGTTGACAAAAAAATCGCGTGAAAACTTTTTCCCCATGTTAAGTCTATGCAAGCGTTTTTCGGTGATTATTCCTCGATGGTACATCGGATTTTTGATTTCGACCTATGTTGTCACTCAACACGACATACTCTATCAGCGTGCTAAGTTTTCTTGAGATCGGCCAAACGATCTAGGAGGAAGCGTTTTTCGGTGATTATTCCTCGATGGTACATCGGATTTTTGATTTCGACCTATGTTGTCACTCAGCACGACATACTCTATCAGCGTGCTAAGTTTGGTTGAGATCGGCCAAACGGTCTAGGAGGAGTTTGCGGACAACCAAACGGCTAACCCGAGTATAAGAGCTTCGCTTCGCTCAGCTCAATAACATAAAATGACATATAAAATAACACATAAAATAACATATAAAATAACACATAAAATAACACATAAAATATCATATAAATATATAAAATAACATATAAAATAACACATAAAATACATAAAATATCATATAAAATAACATAAAATAACACATAAAATAACATATAAAATAACATCTTACAATAGACATTAAAACCTTACAATAGATGCTGGAGCAGTTAGAGTGATAATACCATATTAGATGTAGAAATAAAATTTGGGAAGATGAAATTATTGCCAAGAAAATCCTGAATCTTTTGTGATAGCGGCGTGAAAAATGGAAACAATAGGAAAGGTCAATGCCTTACCAATTTTGGTTGTCGGTGATTCTATTACCACACCCAAAGGAAGAGTTTACCAAACAGTAGTGAGACCTGTAATATTATACGGAGCAGAATGTTAGACGACGAAGGAGAGAGAGGAACAGGAGTTGCATGTTTTGGAGATGAAGATGCTGTGGTGGATGTGTGGAGAAACTCGGAAGGAGAAAATTAAGAATGAACTAATCCAGGGTCAGTAAAAGTGAGACTAGTAGTAGAAAAACTGCCAGAAAGTAGACTGAGATACTTTGAATATGTTAGAAGAAGACTTTCGGAATACGCAGCTCACCGAATGGATGTTATAAAACTGAATGAGAAATGAGCTCGAAGCCGACTAAAGAAAAAGTTAGAAGATTGTATATGATGTGATATAGTGCAGTGCCGTGTTACAGTGAATATGAAATAAGATAGACACTTGTAAAGAATAGCAATACGAAAAGTCGATCCCAGTTAACGGGAAAAAGGTTTAGAAAAATAAGAAAAACTCTGCCGATTAATGCAGTCAGTGAGTTTGAAAGTAAGCTAAAATAAGATAAATACAATACGATTGAAATTCCAAAAAATGAGTAGGGTATATATTTAATGAAAGACATCTCCGCGCAAATTATGTGGAATATATATTGTTTATCATATGTTACATTTTGTTATCAGGGGTTCTAATTTTCTTACTCTTTTTTGTATATATATATATATATATATATATATATATATATATATATATATTTCCACAGATATAAACATTAAATGGATGTTTCCAAAAGACAAGGTACGAACAGTAGTTACTAAAGCAGGGCCAGCAAGAGAAGGTCTCTAACAGCTCGCAGTAACGTTGCCACTCCTCACGTATCAAGGCTTTTTTTTCGGTGCATCTATAATGGCATTTTAATTAATGGTGTAAGACAAAGTGACCATGGTTGGTAACACTAGTACCAAAGTAGGGGCTGCATTGTCCCTCCGCATGTGGTAAGAAACGTCAGAGACCATCTCTTGCTGGCCCTGCTATAGCAGGAGTAAAAGTGGATTTCAAAAGGTAGGGGAAAGGTAGGCAGCGGAATGACGTCATGCCGTCCCCTTGCCTTTCTTGGACCATTGTAATTTTTCAAGAACTGGGCAGACGCATTACATGACGGAGTCCTCCTACCTTCCAACTCACTTTCATCCCGGGTTACTAAGATTAAAAGGTAAACAAATGCATAAATATAGTAAAATGAAATTACGTGCAGTAATCATAAATGTTAACAAGCAAAATGAACAGACACCAGTGTAATGGGAGCCCACTACACGTTGGTACTCAAAGATATCTTAAAGAAACTTCTAAAGACATGTAGCAGAATACAGAGGACGCCCTAAAAGCACTTCATAAGGAAGGATTCGAGTCCTATTTCGAGCAGTACGAGGACCACTGGACAGTGTATAAACACAAGAATATCCATAAATATCCATAAATATCAATTATTATAGCGCCGTGGCGCGATTAGAGTTTATGCAACCATTTTTGCACGTATGTTTGGCAGTGTTGTATAACAGGTAGGAGCAATGTGTTTATCAAGGGGATTTTCGAATTGGGAGCGGGAGACGGAAAGAGTGGCAGAGAGGAAATGTACAGCGTGGTTCGGAAGTGGGCGTACCCATAATTTGTATTTTCTGACGGTTTTAGGTTTTACTCATATTTGTTTAGTAACGTTGCTTGGCATTGTCTGACAACATTGCTATCCATGTTCATTTGCGTTATGCTGTTTCCTGCTTGGTAACATTGAGCTCCTTCGTGGCTAAGCGGTTAGCGTACGCGCCTTTGGCGTGGGAGACCCGGGTTCGATTCCTGGCGGGAGCTCATGTGGTTCGGATTCCACGTTAATCAGTAGGTCCACGTCTCATATAGCCTCGCTGCTGAACGGGACGTAAAACTCTAAATCAACTCAACTCAACTGCCTGGTAACAGTTATTATCAATTTGTAGTTTGATAAATCAGACGTTTCCTGGCCGCTGGATTGGAAGATCGTGCATCTTCACCAGCTCCCATTGCCTGGCCTGCAAGAAGTCCCGATCTGACGACATCAGACAATGCTCTTTTTGGTGTCATAAAGCAACAAGTAAGAAATACTCGATATCACACAAAGCAGAATTACGAGCAGCTGTGGAGGACGCCTTCACCCTCGTGACTCCGGAGTATCTCCGCAAAACATCTGCGAGAACTTGACGCAGAATTCAGCTGTGCTACGACACGAATGGTGACCATACCTATGTTTATGACTCTTAAGACTTGAAGGTAACTGTTTACAGACATTCTACCATAACTAACAGTATACTGTTGAAACTAATGGAGGGTACGCCCACTTCCGGACCACCCTGTATAGTCGAGTAGTATAGAAGGTTAGGATGCAGAATAATTTGTGTCAACCTAAATACAATCAGTGTCAACCTAAATGCATCATCGAAGTGTATTGGTATTTTCACTGATATTTTCACTAGTGAAATACATACATTATAAATTGCTCTTTCAATTGTTGGAGAGTGCATACTGTTGCCGAACTTAAGGAGAATTACATATGGTAGTGTACCTTAAATCATTACTAAGAAGGAAGCTGAGTTCCATACTTTCTCGGAAAGCGGATTTCAGTTTCTCGGGTTTTTCTCTAAAATGACTTCATACATTTCAAACAAATTTTACATGTGGTCCCTTTCGTAGAAAAAGTAGTTGAAACATAGGGTTGAAACATAGTTGAATCCATTGCGTTGAAGCATAGTCTTTCAATAACTAAATACCTACCAAATAATACTACCCCTTTACTACTACTACTACTACTACTACTACTACCACCACCACTACTACTACTACTACTACTACTACTACTATTAATAATAATAATAATAATAATAATAATAACTTAGTTTTATGTTGGAAAGACCATAGTAAACGCTTAATTCACGAAAAGGGGAAACAGGCATATAATATACGTATCTGCTTCTCTGGTAGCGAAAGAGGAGAAACGGGTGTTAAAATAAATGGTCAGAAAGTAATTTTCATGAAGTTAATTTCCAACTGGAGCGGAAAACCAGATAAAAGCAGATTATTTCACAAGAAACACAAGAAAACGCTTTACGAATCTCTCTCTCTCTCTCTCATTTAGAGTCATCACAGCCCAAAACTCATAGTTAAGCATTTTCAGATTAAACATACGGTGAACTGCTCAATAAATTTTATGATAAAATTGGCATTCACTATCTCTGTTACGAAGTTAAGGAAAAAAGACCGTGGATTATATTTTTGAATTGTTTGATCTGTTAGAGCTGCGTTGTCTATCTCGAAGCAGTGGGATTGTGATTACGAAGGCTTATATTATAGGATTGTTCTGTTAGTATGTTTGTTTTTGCTTTCCAGCACATGATAACTCTTTAATGAAAATCAAATTTTGAATTTTGCTTTTCGGAATAGATAGCTGTAGAACGATGGCTCTAGATACAGTAGCTCTAGAACATATGATACAATAAAACAATTAAGTTACTTTATCATATGTCCTCATTTTGCTATTTATTTATAAATAGTATTTTAAAAAATTTACTTTCCCGCTGACTCCATAGGGAAGATCTGGGTTATTTGAGTCAAGGAGCTATTTTGACTTAAGCTAGACAGCAGCGCCATAAACTTCTGTTCAGTTTTGATTTTGGTTGTTCGTATAAAACGTTGTATTCTCAATTCATTCAACAATTGCCTGGAACGTAGATATTTTCTTACCAAGACGATTTGCAACACTTAACTTCTTGACCATATATAGCCTACAATGTGATATGTACTAGGTACACATTAAATAAGGTTCCAAAACTGTATAAGGGCAGACATTTAAATTTGTATCACACAGAATGGTTGTATAATTTGGATGCCGTTTTGTCGCCTTTCATGTTTGCGAGCGTAATTTCGTTACTCGCAAAAGCAAGCAACGGGCCAATTTGAGTCAATTGAAGTTTGAGATAAACATAATATTGAAAATGTATTTATCACCACACAGTGAGCACGAATTTCAAACATTCGACAGTACGATTTTTAACCTACTCAAAAGCTCTACTCACCAAAAGACCAGCGGTGAGATAAACGACAATTGAATTGCGAAGGTAATATTTGGAGAAATGTTTCGAATTGTATTGGAAGGAGCAGCAATACTTTCCTGAAGACAATGAAAATCGAGACGAGAATATATCTACAGGGTTCACCAATAATATTAACGACGAATGTTACAATCAGAGGCGGATGTAGGAAGTAAAACCTGAGGGGAGGTAGCCAGAACCAAGACTGTGAAAGGTACATCATGAGCAGGCCCGTATTTATATATTGTGCTCCCCTGTACTGTAAATAATTTGCCACCCCCGCACAAAATTTTCCTTCCCCTCCCTCGAGAATGACCAATATTAGAGTTGAATGCATAGTTTTTGGGGGTTGCTGAGATGATACTGACAGTTTTAATCCAATTCAACTTCAAGGTCGTACTCCACTCCCCAGAGAGGGGCGAGATTTTAACAGTAATCGAAAACGACATATATTAGTGTTGAATTCATAGTTTTCGAGATCGCTGAGTTTAACGGTATCAGTTTTCATGATGTTCAAGTTCATCCTCACCGCTTGGGGTGAGGGTGGGAGAGGATGAGTTTCAAATATAATCAGATAAGCTAGCTAATCAGTAACTACTGTAATTAGAGCGAATTAAACATATTAACATATTTTCTCGCGTTTGCGTGGGACTCTGCAGGTTGCTAATTTTAAATATTACTTTATTGTGAGTTCTTAAAAATAATTCCAAAATTTTTCCGCCCTCTAAATTCTGCCGCCCTGTGCTCGAGCACAGAATACCACTTAGCTAAATACGGGCCTGACCATGATTTTATTATAAAATTTCAAAAATATATAAATAATATCTTAAATTATTCTTCTCCCTCAAAAAACTGGGTGTAGGCTCCCCCGGCCCCGGGATACATCCGCCATTGGCTGCAATCTTTACGATGTAAATGAACCTGAGAGAAATATTCAACGTGAACTGTTATCATTACAAATCTTACTCCTGTGATCATTACTTTGACGCCTCTGTCAGGAAATATGATTTGTTGCGCTGCCCTGCATGTAAGCAATGGTTTAGACCTATGTTTAGGAATTTAGAAAGAAAACAATTTTTGTGTGTAAATATGCTTGTGAATTAAATTACCTTCAACAATTTTTGAACTTTCTTAGTTCATAACTTTAGCACTAAGTTAAATTTGCTTTAAATTATTATAGAGTTAAAAATTCTAATTAGATAACTTATCTAATTTATAAAATCCTTATGCAAAACTAACTCTATTGGCAAATTTAAATGGCGTCATACTTAACCTTATTTCCAATGAATATACTAGGGATGGGCAAAACAAGATTTTATAAAAACCGGAAACCGGTTTCCAGAAAAACCGAAATCCAAAAAACCGACATTTCGGTTTTCTCCAAAACCGGTTCCTTTTTTTTAACGAAACCGGTTTCGGTTTTCTCCAAAAATCGGTTCGGTTTTTCACCGAAATCGGTTTCGATTTTTCCGTAAAACTATTTCTGTGGAAACGGAATCAGTTTCTGGAGAACAACGAAACACCATTCTGATCAGAAATAGAACAAATTAAAAAAAAAAAAAAAAACCGAACAGGTTTTGAAGAAAACCGAAGCCGAATCCGGTGAAAAGCCGAACCGGGTTTGGGAGAAAACCGATACCGTTTTTTTAAAATTTTCAAAACCCCATTTCGGTTTTCCGGTTTTGTGCCCACCTCTATAATATACTAACTCTAATTTAAAACATTACATTAGAACATTTCAAGTATTTTATATCTTAATCGTATCGTCTACCAATTTAAATCTTGTTGCTATAATGTAATTTTTCAACTAAAACGTCATTAAAAGATTTGTTACCTTCTTGATTATTTTTGATAGTGTTATACATCTTTGTTTCGAAGACAATAAAATATCGTAATGATTGAACTTCATACTTGTACAGGGTATTAGAAAAATTTGACACAATTTTTTGGGAATAGATCCCTCAGTAGACCTGTGCTCAAAAGTGGATAGTTTAAGAATGCTCCAGTACTTGCACACCAATATTCACAGAGGTATGTGGAGAGTGATCAAATACTCCCAAATAGCCTCTCTAAAAATGATTAAGCAAATGCCGGAGGTTCTGAAAGATGGATATTTGGATAGTTCACATATTAGTTCCTCTGTAATGTTTTGACCCGACTACGATAGGTCTCATAGTAGTGGGCAATGAACTTTTAAGTCTTTCGGCATCCGGGGTTTTTGGGGTATTTTTTTAGACTTTCAGTCAAGCAGCTACTGCGTCGTCACTATTTATCCTAGGATCATGGTTCATGCCTCATTCTCTTTAGAATGGAGCTGGCTTTCAAATGGTACTACTTGCATGCTCATACCATATACCAGGAGAGGGAAAAATGATGTCAAAGGGAAAATTTCGGGGGAAATTTTTTTCTCACACTTTGGGCCCCTCTGGAGCGGCCCTGTGTGAACGAAGAGATCTCCAAAAATCCTATAAATAGTACTTGGTATACTGAATGTGTGTGCTAAATTTCAAGTTTCTATCTTGAATACTAAGGGCGGGAGAAATTTTTATCAAGAATTCCCACAATGCCCCAAATTACCGCAAAACACCATGATCTCAGGTAAAAAAAATTCCTGAGACATCTCTATTTATCCTAGGACTATAATCCGCCAATCATTCTCTTCAGAATGGAACTGCCTTTCAGGCGGTACCATTTACATGTCTCCATCATGTATCTAAGGCAGGAAAATCCCGAAGAAAAGGATTTTTTGGTAAAAATATCCCTTTTTTCAACCTTTTGCCCCTCTGGATCCCCCCTGTTTTAACGCAGAAACCTAAAAAAAAATCTGGTAAATACTACTCGGTGGACTGAATGTTTGTGCAAAATTTCAATCTTCTACCTGCAAAAATAAACCCACCAAAAAATAATGAACATAGGCTTAATAAAATAAAATATATATTTTAGAATTATGACGTCATCACCTCCTATGTCTCGACGCAGGAAGGTGTGAAACCATACGTAAGGTCTTCTACAATGCCTCTGGACTTGGAAAACAACAACAACAACAACAAAAAGAACCGGACGAAAAAGCTCAAATAGGAGAGTTATAATGCAATGTACGTTGAAACACCCGTATGGTACAAATTGTACCATCGGATCCCCAAAGGGTTAAAGTTCATTTTTTCACGTTCTGTGCACTTCCGACCACAGATCCATATGATTTTTTTTTCATATTTTGATGTGAGGAATCTAGTTCCAAAACATTGTGACAAATCTTTGTACCACCCTGTTTAAATCTAGAAGTCCTAATTGACAAAAAAATAAAATATTTAAAAAAACTTAAAAGAATAGTTTCAAATTATTTTCAAACACTTCTCTAAAGTAAGTATTCTCAGCTACAGATACCAATTTAATGGAAACAGTTTAAAAATATGGAACTTACCAGATTAATATGTCGTTAGCCCATGTTTAGACCTCAGAACAACTCTGTTGCGACATGCAATAGAATCCTTGAAGTTATGAATAGCATAGAAAGTGGAATATTCCGCATGCTGTGAATCACTCGGTTCCATGAGAGAGAGGATACAGGCGAAAATCTACATCAGATTCGTATTTCCAAAATTGACCACAGAGATGTTCAACTATGTTTAGGTTTGGAGATTACAGGCGTACCCAAGTAGGTGTTCAATTTGATCCTGATGTTTCTCAAACCACCACGCAACAGTCCCAGTTGTATTAATGGACACATTATTATCCTGGGATATGGTGTAATTGCCGGGAAACAACATTTGAAGCATGGGATGCACAAGGTTACTCTAAAGTGGTGACACAAACACAAACAATGAAGCGACCGGTAACCGTCAGCGCAGGACCCACTGAAAACCAGGATATTCCGACCTTCAGGATCAGAGAGACGCTGCCATGTTTCACGGTTGTGTGAAAGCACCGTGGATCATTCGTTTCTTTGGGTGGCTGCAACATACAAACACTATAGATATACCATATTAAGTTGACACCTAGTCTTCCGTTCTGAGCGCTGCTGTCGACTGAAGGAATTCTACTCCCTTTCGCTAATTCTCTCCCGCTTAGCAACAGCTGAACCCTTATTGGCTCAACGCGTGGGTGTGTCGAGGGTGAGCTTTAGTTCGCATTTTCCCCATGGCTCAAGACATTTTGGCAGCACTATAGTCATAGTTTGAAGTAGGTGGAACGAGAACTCATCCGACTATATCACGTGTTTTCGGTCTTCAGCGGTCTATGTTGCATGTTCGTGGCACCAATGGAGCCATGCTAAAGCGTTATCTATCGTTTCTTATCATCGATTTCCCCAAGCAACCTTGTATCATGTGACTTGTCACGAACTGTGATTATTAACATAGTGCTGTGGGAGATGTTACTTGAGTTCCTTCGTGTCTTGCAACGCAGTAGCACGACAATTCTGAACGACAATGCACTTTAATACAACGGAACGTGTCTCCGAGGGTTTTCTTCTCACCACACGTGCGGTTTTGCTGTGAGTTTTATAGGTGTTGCCTTGGACTGTCACTCACGATGTACTCAATACATTTGCCACTTTTATCAAGCTCCCATTATATAAATGAGAGCCAACAAAGATCTGCCCTCTTTGAAAATCAGAAAGCTCACCTATTTTATACTCTCACCGTGAGCTCTGTTCACTGCACGCTGTCGTTTTATTTACCCTACAGGGTGGTTCTTCGGTCGATGTTCAGACATTTGTGGCGCAAATCACACATTTATACCAATTGTCGTTGAAGCTTGTCCACATTCAGTCTTCATTAACTGAACAACAACAATAATAGAAGAACTTTCATTGGATTGCTGAAAGTAAGCAAAGGATTCTTAGAAACACACTAACCCAAACAGCCAGGGTGTCGTTTGCCACCTGACCGTTGCCAAGTCAGATATTTGACGTATATCTAACTTCTGGTGTTTCCATTATTTTGATAACAATCTATAGTTTTCATATAGTACAATAAGTAGCACAAAACCTAAATATGTTTTTTTTTTCCTAATTAAAATGAAGGGAAAATACAGTGATAATTAAAATGAAAACTCAAACAACTCCTTCATAAACCCCAAATAGACCCGCACATTTAGCAAGTTACATTTTCTGCTCTTTAGCTTTATTAGTATTTTTTCTTAATATCAGATTTACGGTGAGATTCTTATTTTAAATATATTGCACTACAACAATTTACTAATATTTTGACGTCATAAGTAATCGTCCATTGAATTAGCTTTTTAAAAAAATAAATCGACTTTTCCCTTACTATACAAATAACTCCGATCTCCCCCTTATGCTTTCGAAATATCGAAGAATTATTTAAACATATATATATATATATATATATATATATATATATATACGAAAATTTTTTCCAGAAGTACCAACCCAGAAAGGCAAGAAAATTGGACTGAAATATCTGAGAAAATCAAATCAGTAGGTGACGGAAAACTTTGCATATCCCAGGATGAAGATATATATATTCCCACAGAAAAAAAAAGTAGATTTAGTTCTAATTGAAAATAACTCTCTCTCCGAGAAAAAAGGGATTTCCAAAAAGAGCTGTCTTATTTTTTATTAATGTTCTTTGAAAGCTTTCGTCCTCTCCCTAGACATTTATTTCCCCCCCCCCCCATTTTTCCCTCTTTGTTGCAGGATCCAGGATCCCCTTACAGTCAGAGTTTCCTTTACTTCTACATGTGCCGTCTCGATCAGTGTTGCCAACAACCTCTGAAGAAAATAGGCCAGATAGCCTTCAGAAATAAGCTTTTTTTACGCAAAAGTGGCTAGATTTTGAATTGCTAACCTATAACCCACATTGTAGATCTAAAACCCCTTTTTTGTGTACAGGATTGTAAGTAAGTTATAGTAAAATTTGAAATGTTGAATTTTTTTCACTGAAAACTAACAAGCAACATACATGACTTTAAATTACAATAAAATCTATCAACAACTCATTTGATTTGTGAAAGTCAACAGTCATATTAACAGTTGTATTGAAATAAGTCATCATTGATAACGTTGTAGCTAGCCGAGGCGCTGGAACTGGATGCACTATTGTTGGATTGTAGATTGGTTATTTTTATGTAGACTGCCATTGTCCAAATCTTCAGTAGTACTACTTTCGGCAGATTATAGTCCTTACAATCACTTTTTATTTCTCCGTACATCCACATAAATCATCATGATCGCATTGAGAGTTTTCAAGCTAATTGGATATTCTATTTATTTCCTTTAATGAACAAAAACAATCTCTGTGGTTTTGAAAATCTGTATTAGACATTTTTTTTATTCTTGCAATGAAATGCGAAAAAGTAGCAAACGCGACCGTTACGGGAGCGACAATAAAAATTCTGTCTGAATTAGTAAGTATTGTTAAGTAGTTGTAAATCTGTGGGTAGGGGACAGAGAAGAAGATGAATGAAACACAAGTGTTTGTTGCGTAATAAAACACCCTCTGTCTAGAGAAATCAGTTAATGCCATAATACATAATGACAAATAGGCTAATGTTTAAAAATTATACATTATTTTGAAAGAAAAAAAAGGATTTTTAGTATTAATTTAATGCCTAATAAAAAAAAAAGCCAAAAATGGCAACAAAAAAAAAGTTTTATAAAATAAGCTATATTTAAGGCTATAAGCATTTCGTAGTATTGTGTGGCTAAATTCCTCTTCAAATAGGCTAGATTTAGGCAAAAATAGGCTAAATTGGCATCACTGGTCCCGGTGAGCTACGCAACTTATTTCGCTACAAGAGCTGAAAAGTTAGAACGAACGACAAATGTAATAAAAGAAAGAAGTAAAAAAAAAAAAAAAAACATTTCTTGTTGAATAATTCATTTCATAGTTGCAACGCTTTTCTTTCCTCTAGTTTTTTTTTTTAATATTTTGTGTACTGAAAAGCAGGCATTAGGATACAGCAAAAAACAAGAAGAAAAACACGGAAAAAACTATGAAAGGAGGCAAGTAAATAAAAGCTTTAAAAAAAAAGTAATAACGATGTTTCGCCAGGGAATGAAACGAAAATAAATAAAAATCAATTCTGAGATTTTCATGGTCTTTAATCTTTTCAAAACATTATAAAGGGATAAAAAAAAAGTGTATTTTAAATACCATAAATTTCATACAGTAGTCTAATATTAGCTCTGTTTTTGTCAGCAGGACTTGTTCGTCACATAAAGAGAAATTCTGTAAGTATTCTCTTTCGCTTTTTTTTTTAATGTATTCAAAGCGCTACGAGAGCTGAATCACATAAAGTTTGTATTCATTTCAACCTGTTGTCAGAAACATTTCATGCAGAGTATATTTTGTCTTCAGAGTCCGCCAGAATAAACGTATACACTCTTTGTCATCCTGTATTAGGATACTGGTATTGACAACTCTTCTGAAATTTAAGTATGTTATAGTATGGTTTTCCGCTCAACAGATGTCGGTACTCTCAGTAGTGTTAGAGAGATAAGAAAATGGCAGGAGAACGCTTGATGTTTGAACAGTATAAGTACGTTTTGAAGTGTCTTATCATGCTTGGGAATGCCATGAAAGTGCATTCTTAGCCCCCATGGATTTCTTCTTGTGGAGAACTGTGAAAGATGTCTATCAAAGTAAGTCCCCGCACGCTCGAGAACTTTCGTCAGAAGATTACAGAGAAATGTGGATCGGTCTCCATTGTTTTGAACATCTAATGTAAACATATGCTTACTTTGAAGATTTGTAACACATGCTTGAACAATAATTAAATGTAATTCACAAATATGATATATAGGTTTTTTCGGTGCTATGTTAAATGCTGCTTGAATAGTGCAGCGTTGCCAGATAGTGTCAAGTGTTTACTGATGCCAGATAATAAAGGAAGTAATGATGGAATTCTGCTTGCATAATTACTGGAGAAATTAGTTTGCGACCTTTCGCGCAATTCACAGCTAAGTTCCGCTTCTCAAACTGGAACGCCAGAATCCAGGAATTTTCTTATTATGTCTATCACACTAAACGTTCAAATTTGGCAACAACGCATTATGGCGTTCTGCGCAAGTTTCTTATCAAAATCTATTTCCTTAAATGTAAATTAAGATTTAAATAAAATGTGAAACATAACACGAAAAAACGTCAAACAATATATCTATTTCGTAATACGATCGTTACTTTAACATACTTTACACATACAAATAAACATTTCATAAAACTGAGCACTTCTAGTATGATCTAACAGCGAGTGCCATCTTGTGTGCTCATTGTAAAACGAATTAAGAGAATAAGCTAAAATTTGTATTAACTTCCGCTTGGTGGTCCAGCTTAAACAGTGTATACATTTTTCTGGCGGACTGCATATATATATATTCCAGGCAAACGTCAAATTCTGCAGGTTTCTCACATGTTTACTAACAAAACAATCAGAAATACGGTGGTAATTGTTTACCATATTGCTGTGGAATTCCTTTAGTACACGGAGATCCCATATATTCGTGCTATGTGCATTACCGGTATCTTATGATCTAGAAGGATACGCTGATGCAGCACAGGGAATAATGAATTATTAAGTTTGTGATTACAATATATATTAGACTAGTGTATTCACAAAGTACAGACAAAATTAACCTCCACTAATGTACCTTATTGTACTGCACCTTAACCTACGCTATGCTAATTTACTCTTTGATATTTTGTCCTACCTTATTTTTTCTTATGTGCCTTATTTACTCTACTAAGGGCCGAAGCATATTCTTACGTCAATGCGCAGAGAGTTTTCCGAAAGGGTTCATGATTGTGGCCGGTTTCTCGTACAGGGGCAAACTATGTGTCCGAAAGATGGAGCTAAACGCCAAAATTTCTGCTGCGTACTATCAGATTCATATCCTGACTAAAAATGAATGAACTTGAGGTCTCAGTAAGGTCTACGGTAGAGACCTGCACGGGCCGAATTCTTCGGCCCGAGCCCAATCCAGCCCGAATGTACTGTAACTAGGCCCGGCCCGGCCCAGGTCCGATAAATTTTAAGTTTTTGGCCCGACCCCGGCCCGATAATTTTTAAAAAAATTTAGCTCGAGCCTCAATCTTTCTCAAAATTTAGTATTAAACTTGACCTAGCCTTCAGAAACATTTTCTAAACTCTCGTTCACAACCTGACGCTTGCCTCCCGAATGGTACCATTGCCTCCTAGAACTTTGCCTGTCATCGAGAGAACAAAAACTCCATTTCCTGCAACAAAAATCTAACTTAATTGATTTTTAGCATAAAGCGAAGATGGCAATATTGTTTAGCGACAGCAAAACTTTCCCACTTCTTCTTGTCATATTTTGGGTTCAGTGAAGGTCAAGGTGAGAGCTCAATTTACCGCGCAATGCCTGCAATCCTCTATAGTGAAAGTGGAGCCGCTAAGCAACACAAACTGTAAATAGCTATTGCATTCTTTGTAACATTTTTCACGGGCACACTTCTTCAACGTTTAGCTTTACTCCAATTATCGTTTAACGAAAGTCAATAATTATTAAAGAATTGCAATTAATCGGCCCCAGCCCGGCCCGATCTAAAGAGAAATCAGTGTCGGCCCGCCCAAGCCCGGCCCGTGCAGTCTACGGACAAGACGTGAAAAACGCTGAAATGCACCAAGTCAAAGTATCCAGCCACATGGCGAAATCATCATTGGAATTCTATCACCGTATGGAATAAGAAACTGGAATTGCGGTAATTCGCTTCTTTGATATCCCTGTTAAGAGTCCAGATGGCAGCTCAATAAACTATTGTGTTTTCGGATTCCTCAAGCAGCGTCTGTCTCATAGGTTAGTCCGCCCCGTCACCGGCATGTGAAAAGTCTGTAAAGAGGAGTGGGATGGTTCAGCTCCCACTTATGGTTCAGCTCCAACGCAGTCTCCTGAAACAGTCAGTAGAGGTCGTCTGCAGATCAAACACAACCGAGTGGCTGAAACACCGCATTTCCTAGGTAAATGGCATATTTAAATTGGGCTCACTCCGCTGCAGGAAAAAAGGGTTCAAAGGGTTCAACTGATCCTGTATGGTTTATAGCCAAATCGGCTTTTTTTTTCACGTTCATATAAATTTTAAATTCTTACAGATTAAGGGAAATAACATGTCCGAAAATAAAACCTAAACCAAACAGCCACTGGGGAAAAACAAAGGAGGGCGCGACACCACAGTAGCGACTCCACCACAACAACGAACGTATGCATACAAAGCCAAGGAGAGATACACAACATATGGAAGGCAGGGGCACAATAGCCCGGTACTTCAAGAAAACAAAACCCGCGATGACAAGTCTTGAAGTCTGAAGCCTAAACCAATTGATAGCTGTATTTGGGTTGCTTCCCAAGTTATGAGCAGTCAAATTTTGAGTCACGAATTCGAAAAAGAAAAAAAAAGCATTAATCCGAACTTATTCGACCAGCGTATTTTTTTTTTTTTATCATAGTAATAGACATTTAGCTGTTATATAATAAGCGTGTAAAATATTATGTCGCTCTTGGCCAAGGGCGCCGATTTCTCTGTAGCTTTCGGGGGGCCCATTCATTAAAAAAAATGCATGTAACAATACATATAACAAGAAAAATACATATAAAAAATAAATATTCATAAAAATACTGGGGAGCCCACATGATCTTTGAGGAGCCCGGGCCCCCCCGGCCCCAACAGGATCGGCGTCCTTGCTCTTGGCTTCTAAATGCACAACGAAAGTTCTAAATGAATTCATTGGTCATAGTGAGAACGTAATAAATAACATGTAAATACGAGTTAAAGATCAATATTATATAGAAAAAATGTAATAATCAAATGAAGGACAAGCTTTCCAGGACTACTCTTATTTCAGTAATGCACTCAGAAATATGTTTAAATAGTGTAACACTTGTAGATATTACAGTGCTTCTTCCAGACATTTTTTGTGGTGGGCACTACCCCCCGAAAAAGACCAAAATAATACATTTATAATATTATAATAAATAGAATACTACCAGCAGCGTCCCCTGGAATACTAAGTGTGCCCCCTCCGGAACATTATGTCTGAAAGAAACATTGTTTTTAAGACTATGTAAGCATATTGTCAATTATTAAGCATTTACAGGCTGTTTCTGAACAATACGGACAACGTTTGGGACGTGATTCCCGACATCAAGATTAAACAAAAAGTATAGACCAACCTGGTTGCACAAATGCTTCCTTTCGGAGTTACAGGCTGCCGAAAACATGACAAATGAACCTTAAAGGTCCATAGCTCCAGTACTATCCGACCTACCGTAGTCGGGTCAAGACTTCACTTAGGTACTTTTTTTAATAGATACAACTGATGAGAACTTAAAATTATATCCCCGTAGCCAAACTCCCTCTATAAAAATTGTTTCGTGAGTACCGCAGGATTCTGAAACATGTATATTTGAATAGGACACATACTAGTGAAGTCTTGACCTCACTATGATAGGTCCCATAGTTTTGGAGCTATGGACCTTTAAAGTTCATTTTTTCTCATGTTTTCGGAAGCCTATAACTCCGAAATAACCGATTTCTGTACCATTGGTCTATACTTTTTGTCTTATCTTGGTGTCAGAAATCACCTCCAAAACATTGTCGGTGTTGTTTCGGAATACCCTGTGTATAGTAAAAATGATAAAAATCATCATTAATGTTTCGCAGTGGCGGATCTTAAAGGAAAAATGGGAAACAGCCAGATCCGAGACTATGATAGATATATAATAAGTTTACAACTCCCCCCAGATGGATATTATGACTATGTTGAATGTTGACATTGTGGTCCTCAATTATTGTTTTACACATTACATAACAGCAAAACTGCAACTGAAACCATTTGTAATGTTTCAAAAATTTCTAAGAAAGAATAAAAAGCAACGGTTACTATAAACTTTCAAAAATCTCTCTATATATAAATAAAAGTGATAATGTTTATGACTTATGAGTTATGGCCGATGAAATGATCAATATTAATGTCGAATCTATAGTTTTCGGGGTCACTGAGATGAATAGTGACACTTACGATGCAGTTTAAATCCAAATTCAGTCTCCATTAGCAAGGGCGCCCATGTTGTGGTTTCCAAGGAAGGGCAAGTATAAGCGACGTTTCAAAAATAGTTCGAAATTTTGCTGTAACTAATGTAAAAATTCTATTGAATTTTCGATATTCTGAAGTACAATTTTCTCTAGGGGGCGAGCGCCCCAACTTGCCCCCTTCCTGATGGGCCCTCTTGTACATTAATAGACCCTACCCCTAATGGAAGATGGTAAAATGTAAAAAAATAATTGAAAATGACCTATGTTAGTGTTGAATTGATAGTTTTTGGGGTTCCTAAGTTGATTGCTGACATATTTGGTGTCCTTTATGTCCAAAATGAAACGTATTCTCCCCGTGCAAAGAACGGGTATTCTGCTAGTATGTAAATATTAGCTGCGATTATTTTTGTCACTCAAAAAATTGAAGGGAGGAACCGCGACCTTTAGCTTGATCCGCCACTAATATCTCGTTTGAAGGTATCTGATAACGAAACATGCATACCTAAACGTATCCAACCTCCACTAAACAGTGGCGGATCTAGAAGGTTAAACTGGGGGGAACAGCCAGAACCTAGACTATGATAGGTACACTATGTCATGAGTTTACTATAAACTTTGAAAAATATATAAATAATACCTTAGATTATTTTTGTCAGTCAAAAAACTGGGGCGCCTAAACCTTCCCGGCACCGGGCTAGGTCCACGACAGAAATTGGCGCCGCTGAGTGTATATCCACAAAGAAAACCTGTGAGTGTTTTCGAAACGTCGTTAATTACAAGCCTAAGACAATAGGAAGGAAAACTTAAGAAATATGATAACATCATTTAATTGATTTATTTCACCACACAGAGTCGAAAGCTTTATCGAAATCAAAGAGTTTTGAGGAAAGATAAATGACGGCGTCCGAAAGGGCGGAAGAGAACTATTACGCAAGCGATTTCTTTTCACTCTGTGGTAGAAGAAAAAAGAGAGTCAAATGAGAAGTTTTGGAAGCCACGAAGCTGGAGAAAAGGAGGACGACAGAATCGCCTCTCATCACGGATCAGCATAAATCTTGACTGCAAATCTGAACGGCTTAATGAAGAACAGAGATGTCTCTGGAAGATTTATATAACGACGAACATTAATCTTCTTTTCCTGCTGGCTCTAACTCTTTCGGAATGGGATCAATATTCGAATCATTTTCCTGGATAAGACCAACATTCCTTTCTTATTAAATCGTCAATCCCACCCACAAGAATAACACAACGCTCCCTCATTTATCTGGGAGACAAAATTATTATAACAAGCATCACAAGTAGACCTTGAATTTTAATATCTCCTTTAAGTGCGAATTGTACAAAGTTTCTAATTTTTGTTACTTATTGCTCATAGTTGAATATGTATGGGAACCAGTGGCGTATTTAGAGTTTTGTTTCGGGGGGGCTATGCACAACACGCGAACAAACACTTATATGTTTCCTTTTGGGTGTCAACAAATTTTAATGAAGTTCATTTTCCTTTCTTTAATATTTGTATAATGACACTTCCACGTATGACGAATATGAACATTGAATGAGAGTGGGGAGGAGGCAGAAAAAACTGTAAGGGAAGATATTACCTAAATTATCAAGATGGAAATGCTCGGAGGGGAGGTATGAAATTCGGTGGCAGCACATTTTAGAGAAATAAGTATCTTACCTTTTAAAATTGAATACAGATCCTGCGATAAGAAAAAAGAAATATAAGTCATTTAAAGGAAAAGGCGAAATTTGAATGAAATAATCAAAGAATAAAACAGCTATGAACAATAGAAGGATGTTAATATTATTACACTATATCTTATTATACAATATACAATATTTTGTTCTTGCATAGTTTTTCACAACTAATTTAATAGCTTTACATTTTTAAAACCTCCTTGTGAAGAGAGATTAAGGCCTATATTAAGATAAATACTTCCTTAGTTTAGGTGCTACTGACGACGGCCGACTTGAATCACAACTAACAACGGTCCTAAGTATGATAGGAGAAACGAAAGAAAGTAACAACTAGGATAAATAGACATAAACACTAATAAATAACTTAATAAACACTAATGTTAACCTTCTGTAACTGGAGTTTTATACTCTGTTGAGGGTACAAATACAAATAAATAAATAAATAAATAAATAAATAAATAAACAGGAGAGTAGAATGGACGAAATAAAGAAAAAAGAACACAGTTCTTACATGGAATGAAATTTGACAAAAACAGTATTATTTCTGAACAAAGAGCCTAAGAAAATGGAAAGTGAATGAAATTATTAGAAATGGTAAGAAGAATTATTGTTGTATCGGAATGCGAAAAACTAACAAATTTATTTCGGGGCCAGGCTTGAACCAGATGGCCCCCTCTTATATACGCCACTGTTATAAGCCTTATCTTGATAATAGAAAAAAATCATGACTGACTGACTGATCAACACCCAATCCAAGCCGCATAAACTAGATACTAGAAATTTTGTCAGTGAAACGGGCTTGCGACGTAAGATACCACGAAGGAATTTTTAGAAATTTTTACTGGGAATGGGGTACAATTTTATTGCAGTAAAGTTTCCGTATTTCCGAATCTAAGAGGACATGAAATTTGATAAATGGACTTCTCATTTAGAATAATTAGACACGTTTTCCATCTTTTTTTAAAAATATAAATTTAATCTTGCAAGGAAGGAAAAGGGACAATAAGAAAAAAGGAGTGGGAATTATAATTATTATAGTAAGATGTCCATATTTAGGAATCTCTTAAGATTTGAGACAAGAAAATCGGTATTTGGATTTCTCATTTAAACTGATTAGACACGTGTTTAAACGTTTTTTTTTTAAAGAAAAATATTTCTCGTACAAGGGAAGGAAAAGGCGTCAAGAAAAAGAGAGTATCAAATTCAGTTGTGAAAATAATAGGGTCATATCTTGAATTTCCTTAAGGTAAGGCACATGATATATGGTATTTAGACTTTTCATTTAAAATAATTCAAGATGTATTTCAGCATTTTTAGATAGCTAACGTGGGTTCCTATCACCACGACATGGCGCGTCCTCAGGTTGCGCATCGAGGAGAAAGCCTCTAGATATAGAGGTTAGCTGCGAATATACTGAATAAGCAGTCGCGGACAGACGACTAGGAGTGGTCCTCCAGCTTGGGGGTTTGGGTAAGGCTAACACCCTCATCCTGTAAAAAAGGTACTTGTTCAGAAACATTCACAAAAGCCTCGGACAAGGACTGATAACTTGGCACGACATCAGCAAAAGAAAATGGACATAAGATTTGGAACATGGAATATTAGAAGTCTTTATAGGGCAGGCGCGTTAAAATCTGTAACGAGTGAGTTAGAGAAATACAGGATGGACTTAGTAGGAGTTCAGGAAGTTAGGTGGGAAGGAAATGGATCTGAGAATTCCGGAAATTTTACGTTCTTTTACGGGGAAGGAAATAAAAATCACCAGTTAGGAACAAGGTTTTTCGTTCACAAACGAATATTACCAGCAATTAAACGGGTTGAATTTGTTACTGACAGACTTTCTTTTATTACTCTCAAGGGACGGTGGTGTGATATTATTGTTTTAAATGTACATGCTCCAACTGAATAAGGGTGACGATATAAAAGATAGTTTTTACGAAGAAGTGGAACGGATATTTGACCAACTCCCGCGATACCATATGAAGATTCTATTAGGGGATTTCAATGCGAAGGTAGGACGAGAGGATATTTTCAAACCGATTATAAGGAACGAAAGTTTGCATAAGGAAAGTAATGACAACGGTGTTAGACTCGTAAACTTTGCAACATCCAAAAACTTAATCGTGAAGAGTACAAAATTCCCACATCGCGACGTTCATAAATACACTTGGACATCACCAGACGGAAAAACACATAATCAAATTGATCACGTTTTAGTAGATAGAAGAAGACAATCTAGCATAATTGACGTCCGGTCGTTTAGAGGGGCTGATTGTGACACTGATCACTACCTGGTAGTAGCGATAATACGGGAGAGATTATCGTTGAATAAAGGTAATATTCAATGTCCGAAAACGGAGAGATTTAATTTAAAGAAATTAAAAGAGAGCCAGGTAAGAGAGGAACACCAGATTGAAGTTTCGAATAGATTCGCGGTTTTAGAAGACTCGGAGTGCACTAGTGTTGAGGATACTTGGATTGAAATTAGAGATAGCATTAAAAGTTCAGCAATAGAAAAATTGGGACACGCGGAAATACGTACGAACAAACCATGGTTCGACCAAGAATGCATTAAAATAGCAGAGAAGTGAAAACAGGCAAAATTACGGTGGCTACAAAATCCGAATGAAACAACTACACAAAATTTGGCAGATATCAGGCGGGAAACTTCCAAAACTTTTAGAACAAAGAAACGGGATTTTTTGAAAGCTAAAATTAAGGAACTTGAAGATAATAGTAAAAATAAAAATATTCGGGACATTTATAAGGGGATCAGCGAATTTAAGAAAGGCTATCAACCTCGTGCTTATATATTAAAGAAATCTGACGGAACAGTTCTCACCGATACGGATAGCCTCTTAAATAGATGGAAAGATTTCTTTGACGATTTGCTTAACACGCAGCCAAAAACTAATGTGCGTGGAGAAAAGGAGATACACACCGCAGAACCGTATATTCCAGAACCCAATCGAATAGAAGTGGAAGCCGCTATAAAGAAATTGAAGAAACACAAATCTCCGGGTGTAGATGAAATTCCGGCTGAGTTAATTTTAGCTGGAGACGAAAAATTGTGGAACAAGATACACAAACTCATTCTCCTTATCTGAAACAGGGAAGAATTGCCACAAGAGTGGAAAGAATCAATCATTGTTCCAATTCACAAGAAAGGCGACAAAACTGACTGTAATAATTATCGAGGCATTTCTCTTCTGTCAACATCCTATAAAATCCTTTCAAATATTCTGTTAGCAAGATTGACCCCATACGCAGATGAAATTATTGGAGATTATCAGTGCGGATTTAGACGAAATCGATCAACTATCGACCAAATATTTACCATTCGCCAAATACTCGAAAAGAAGTGGGAATACAATACCCCGGTACATCAACTATTTATTGATTTTAGAAAGGCTTTCGACTCGGTAAGGAGAGAAACATTATACAACGTTCTTACAGAACTTGGAATACCGAGAAAGCTAATTAGATTAATTAAGATATGTTTAAGTGAATCCCAAAGTAAAGTCCGGGTAGGAAAATTTTTGTCCACGAGCTTCCACGTCGAAAATGGCCTGAAACAAGGAGATGCGTTGTCGCCATTATTATTTAACTTTGTGCTGGAATACGCCATAAGGAAAATCAAAGATAGCAACCAGGGCCTAGAGTTGAACGGCATTCACCAGGTTATGGCATATGCTGATTATGTAAATTTAATAGGGAATGATAGGAGAACAGTAGAAATAAATGCAGAGATCTTATTAAACGCTTGCAGGGACATGGGTTTAGAAGTAAATGCAGAGAAAACTAAATACATGGAAGTGCGTCGGGACCGTAATACGGCAAATTGTGGAGGCGTTAAAATATTAAATAATGCTTTTGATAAAGTGGATACTTTCAAATATTTAGGATCAATATTAACAGACGAAAATCATATTCACGAAGAAATTAAATGTCGACTAAAAGCAGGGATTTCGTGTTATTATACAGTTCAAAATATAAAACGATAATCATACCTGTTGTTCTGTATGGTTTCGAAACATGGTCGCTTAGTCTGAAGAAAGAACATAGACTGAAAGTATTTGAGAACAAGATGCTCAGACGAATATTCGGACCCAAGAGGAACGGGGATGGGGAATGGCGGAACCTTCATAACGAGGAACTACGTAAATTATACGCCTTATCTAACATTGTTAGGGTCATCAAGTCTAGGAGGCTTAGGTGGGCAGGACATATAGCCAGGATGGAAAAAAGTAGGAACGCTTTCAAAGTGTTAGCGGTAAGACCAATCGGAAAACGACCATTAGGAAGACCTAGGCGCAGATGGGAATTCAATATTAAGATGGATCTCGCAAAAATAGGAATACAAAGTGGAAACTGGATCTAGTTCGCTAAAGATAGAAGTCAGTGGAGAGCTTTTGTAAACGCGGCATTGAACCTCCGGATTCTATAGGCTATAGAGTTAGCTTACAAAGCATGAGTAGATGCCTAGGCTGATACTACAAATAGATTAAATGCGCATTTATTGAAAAGATGGGTTCTACTGACATTGGATAGTCTATATACACTTCGTATGCTAGGGCCTAGGAGAGAGGAGGAGATAAGATTTCATATCGAGTTACGTCTCGCATAGTCGCACGCCTTCATTATCATTAAAAATGGAAAAACCAAGAGAAACCGATTTCATCTCACTTTCCTTTGTGGCAGTCGGACACAAATCATCACACTTATCTGCAAAAAGCACTTTTCAAATAGGATTATTGGGAGAGCCTCCAGTTTCAATGTTGGTGGGGACATGTCTCCCCATTTCCCCTTAATTTGTGCAAGTACCAGCAGCTGAGACAACTTTCCAGCATGAGGAGAGGGGCATATCCTCCTCTGACATTTATTGCAATTTGTGACCAAATAGCGGAGGTGGAATTAATACATATTGATGGGACTACTAAACGCACTACAGCACGAAGTTCAGTTTGAAATACTACAGAACATGATTCTTTTTAAAAAATGGAAAAGTCAAGAGAAATCAATTTCATCTTACATTCCTTCGTGGCAGTCGGACACAAATCATCACACTTATCCCAAAAAAGGGCTGCAATGAGATTGCGCACACTTTTCCAGTTTTATCAGTTTTATCTGATTAGTCATTGACAAGCTGACATTATGTACAGGATTGCGCACAGAAAAATTAAGCAATGTTGTCAGATGGAAAATATTTTCTCTTCTGTTATGTAAATCTGTAAGAAAAGAGCAGCGGAATACCCGAACCAAGGGCCGAATAAAATTACTAGGATTGAGCTAATTTAGAAAATACAGAGGAATTAACACATAAGGATAGAGAAGCTATATACTGTATTCGAAAAAAAAAAAAGATCTCACACCAGTTCTTCCGAGAAATATTGCAGAGGCTGCTTCAGTAAGTGATTGAAAGAGAAGTTGGAGTTCAGTTATGATGGAGAAAATTTACTATTTATAAATGAAGAAGCTAAGATTATCGTCCTAACTTGTACGAGTAACATTAGGTACGAACAATGATAGCATTTACTGTGCATAGTCGTAGTGTATGTAATAAAACTAGCAGGTTGTTATATCATACTGTTTCTAATTATATATTCTAACTAGATTTAGGAAGGTTATTTAAGATGTACATTGACAGATTTTATATTATTAGTAAGTAAATCGTGTAATTTTGCAAGGATTATATTGGAATGCAGTGTAATTAGTATGAGGAAGTAGTTTACTCACATCGTTATATTATACTAATAATACTGTAATTTAAATTTATTGTATCGTAACAAGTATCCTATTATATCACCAGACATTAACGACAGATCTCAATAAATTTACCAAAGCAAAACTTTAAGGCAATGGAGAAAATTATTCACTTTTTCAATTTTCAATTTTCAATTTTTCCATAAAACTTGGCTAGTAGTGGGAAGTATGTATACTATATTACTATTATTCTTATTATTATTATTAACATTAAGAATGTCATCATAAATGTTTGCTTTGTTTTATTTAGGTTTCCACCTAGAATATGGGCTTCAGAACCCTCAGTAGCTCCTCGAACGAAAATAGGGCGGAAATATTTCACAAACATTACAATTAATAATTCTATTCACTTGGTCCAGATATTTATCAGGTGATCTCTTCTTTGTTGAAGATACAATCAGAAACAAAATTGAAATTAAGATCAATTGCGAAAGGATATACCAATACACAAAAAAAGGAAGATTTAAAGAAACATAACATTATATTGAAGCAGTATGAAATGCTTAACCCTTATAGATTCCGGCTTTTTAAGGTAAATTAGAGACTTTCAGTCAAGTGGCTACAGCATCATCCCTATTTATCATAGGATCATGGTTCACCTCGTTTTCTTTTTACAATAGAGCAACTTTTCAAATGGTACTATTCACATCTTCTTATCATGTCCTTGAGGCGGGAAATTTTGAGAGAAATCGGGATTTTTCTTTGAAAATATATACTTTAAAAAAAAAGAAATTGAGCCCCTCTGGACCCACACTGTGTTAATGCAGAGACCTAAAACTCAACTGGAAAACACTAAGGGGTGTACTAAATGCCTGTACAAAATTTCAAGCTTTTATCTTGAACAGTAAGGGCGGGAAAAATATCAATAATCCCCACAATGCCCCAGATTACTGTAAAATACCTTGATCTCAGGCAGAACATTTCCTGAGACATCCCTATTTATCCTAGAATCATACTTCGCCCTTTATTATCTTCAGAATAAAACTGCCTTTCAAACGGACCCTTCACATGTCTCCATCATGTATCTCAGGCGGGAAAATCGCGAAAAATGGGATTTTTTAAACCACAAAATCCCTTTTATTTACCTTTTTGCCCCTCTGGATCCACCTTGTGCGCAGAGATCCGAAAAAATCTAATAAATAGTATTCGGTGGACTGAATGTTTGTACAAAATTTCAATCTTCTAGGTGCGAAAGTAAGCCCGCCAAAAAATAATGAAAATAGGCCTAAAAAATATCTTTTTAAAGTTATGATGTCATCACGTCCTATGTCTCGACGCAGGAAGGTGTGAAACCATACGTAACGTATTCTACAGTGACTCTAGACTTGACAAAAAGTAAAAAGCTTTATTGGTTCTTTTTTAATCGAATAATGAAGACGCTACTTTAATACCTAAAAATAGGTACTAGAATTCCAAAGGCATTCAGATTATGAGACAAGAAAATTTTAACATTAAGATTGTAAATTTGGAGGTATCATGACTTCTTGTATCTACTGACCAAATTATATTTAGTTAATCCTCAATATAATATGAATTTTATTTCTAATTTCTGTCTCTCTCCTAGTCTCAAGGAAAACCTTCTTTGCGCACAGATTTTAAATCTACCATTGTGGCAACGTTGGGCAAAAATCTGTGTTCAGAAAGACCAACAGAGATATGTGCGCAATTCGGGATCTATAGTGTGCGCAATCCAGTTGCTCCCCAAAAAAGTACTTTTTAAGTCATATTATTGGGGGACAGTCCCTCCAGCTCCTAGATTGTGGGCATGTCGCCCTCGTCCCCCCCCGGGATTTGCACCAGTGTATGTTAGGCTTTAAAAGTATTTCTTATTTTAAATTTCTGCTGTCTCTGAAAACGAAGGCACAGGAGAAGTAATGAACATTAGTGTACTTCTTGGGTTAGCGTATGAGAAAATACCACTGTTTGAGTTCAACTTACAAGCTCTTAAACTGAACAAGTTATAGTCAGGGGGAAAAGTGAGGGGGACCACGGGGGGGCGCCGTCCTTCCACCTCCAGAAAATAAGTATGGCGTTCCACCAGTTCCTAAAAAAATACAATGGGCAAAGATAAGCAGGGGGTGGCGTGACGTTATGCCGCTACCTACCGTCCCCCGATCTTTTCAGATCCACTTCTACCCCTGGTTATACTTAACGCAAAGATGTATCAAGCTTCTACACATTATTACTATTACAGATTGGGGTTCACTCGAACCACGGGTGTCGTTAGCGGGGGGTGTTCGGGGGACGCATCTACCCCAGATTTTAGTCAAATTTATTTAAAGAAACTATACTACTTTGTATATATAACTTTTGTCGGAAAGAGGATTTTGATTTTGATTCCTTCAACCCTCCCAGATTTTAAAAGCTAACGATGCCAGTGCTCGAGTAGGCAGTTCTACCAGATAGAAAATTTATAGGGGAAAAAGATATAAAACATTTTTCGAAACAAAGATAGAAACGAACAGATTACAGACGCAGAAATGAACACAAATGTACAGAGATAGAACAGCAACAATATCTTGTATGGTTACTGGGTACAGTGTCTTTGTTCTTGCAGTGTCATTACCACTGTAATCCTCCCATCCTGTGAATCATCGCAACGGAGAGCAAATGTAATATAGATCTGAGCAGGCCCGCAACCAGACACAGAAGTTTGGGGGGGCATGAATAAGATAGGGGGGGCAGTCATTAAAAATTCTCTTACAAATATCTAAATTGTGATTTTTGTATTAATAATACAATTTTGTATTGAGGTCTGGAGGGGCCATGAAAAGTTTAGGGGAGCAGGCCCCCTGGCCCCACTCTAGTTGCAGTCCTGGATCTAAGGACCGCGCTCTTGCAATCTCTCCAGTTTACACAATAAATACAGTAAGATATAATGTTGCCTTGGTCCTTCTAGTTTTACGAATTGATTTTGACCACCGTTGAAGTTGGGTACCACTAGAACCGGTAGTTGTGTCTGGTTGTGTCTAACGGAACCATGCTGACTAGTGGATGCAATACCGCATTTTGTCGTTTGGAGGTCGTTGTTGAAGGATTCTGTGTTGATTTCATGTTTGCCTCTGAGTATCCAGATAGCTGCCGTTTACCGTACTCTACTGAATTTTAAGAAAATTAATCATTAAAGAAGAATAATGTGATCCACAGAATTAATCATATCTTGATCAAACTTATCATGAAAGTGGATTTTCCCTTGCTTAGTGTGCGAGCAAAGTATTTTTGTGTACATTCTTTAAGTTTCAGAGCAGGGCCGTAACTTGTAGGGGCAGAAGGCATCTGTCCCCAGGGAAGCTCCCCGGCGTTAGAGGGGTTCCACTTTAAGGCTGTTGCTACCTCTTCGCTGAGTCGAGTTTTCCCCTATCTAATAACATTGGAACTTTTTTCGTGTTTTTCTCAGCAAGCAATGAACAAATCCTTATAAAAATTTGCATAGAGTCAGGTCGATAATAAAGAATTCGTTATATGAGCTTATAATTTTACTAAAAGCCTCCAATTAAGTTATTCATTCCCCCCTTTTTTTCATGTGAAGATTTGCAACAGTGCGATCTCTGCTTCTCCCTGTTTGTATTAGCAGCGTGAGGGAAATTCGGGCTAGCCATTTAAAACAGGTTTTTAAATTCTGTCCATATCACATCTGTGGAATGAAATTTTCTAGCCCTCTCGTCCTTTTCGAGGACAGATTTATGGCACTGAGAAGGAGGGGGCGCTCTTTCTTTTCTTTGCTAAACCTATTGCTTTTAGTATATTCGTCTAGTCTCATCCGGAGTCCTTGTGGTTACTTTCAAACATAGCAAGATGCCTCTTGCGTCTCATGTATTTCAGTCTTATACCTGGTGATTGGTTATACAAATATAAATTAGCAGACGATTGTGATAGCAGATAAATTTCCTGTGTGGGGGCCGCGGTGGCTCAGTGGTAGAGCGTTTATCTCAGTTGCATGGGGTCCTTGGTTTGATCCCAGCTCGCGCTAAGTGAACTTTGTGGTGGACAAACATCGTGTGCATGGGTTTTCTCGGGGTTCTCCTGTTTTCTCCCACTTTCTTCATTCCACCATTTCATTAATTACTTATCATGACTATCTCCTTTAGCCTAACTGGCATAACTGTGGGACGTAAAACTTACAGATTTCATTTTATTTTCAAATTTCCTGTGTGAAATAATAATAATAATAATAATAATAATAATAATAATAATAATAATAATAATAATAATAATAATAATAATAATAAATATTATTATTATTATTATTATTATTATTATTATTATTATTATTATTATTATTATTATTATTATTATTATTATTATTATTATTATTATTATTAGAGGAAATTCTTGGCACAAGAGATTGTAACGAGCCAGGAATATCAGTGCGGCTTGGCACTAGTAATTTAGTTAAAATTTGTGGTCACCACCTTCTTGCCGGTGTTTCCTTGACCAGAGACTGGCCGCGCTGCCGACACTAGTGGGGTTTTCACATTGAAAACACCAGCGCTCTTTGACTTTTGTAACCTCACGGAAACAGGTAAACCAGTGGAGATAGCATTTTGGAATAATTATATATATGTATTAATATATGCAGACCCGTATTCAGGGGGATCTAGGGGTTTGCCTCCCTAAATTTTCGCTGGCCTCCCTAAACTTTTCACGGTAGGCTTGCAAATGAAATATAATATGGTGATAAACTATGATATGGTTGGATCGGGCTCCCCTAACTTCAGCCGCCCCCTACATTTTTGGGCTGGCTACCGGCCTCTGTATATGTATTTGAAACTGTGAATAGTAGTATAGAATGTTTATGCTAAATAATAATAATTTCATTTTTACCACATACGAAGGAAATTTAGAAATAAACTTTTTTGTTACACAAATGTGTTCTTAGCGTGAATGCTGTCGAATTCTATTCCTAATGATGACAGAGTTTTCGGTGTTGTTTCAGTATCGTGAGGCAACTGGGAAACTAAAGAACTGACCACACATTACCCTTCTAACAGAGCACATTTGTAGGAAAAGTTAAGTATAATATCAGGGATTCTTTTACTAAACAGAAAATACATGTATACACAATGAAATATGTAGTGCTAATGTAGATACAAACGTCATTTTCTTGGTAACGTCTTTTCTTGGTTATTACTTTACGAAATATGAATAGGGACTTATTTCTTGGTAACAGGGAATAGGGACTTATTAGTGTTACCTGCTAATAATAACCTTGTAACTTACGCATTCTAAATAAGAAATATTTATTTTCCAGATGGTGAACGCGAAATTTCATCTATAGCTACAACATATATATATATATAGTACAACACATATTAACAAAATAATTTTAATTTTATGCATTATTTTTCCATGCTTCATTTTAAAATATAGGGATTTTTTTGTTGAGGTACACCAGTTTGTCATTGTCATACATATTAAACTAAAGCATTACCGTATGAGTATAAAAATATGTGATGGAATACTTCGTTACATCAAGCCACAATATTATGTAAATGAAGTTATTAAAAAATAATAAACAAGCAGTATAATCAAAATGCTAAATATCACCGAAGCACTATTCACAATTTAAATATCTATGAGCATACTCCAAAATCCCTAGGTAAGTTTCTACATTGAAAAAAAAGTAAACAAAATTCACAAGGCCACGCTAAACATAAATACAGGAAAAGTTAAATAAAAAAAATGTTATCAGTAAAATTTCTACTCTTCCCCTCCAAAATTATGTCTCAAATCAAGTAAGTAACTTGCTTAAATTATACTGGTCTATGAATTTTTAATTTTGTTGATAAGTGGTCAAAGTTACACTCGAAGTATTGACTTCAATCAATACAAATAAATCAAACAAACACTAATATTTCACATTTATTTATACAATGAGTATGTCATAGTTTTTTTAAAAAACAATTTTCATTTCATGTATAAATTTTAAAGAAATAATTCGGTTTCAAATGTTACTTTCACGCAAAAAAAAAAAAAAATAAAAAATAAAAAATAAAAATACTATGGTAAATTAAAGTGAGATTACAGTGTTACGTTAGTTCAAATAAGATGTTAACGAAATTTTGCGGACAACTCTCGAAACTTATCTCAAAAGCAACTTTAAAAATTGACAAAAGTTATAGATATACTTCATGAGTGAGTAAAGAAAGAATACAAATGTAGATTAAAAAGAGATCTTTTTAAAAAAATCTGCAGTTAACAGGAATATAGTTAACAAATCTAAAAGATTCTATAAAATAGATTTAAACAAATCTTCAATCAGATCAATTGATTCCCTAAATTTTCTTTGTATCACCTTATATATAAATATAAAAAATATATAAAAACAAGAATTTTAGGAATAATCCAAAAAATGGATCAAAAGATAGCGATCTTGGCTAAGAATTTTAAAAATGATCCAAAAATGCATAAAAAAGATTTCGATCTTGCCAAATAATTAGTTTTTGGATCAGGGGCCACAAAAGTTAGCAACGGTTCCTAAATCGAGTTTTCGTATTTTCTACGAAATTAGCACATCATACTGAGTAAATTGTTAGTTTGGGTTTGGCTACATTACCTGTAGTTCTCCAGATATAAGGCTACAAGAAAATGTTTGATTGTATGAAATATATTGAATTTTTTGGATCAGGGTTCACAAAATTTTTGAATGGGCCCTAAATCGAGTTTTCGTATTTTTTACGGAATAAGCACATCATGCGGGCTAAGTTGTTACTTTTTGGTTTGGCTATACTATATGTAGTTCTCAAAATATGGGACGTACAAGAAAATGTTTGAATGGGTGAAATATATATTGATTTTTTTGGATCAGGGCCCACAAATTTTTTAAATGGCAGCTGAATCTTTTTTTTTTTTTTTTTTTTTTTTACGGAATAAGCACATCATGCTGAGTAAATTGTTAGTTTTGGTTTGGCCACACACTTTGTAATTGTCAAAATATGGGGCGTACAAGAAAATTTTTGATTGAATGTAATATATTGAATTTTGTGGATCAGGGCCCACAAAATTTTTAAACGGTCCTTAAATAGAGTTTTTGTATTTTTTACGCAATAAGCACATCATACTAAGTTAAGTCATAGTTTGGGTACGCTATATGTAGTTCTCGAGATATAAGGCCTACAAGAAAATTTTTGTGTGAAATAGATTGCATCTTTTGATCCAATAGGGTCTAAATGTATACAATATATATTGGTGTTGTTGTCCATTATTATGTTTGATCTAAATCTATAATTGACTGGTAATAGGTGCTGTTTTGAGCACTATTCGTTGTTACAAACGATACACTTTATTTTAAATTGAAATATAATAAATAAAATACAAATAATACGTCACTATAAAAGTAGCTTTTCTTTTAGCAGTATAGAAGTTTATTATAAATACCTCATATATAGATAAAATGGGCACTGGAGTCAAGAAAGGTATGTCTCTTCATGTTTTGAAAAATGTAATAATAATAATAATAATAATAATAATAATAATAATAATAATAATAATAATAATAATAATAATAATAATAATAATAATAATAATAATAATAATAATAGTGATAAAGTGACATTCGCTTTCGTATACATTAAAAGTATCTTTATTCAATAGAGACAGTTCGCTTCTAATTACTCATAACTGTCTATACTTGACGGGGGGGAAAAGCTAATGTAAAGAAGAATGGATCTGTTCTCGCTGTGTTTATTTTTTTCTGCTTTCAGCAAAGAAAACGTACTCCAACGCCTTCTCACTGAAATGCCATAAATATGTCATTGTTGAAAAGGGTCCCCTCACAGCTGTGGACAATGTTGAAACTTCAAAGTAACCCTCAGTTACTCGCCGCAACCTGCTAGAAGAGAGAACACAGTGTCGTCAATGCGTTGTTGCAAATCTTCACATGAAAAAAAGGGGGGAATGAATAACTTAATTGGAGGCTTTTAGTAAAATTATAAGCTCATATAACGAATTCTTTATTATCGACCTGACTCCAGGCAAATTTTTGTAAGGATTTGTTCATTGCTTGCTGAGAAAAACACGAAAAAAGTTCCAATGTTATTAGATAGGGAAAAACTCGACTCAGCGAAGAGGTAGCAACAGCCTTAAGGCAAAGTTTTTTTACTCCATATACGATGCAAACATGGAATTACAAATGAAGCATCAAACAGGTTCACTACATTACATAAACAAAACAGCACACAAAAGGGAAATAAAAATAAAAATGAGTCGTAGGCCCATTTCAGTGAAAAATTTCTACTGTTATGGCTTTGAGATTTGTCAATATTGTCCCCTTAATTAATTTGTCATGTCTGAAACGTGCCCAGGGGAGTGAACTTGCCGTGCTGGAGGGCCCACAGGCTCCGGAGGCCCACAAAGAGTAAGAGAAAGATGGAAAGAAGGGCCTGTTTTCGAATATTGCGTGATTGCCCACGCGATCTTGGGAGGGCCCAAATATTAATGCTTGCTTCCTCCCCAGAAAATAATCTAATTTACGACGCTGTTTCAGAGTAGACCTAATTACTTTTTCTGCATAATCATTATTTATAAGCTTTACGTAATTGTGTGCTATTCTGCGGTATTGTCAATGTACTGTACGTATAGAACTACGACGTGTATGCGTTGCAAATAAAACCGAAGGCCACGTAAAGCATACTCGTCTATCGTAGTTCCCCTGTTAAATATTACTTATCAAATTTAAAATGGGAACTACGATAGACTATGCTTTATGTAGCCTTCGATTATAAATTTTGATTATAGAGAGCATTACAGGTTCTACTTTTCCTGCAAGTCTTGGCATCCGCTTCAATTTGTTTGTACGCATTTAAATATATAATGAACCTTATTCAGGTATTTGTCGCAGATTTGGAATTTCGGAGATCTAGTTGTATTATAATCACATCGTTGTCACCTCCGATTGAATCACTGAAAACCACAAAGGAATAAGTAACATTTCGGTCAAAATTGAATTGACAATGAAACAGTTGAAAGCTTCTGTGATAAAGAATTGTAAGCACAAACGTTATTTGCTAAAAATCTAGTTATTCTATGTAGCATTTTGTTATATTAGGAAATTGACGACATCGTTATGATTTTCACGCATTCAATTGAGTCTAATAAGGTAATGACGATTTGGAATATTAGTGAGCTCGACAGTATTGTATCAGATATGGACAGTGGCGTATTTAGGGGATGGCTATCGGGCTTAATCTCCCCGAAATAAATAAATTTATATATAGTATACAGTATATAATAACTGTATACCTACATAGACCCAATATACAGGGTGTCCGAGAAGTCCTTCCTTGATTACAGAAATTGATAACTCAGACTAGAAATAAGATAGAAATATGAAACTGGTGTTGAATTGTTTACAAACTATAAAAGTTTTTGTCTGTGTTAGGTTTGTTCTGTTTTACCAAGTCTCAATTTTTTTTTGTTTTGTTTTAGGTTTGTAGTACGTAAGTAAGAAGCCCAAGAAGCCATGCCAACCAACCAGGAGAAGGCACAGTGTGTGTCCTGTGGTACCATGAGACACGATCACCAACCACGGTGCAGAGACAGTTCCAGATAACATTTGGGAGGACTCCACCTGATGTCAAGAGCATTAAAGCCTGGTATGAGAAGTTCAAGAACACAGGGTCGGTTGCTGACCTTCCGAGGTCTGGTCGACCAAGAACCTCAGCAGACACGGTGGAGGCTGTGCGGCAGTCTTTTCTGAGAAGTCCTAAGAAATCGGTGCCAATTCAACACCAGTTTCATATTTCTATCTTATTTCTAGCCTGAGTTATCAATTTCTGTAAACAGGGAAGGACTTCTCGGACACCCTGTATATACCCACTCAAGACAATGTGTATAGCCCCTCCCGAAACAAAATCCTAAATACGCCACTGGATATGGTATTTTCTTGTGGTCTTTAAGGGTGTTTGTGTTTTGGTTGTTTCTCCCAATGATATTTCGTTAATACATCCCGAAAAATATTTTTCCGTTTTCGCCAGTTTAAGTATACATCATTAATAACAAAATGTCACTAAAATAATAGCAAACAGTAACAGTATAAGTTGATTTGGTCTGACACATATTAGCAAATGTGATATTACGATTGTGGAAGTACTTATACAGGAAATGCATATATATATATATATGGAGAATATGTGCTCAGGGAAATATGGAGTTGAATAATGGATGCTATGTGTAAATTTGATTATTACCAATGGCTATGCCTCCATTTGCACTCAAATTCGCTGAGCTGTCACACCTCGTTAACATATATGAAAGGAATTGATGTTGCATATTAGCTGTTGGGTGAATGTTTCGATTAAGGTAAAGGATTGACATATTCTTTTGTGAGCAATAATAATAATGATTTTCACCTGTCACTTTGATTATGATTTAGCTTTCGATATGAGTTAAATCACGATATTTTGAAGCTGAAGGGTTATTCAAAAACCTCCCGGTTTTGTTACATCAAATTATGAACTTTATTTATTTTTTTTCAAAACACACTAACAAATTTCATAAACACGTTTATCACACATTCCGATTTCAGGTATGGTGAATGACGTCAGGAATATGACCTGCTCTACTGCGCTGGCATGCAATAACTCTTTTCGTGAAATTCGCTGTCTGTCTGACAAGTTGGATTTTGCATACGACTCGTAGAATTTCCTCCTTTAATTCACGGAAGGAACGGGGTTTATTGACATACACCAATGATTTAAGAGTATCCCGAAGAAAAAGTCACAAGGAGTTAAGTCGCATATCCTCGGGGACCATTGCTGGTCAGCATTACGCGAAATGAGGCGATCCATTCAAATAAAAAGATTTCACAATTAGCACACGTTTGCGCTATAGTAAACTGCTCCGTGGCTAACAAACATTTGCCAGACAATCCAAAACCGTCGCGCTTTTGGAATAAACCTACACAAGCAAAGTTTATTTTCCAGATTGTATATCATTGAGATGAATGTATTGATCTCCAATTGAAAAGGATCCATATTTTGTAAAAAGTGCTGAAGGAAATATTTCTCTATTATAATTAAATGGGTGTCAATGGAAATTGGTTATTCACTAAGCCTACGAAAAGCATGAGATTCGACATTGGTACCATAATCTCACGTTTTTCGGCTGGCCGTTCACGCTTAGCTTTATAATTTGAGTTGATTCAATGTTTAGCATCACTTTCAGCAGCGAGGCTATATAAGACGTGGACCTACAGTTTAACGTGGAATTCGAACCGTATCAGCTCCTGCCAGGAATCGAACCTGGGTCCCCCACGCCAAATGCTCGTACGCTGACCAGTTAGCCACGAGGGAGCTTTAGATTTACAATTGTTTTTATAGGTTGAATGACGGGCATCAAAAGTACCATAGGTTAGGTTAGGTTAGGGGATTGCATAATTTTTGGTATTATGCGACTGAAACCAATATCATTTTATAGGGTTGACAGTCACAAATGAAGTGAAATGAATGTTCTAGTCTTAAATACGACAGATAGTCTTAGATACTCAAACGTCGCGCCAAAATGACAAATGGAGTGATTTTTATGCGTTTGGCATCAATGACGGTTATTTTCGATGACTCAACATGATGTTACCGCTTGTATATGTAGGCTTCCTTACTTCCTTCTTGTTGGCTAGTGGCTTGCGCGCATACTGTTCGATGCACGAAATTAAGGTTTCGATTCCTCGCGAAAGAACGCGGAACGCAATACAGTGGTTTAGATCCCTCTTTAAATTTAAAGTTTTGTACTATACGGCCTCAATGCTGAACAAGGACATTAATGCAAATTAATCAATCAATACAACTATAAACTAATATACTCGTTCTTATATTACAGGAAAAATTGGTTTATGGAAACTATTTTTCCCTTTAGATGTACAGTTAAATCAAAATAAAATGTTGCCAAAGTAGGTGGAACGAATAGTGGGGACGCGTGTTCGACGAAATCCAGTTAGGAACAGTCAGTTATGGCTAGTGAGCCTCAAAATGTCTATGTCTCGCACGCTAAGCAATGACCTGCGACTCCATGCGACTCCAAACAACGCAAAGGACATCTCCTGAGAAATGAACTGAAGTGCCATAGGTTCCTAAAAGCAAAGCGTTTACTAAAGCGTTACGCAGCAAATGGGTACCGTCGAATCCTTTTCACTGAAGAAAGATTTACAGTGCTGAGGAGACATGACAGGGTATATGCCACATCCTCTAGAGACGCTGGTGAAAACTTTCCAAGGATAAAAAGGAGTGAGCATCTGGCCTCAGTTATAGTGTGGTGGGGCGTGAAGTACAAGGGCACAACGGAACTCCATTTCTGTGAAAAGGTGGTCAAAACATCAGCCAATGTGTATTACGAGACAGTGCTCGACAGCCTCGTCAAAAATTTTGCCAATATCCTCTTCCATGGACAGAACTGGAAGGACTCAGCATCAACACACAAGAAACGGATAACCCAGCAGTAGTTGGAGGCGAATGCTCTGGACCTCATTTCCGCTTCAGATTGGCCTTCTGCAAGTCCGGACCTAAACCGTTTGCACTACAGATTGTGATACAAGCTTCAGGAGATAGCTTGCAAAGAGAGACATCCCAATATTGGAAGTTTAAAGCGGTCTCTTCGGAAGGCAGCTGCAGATTTTTCAATTGATGCGTTCCATAATGTAATGACAGAAACTCAGCTCAAACCAAGTGCAAACTGCTCCTGAAGTCATTTTGGTTAGTACCCATATGAAATATAATGGTGTACATTCCTTTGGTTCCCCAGTTAGCCATCAAATTTTGTCGTTCTGACATAATAACATTTTTGCAAATTAAATCTCAAATTGCTATTTAGAACAAAACGTAGCAGCAATTGTAACCAATCCATTCCATTAGAAAAATATGGTTGCAAGGGCACAGTGGAAAGTCAAAATAATTTTATCCTAGGTTGAAAGTTACCTTTATTTAGTCTCACAGGAGAACAAAGAAATAGGTGCACTACAGGACCCATCTCAAGAATGGGAACTATCACAACAGATTAATCACAGTGAAATGAGATAACCATTGGAAGCTCAAACCAAGAGCCTTGCTGCTTACAGATTACCTTTTCTTGTTTGAAAACAATACAAACAATATTTATACTTAGGTGAAATTTCAGAGGTACTCCATTTCTTCCACAATTAAGGACAGAATATTTGCTCTCAACTCTGTCATTCTAATCACGCTTTCTCACTTAAATCGAGAGGAAAAACTAATTTTGTAAGTGCCTCATACTTTCGTTAGGGTATCTTACAATATCCACGATTTTCTCACTTAAATCGAGAGGAAAAAATAATTTTGTAAGTGCCTCTTACTTTCGTAAGGATGTCTTACATACATCCACCATTGTCTCATTTCCTTCTTTGTTGTTTATTAAAACGTTCTGCAATTTTTCCTCCTTTTTCTGCTTTCTTGTTCTTATTATTTTATAATCAGTGTTTTCTTTTTAAAGCACGTATTGTCCAATCTCAGAATAATATGTAATAATTTTCATAGAGCTTTTCATCCAGATTGTACACTGTCCTTCTCTAAATTATTGTAAGATTTGCCTTTTCCTCTAATTGTTATTTTCAAAAACTAAATTCAAATCTAAACCCAGTTTACTATCTCATCACAGAACAGGAGATTCAAGATATATTTCAACTCTTCTAACTTGAGGGAGCATCACCATCGAATCGCTTATGCTGCCATCTAGTAAAAGTTGATGAAGCAAACATATATTTCTTATTTTTGCATAAACAGATGTCAAGTCTGGTCTTCTAGTTAGCAAACTGAACCTGGCTGGATACGGACAAAATCTCTTGGTCGAAACATCGCCGCCCAAAATCTCGCGTGGCCAAAACCTCGCGTGGCCAAAACCTCGCCGCCCAAAATCTCGCGTGGCCAAAACTTCGCCGCCCAAAACCTCGCGGGACAAAATCTCGCCGGGCTAAAACCTCGCGTGGCCAAAACCTCGCCGCCCAAAATCTCGCGTGGCCAAAACTTCGCCGCCCAAAACCTCGCGTGGCCAAAACCTCGCCGCCCAAAATCTCGCGTGGCCAAAACTTCGCCGCCCAAAACCTCGCGGGACAAAATCTCGCCGGGCCAAAACCTCGCGTGGCCAAAACCTCGCTGCCAAAAACCTCGCGTGGCCAAACCCTCGCGGGCCAAAATCTCGCCGGGCCAAAACCTCGCGTGGTCAAAACCTCGCCGCCCAAAATCTCGCCGGACCAAAACCTCGTCTTCCAAAACCTCGCGTCACTATCCAGTAAAACTCACACTAACTCGAGGACAACGACCACGCCATGAAATCGCCCCTCGTCATGTCGCGAGATATGATAATGCCAACTGGCCTCTATTCCAGCAAGACCTTGAACGCACTCTTCATAACGAAACGCCTCCAACTAATAAAACTGAGTTTGTTTCTTGTGTTATCACTAAAGCCATACGAACTAGTGCTCAGAACCATATTTTGACAGAACAAGTGCATCCGCACAAACCGAAATTACCTCCAACCTACATTCCACTTATACAGCAAGCTCGAAAATATCTTCGAGAATATTATAGAATCGGTAACGATGCATATTTACGCCTACATCACCAATGGCAAAGAGCGGTTCGTAACTATCTTGTTGCAAATAAACGTCGAAACTGGATTAAAAAAAAAAAAAAAAAAACTTGTAGCAACTTATCCAAGGAAGCTCATCCTTCTCTCCTTGGTTCGCCTTGTTTCCAGTTTTTCGCAGAGTTTACGGTCTCTGTATATTCTTGTCTGTGGTTCTGGGTTTGTGATGGCGGGGCGGGAGGGAGACAGTGTTAAGAAGCTTGTGAATCCCTGCAACTCATGTTCGTCGTATCGGTCCACTGCTGCTGCCAGTTGAATCCAATGTTGCCAGATAGAGACAGATTTCCCGTGGCATGGAATATATGGCCATTTTTAAGACTGGCGGGAATTTTAAATCAATCACTAGACATTTTTATATTAATTTCGAGTATAAGACGCGCCAGAATTTAGGAGGCAACTTTTTGAAGAAATGGTTACTCTTATAATCCGTAAAATGTACTAGCTTGTTAGTTACTAATGGTATGTACTAGCTTGTTAAAGGACAAATGTTAGCTTTAACGTATTTTCCACTTGTCAAGCTACCAATGTGATTGTCTCAAAGTTAAACACAGTTGAACTACTGTACCAGTATTCATTTATATCATTCCATCACTTCATAATTTGGATCTCTAATATTCATACACAAGCACAAAGCTAACCTTTTGAACGTAATTTTGCAGAAGCTCATCCACAAATTGTTATAGAAAATATGAGTACTAGACGATCAATTTAATTTACTTTTATTGTCATAAAGACCTAGCAGAAGCTAAACCGATAAGGGCCTGCCCCACTAAAAATAATACGAAATTTACCTTCTTTCATTTGCTTGTTTATTCATAAGTGAAAGGAGGTAATGAAATGCAACTTACCACAATCATAGATAATGCTATTTTACAACAGAAAATATAACCCTGAAGAATTTTCCGGGGGGCGCGGTGGCTCAGTGGTAGAGCGTTCACCTCTGGTGCTTGGGGTCCCGGGTTCGATCCCAGCCCCCGCCAAGTGAACTTTGTGGTGGACAAACACCGTGCTCGTGGGTTTTCTCGGGGTTCTCCCGTTTCCTCCCACTTTCTTCATTCCACCATTTCACTCATCTCTCATTATCACCGTCTCCTTTAGCCTAACCGGCATAACCGTGGGACGTAAAACTTAAAGATTTCATTTTTTTCCTGAAGAATTTTCAGTGCTGCCATCCATAGAAATTAGTATTACCATAATAAGAATTCTAAAAAAGAATATATGTTAAGGCTGCGACTAGAGGAACGAACTCAACTGAATTTAACTATGTATCATGTTGTTTTGGTATCCTGTGAATTTCTTTTTAAATAACAGTTGTATTTAGTTTGTAATAAACAAAATAGTTTTAACATACAACTATTAAAAGTAAATAGTAATATTATTTAAAAAGTAGTTCACAGAATTCCAAGACAACATTATACGTAATCAAATGCAGTTGAGTTCGTTCCTCTAGTTCAGCGTTTCCCAACCTTTTTCAACTTGCGGCACACTACGGGTCTAACTTGAATTCTCGCGACACACTCATAGGTATTATTATTATTATTATTATTATTATTATTATTATTATTATTATTATTATTATTATTATTATTATTATTATTATTATTATTATTATTTGTAAATGGAAAACACCGTCGTATTTGTTTTCTTTGATTACTGACCTCCTCCTCACAAAGAATAAAGCTCGATCACTGGTTTTCCTCCATCGTAAATCATTATACTCACTTTTCAATCAAATTAAAAAATAGAAAACGATTCCAATGAAATATAGAACTCAGTCTTTTTAAAAAATACACTTTCTTTTTCGAAGAATGTATCCAACCTTTCATAAGGAAGATCACTAAATTACGAACGAACAAACAAGTCTCTTGTACTTTTAAAACAGAATTGCGGTAATTTGAATGAGTGTTTGCTTTGTCGAAAGGATAGAATGAGATTTTAAAATTTCAAGTTACGAAATAATCTGCAACAATAAAGAAACAATAATGGTCATAACAATGATAATTAATACTTTTTTCAACATTAAAAATTAACAGATAGGTAACACAGTGTGAAACTTATAATTTATTAACATGGTTAATATACGTCACAATTTTAAATATTAATAAAATTCTGTTTTCGAAATACAATCTATGTAGTAATAATGTAAAATAATATATTACAATTACAGTATTTTTTCATTGTAGAGGTTCATAGTAATGTGAAATTTAAATACACATATTTCCTGTCTTGCAATTAGGTTCCTATATTATTAATAATTTTGTTTTCATTTCCTCGTGGCACACCAGCGGCCCATTCGCGGCACACCGGTTGGGAAACGCTGCTGTAGTCGCTGTCTTAAATTAGATTTTGGTGGAATTGTTATTCTGACAACACTGTAATTTCTATGGATGGCAATACTGAAAATTCTTCATGTTTTCTGTTGTAGAATAACATTATCTATGATTGTGGTAGGCTAAGTTGCATTTCATTAACTCTTTTCACTTACGAATAAACATGCGAAAGAAAAAATGGTAAATTTTGTATTATTTTTTAGTAAGGCAGGCTCTTAATAATACCATTTGCTGACTTCGTTTGAAATAACTTCCCCTCCGTTCTATGATTGAAAGGAGCGTCACCTCTTGACGTAAATACAATTGACAAAGCGTAACAAAATGATTTGCGCTCCGACTCTCCACGGCTGAATGAATTTGACGCTCTCCAATTATTTCACTCGCATTGATAGAGTGACATTTTAGAAAATAAAACCTATGTGACATTTCATTTCTGTCTACTGCCATCAGTTTAATCAGCACCAATGCGAAATATTTATTCATAAAACCTGGAATGGATGAACGAGGGAATGTGTAACTCTCTCATAATCAGTGAATTTTAATATGATCTTTTGACGAACGCGTTAGAGAATTATATTTAGTGTTACATATATATTTCTTTTTTTTTTTCTCTGTGGTATATACACATTCGCCTAACCTTTCAAGAGGTTCGTATTCAGATTAAATGTTAATTCGATTGCTTAAGAAAACTTAAATGTTCATCGCAATGGACCCTACCCAGGCGTCATTTGTGTCTTAATACGAGGGCTGATCAATAAAAAATAATCATAAATGAATAAAATATAATTACATGTACTAATCCTCTAAATATTGATCGTTTTTTAAAATAGTCTCCATTACATGCAATGTACACTCATGTCCAAAATGATTGTCGCATATCTACAAATGTCTTCTTGTAAGAATATAATTTGATAGTGAATTTGCAGGGTACTTTTAATACTGAACCTATGTGTATAATCATGAAATGTATATTTGTGGTAAATTCCATAGCAAAATAATTATAAATACGAAAATTAGAATGAGTAAAACCAAATGTTGCTAAATGGACAAGGAAGTTTTATTTTTGTTTTATTGCTCTTATTTACTGCTCTTTTGACATGAAATTTGCCACATACATGTCTTTGCCGATTATATACATACTAACATTATAAGAAATATCGGGTGATTTCGTTATCAAATTATATTTCTACAACAACATATTTATAGACATGCGACAATAATTTTGGACATTAGTGTACTTATCCCAACTTTTTTGCCAATCATGAAAGAGGTAATCGAACATCATTTCCGTCTGATGACTTTGCCTCATTCCTCCAACTATCAATTTTTGTTTAATCTTTTGTGCATACAATATGGCTTTATTTGCTAGAAACGATGTTAGTGCATCCCTAGTTTTTGAGTCAGACAAGAGACACCTTATTGGCAATCTTTGGACATAGGAAAAGTCTGTAATTTTGTACTCAACAGACATTTCTTTCCCAGAAAACAGAAAAGAACAGAAATTTAATTTGAATAAAATAAAACAACTGAGAAAACTTAAAACTATCTCTGAAACGGTAAGAAATATCAAAACAATTATAGTAACCTTTTCTTTTTCTTTCTTTATTCCGAACAAAAAATGTTATTTACAAAATTTGCACAGATTTAGCCATAAACGAGTTACAGACGAAAAAAAAATATTAGTATTAGTATCCATTATGGCGGCCATCTTGAAATTCTGACGTCATAGAGCCCGTCTGCAATGGAATCAGGCCAAACACCTGGGAGCACATGATTGTATGCTTCATTACAAATACTTCGCGATTAGTCTCAATATTTCTTCATTCAAAATCCCACGGGATTATATATGCCCCTGGACTGTAAAGCATAGCTGTAAAACTCACTAGACATCTTTTGTTAAGTTTGTGGTGAATTTATTCCAAAATATCAGAGAAGACAAGTTTCTGATATTTTAAAAGCTGCATACGGATATATTTCGAATGTCCTCTTGGTGATCAAGATCGAAAATGGACACCCCATGTTACCTGCAAGAGATGTGGTGTAAGGCTGACTCAATGGTTGAAGGGTAAAGGAGATCACTTGCCCTTCGATGTACCTATGGTGTTGCGTGAATCAACTAGTCACGTTGACGATTGTTGCTTTTACTTAACAAACGTGACAGGGTTTTTTCCCAAAAAGCAAGAAAACATTCCAATACTCTAATTTCCCCTCAGCTATGCGACCAATCCCTCATGGAGTAGATTTGCCTACCCCAGTTCCACCACTGGAAAGGAAAGTTTTCCTGAAGACAATTCGACGTTGCTGGACGAAACAAAATCATCAATGTCGGGTGATTCTTACGTTCCAGAAGAAGAAGACAAACCTCACTTGATAACAGAACAGAAACTGAACGATCTCGCTCGTGATCTATACTTATCTAGGCAACTTTTGGCTTCTCTTCTGCAACAATGAAACTTCCTAGATCGAGAAACGAAGCTGACCGTGTTTAGAAAGAGAAATAGTGAAACTGTTGCCATATTTCAGTGTTTTAGAAACTGGTGTTTTTGTCTGCAATGGTGTGAATGTGTTATTGTCGAAATTGGGTGTTTCGCACAAAACGAAAGAGTGGCGCTTATTTATTGACGTGTCTAAGTTTAAAGTCTGTATTATTACATAATGGTAACGTACTTCCTTCTATACCCTTAGCATACGCTGTAGCAATGAAGGAAACGTGCATCCTCAAAGAGGCCCAGGTTTACTATATTTAAAGGGTCACTGGCTCGCTATCATCGAATGGGTTGAGATTCACTAACCTCAAAAGGATTCCGGTTCACTACCATCAAAGGGATTCAGGTTCCCTAACCTAATAGGGATTCAGGTTCACTACACTCAAAGGGATTCAGGTTCACTACCCTCAAAGAGATTCAGGTTCACTATCCTCAAAGGGATTCAGGTTTACTACACTCAAAGGGATTCGCGTTCATTACCCTCAAAGGGATTCGCGTTCATTATCCTCAAAGGGATTCGGGTTCACTACCCTCAAAGGGATTCAGGTTCACTACCCTCAAAGGGATTCAGGTTCACTATGCTCAAAGGGATTCAGGTACACTACCCTCAAAGGGATTCAGGTTTACTACCCTCAAAGGGATTCAGGTTCACTACCCTCAAAGGGATTCAGGTTTACTACCCTCAAAGGGATTCGCGTTCATTATCCTCAAAGGGATTCGGGTTCACTACCCTCAAGTGGATTCAGGTTCACTATGCTCAAAGGGATTTAGGTACACTACCCTCAAAGGGATTCAAGCTCAATATCCTCAAAGAGATTAGGGTGCACTAGCTTTAATGATTCTCAGGCTCATTATCATTTATGAGGCTCAGGCTTGCTATATTCAAGGGGATTAGGGCTCTCAATTCGCAATTAGATACGCACTAGCTTATCTGCCAATCACAAATCACATACGGCTCGCGCTCTCGAAGAACTTGGTGTCTCTATCCTTAATGAGGTTCGCGGTTGTTACTACAACCAGTCAGTAGCGTCATTGAATGACTCGCCTTTGGTTGGACTCGGATTCTGCTAGTTAACCAGTTTTAGAACTCAGGGACGGATCCATGGGGGAGGGCGATTGCCCCCCACACAAGAGGAAACTCTTATTTGATATGTAAATAAAACCCATCTTAAATTTTGGAGTCTTAAAAGTAGCTCTAAGTACCAGTATTACAACCCACCGTCCCCCCAGAAGTCCGTCCTGGATCCATCCCTGATAGAACTCATGTCCATACGAGTTCGTTTTCATTTTATTGAGCCCGAAAGTCGAACTCACAAGCTTGGAAGGGGGAGGGCGGAGTAGTGGTTCACATTCCACTATAAACAGTAGATCCTCATACTGTTTCTCATACTGTTTACAACAAACTATTTTGTTTCTTCTTATTGGTTTCTTTTGAATGAGGTTTTATTGAGGACAGATTCTAGTCTATATTGCTTGCATCAATCATTATGAGAAGTTGATGTTGTGTGTGTATGTATGAGCAATGGAAAGCCGTCTTGATAACGGCGTCTGACCAACACCTACCAACATCCATGATATGTAGTATCCATGGCAACACAAGGGAAGTGATGTATGACTTTAAAGATCTATAATGGCAAGGAATAAAATATAGGTTTTTCTTCATTGTTTCTGGCAGCAAGAAACAGGACTCAAGTGCTTCCTGAACTGTTTATTTTTCGAGATGTTTGTTGTTTGTCTGATGTTTGGTCCATTAATTTCTTAGCCTCTGTTTATCCTCCCGCCCTATCTGTGCTATTTCTTCCCATCTCTTGAGCTTTTTGCTTCACGGCTAGCCTTACCCTTTGCTTTGGCAAGTGACAAAGTAACTGGCTTCGACCTTCTCTAAATCCACTTCATGAAACATTCAACATCTTTTGGAGGAGCACTAGTGGCTGACTTCCCAGATGCTTTTTCCTCCACCACGCACTCTTAGCAAAGGAAGGAAAAATAAAGTGATTTTTTTCTTTCTTGCAATCTCACCTGCTCCATCCACTTTACTCAATGTAGGTAGTCACAATGCGTTTTGAGCTAAGAGACTGAGATGTGAGAAACTGGAACAGTTATCACTTGTACTGAGTTAATTGACCGGTGACACGGGAGCAGTCACGTCTCAAAGTAATGATCATATACCTGTATAGTCATGTTCAGAAAAGCTAACTTTCTCTTTTTCCAAAGACTTTTTATTCTTAGGAATATCAGTGACAAGCAAAAAGGTTTTCGTAAGGATTTTAAATTTTCTTCACAATTCTACTTTGAAATGAAGTGATTTCATAGTTTTTGTAACGTAAAAAGATTTGCTATCTTTGAACACTAGAAAATTATATTCAAATTGACAAATACTTGTAGTATCAAAGCGATCGAGGAAAGAATAGTCACAGGGTGAGGTGTGACTATTTGATTACGACTGCATAGTACTTAATAAGATAGATCTTATAGTAAAACCTGGAATAGATAAAATGTGCATTTGTTAGACACAATTATGCCAAAGAAGAGTGTGGTCAGTGTTATTTATATAATAATTTTTGGGCATGATTATTCTTTTTATAAAGGTTTTTAGAGCGCTGATATGATGTTAATCGAAAAAGTGCTATTAGAAGATAATATAGTTCAATGGTAGAGTATTTGTTATACAGTGCAATTTCAAATTCTACTTTGGTGGCTGAGTGGTAGAGCGTTCACCTACAGTGTTTGGGGTCCCCGGTTCGATCCCAGCTAGCGCCGTTCGGACTTTGTGGTGGATAAACACCGTACTCGTGGGTTTTCTCGGGGTTCTCCCGTTTCCTCCCACTTTCTTCATTCCACTATTTCACTCATTTCTCATTATCACCGTCTCCTTTAGCCTAACCGGCATAATTGTGGGACGTTAAAGATTTCATTTCATTTTTCAAATCCTACACTGATTTGAATAAAAGCTTGCGTAACCAAAATCTTATTGTTTGAATCTATCTAAATATATTATTATTATTATTATTATTATTATTATTATTATTATTATTATTATTATTATTATTATTATTATTATTCATTTGGTTGATTAAATTAGTACGCTGCTCTTCAGTAACGAAGTTACTAGATGAAGTTGGACTTACAGATTAAACTAGAATCCATACCGGTACCATTACTGGGGTTTCTATCACGGACAAAGCATGACAATTCTCGTCTCATTTTCGAGGCGAGACGGGAAATTTTACAACTCTTCGTTGTCAACGCTAGTTCACCCTAACCTTGGATCTTAAACAATGCTTTCGTATCACATGAGTCATACTATTAACTAAATCTAAATTTTTAAAGTGATTGAACGAACGCAATCAAGAGCATTTGTCAACGTTTAATGATACGTTATGTCATTACACAGTACGTATACTCCAACAATAAATATGGTTTGGGTGTTGGTATATCACTCTCTTCCTGGACCTCTGCTGGTGCGAAAGCATTATGGCAATTTGAAAATGAAATTTTAAAAAAAGTTGAGAATACTCTAAGAAAATGAAATGAAATCTCTGAGTTTTACGTCCCACATTTATGCCGGTTAGGCTAACGGAGACGGTGATTATGAGAAATGAATGAAAAATGGTGGAATGAAGAAAGTGGGAGGAAACGGGAGAACCTCGAGAAAACCCACGCACACGGTGTTTGTCCACTACAAAGTTCACTTGGCGGGGGCTGGGATCGAACCCGGGACCCCAAGAGTATACTCCAAGAGTTTTGCTAGAACAAACTTAAAAAGAATTGATTTTTCTTATTAACTTCTACAGGCTTTATATCAATTGATCTATGTACTTTATTATTATACTCATTAAACAATTCTTGTAATATACGTATCTATCCATTTATTATTTCCTTCAGTACTAAGTTTTTTCCACGTGTTTTGTTTAAGATTTCTGTTAAAACGTTCTATGATATGTTGTTTTACGAAGACGCATGCTCAAATGGAGAGATCAAAATTGAAAAATTCGCAAAATATGCAGTTACCGAGATATGGCTCCTTAAATCTCCCGAAATCGGAACTTTTTTGGCCAATATGTTGAGAATGGTAAAAGTGATGCGAAAAATTCCATCACTTCTTTCAGATTTTTCTTTTAATGCTCCATTGAATGAAGTGATCAAAATTGAAAAAAAAAATGCAAATAGCAGACACAAACACTCACAGAGACATAGAGATTTTAGTAACAAACTTTTTAAGATCGTTGATCAGACCATAAACTTCCAAACAAGATGCCAAAGGCTTTACGGGAATCGAGGCAAAACAATAATTCGAGAATAGAGACGATAATTCTTTTAAAAAATACGAAACAAGACCAGAAAACCTTATGAAAAAAATGAAATGAAATCTTTAAATTTTACGTCCCACGCTTACACCGGTTAGGCTAAAGGAGACGATGATTACGAGAAATGAATGAAATGGTGGGAGGAAACGGGAGAATCTGGAGAAAACCCACGAACACGATGTTTGTCCACCACAAAGTCCACACGACGCGAGCTGAGATCGAACCAGGGACCCCAAGTACCGGAGGTGAACGCTCTACCACTCAGCCACCGCACCCCCTAGAAAACCTTATGTCTCGTCTCAAAGGGCTACAATAAACTTGATACTCAGATACTAAGAGTATGTGCGCATTGTAATTCACTATAATTTTCACTGTAAATACTAGGACGGTTTTTGGAAGGTTAAGCAAAGAAGCCATTAAATTCTCCAGTTAGAATTAACCGTCAAAGAACTCTAACTTGCAACTTCTCATCACAAAGCCACGGCATTAACCTTACTTGTTGAAACACAGAAACAAAACTTGTCAGACATTGAGGTACACGTTTTCTCTGTGCATAAAATGTTTACTATCAGAACAGGTGGTACTCAGTGAGAAAGCTAGAAGGGGCAAGGGGTGCCTACTTCTTCAAATACCCTTACTAACTAACTCTAAGGCCTATAGAACCAGGAATTTCAATCCTGCATTCAGAAAAGCTCTTCATTGACTTCTGTTCTTAGCCAACTGGATCCAGTTTCTACTATGTATTCCTATTTCTACAAGATCCATCTTAATATAGTCCTGCAATCTGCGCCTAGGTCTTCCTAATGGTCGTTTTCCGATTGGAATCCCAGTTAGAACTTAGAAAGCGTTTCCATTCTTCCAATCTGGCTACATCGCCTGCCCACCTCTTAGATGTAATTTTCCTAACAATGTTCGGTAAACGGTATAAATTATGTAGTTCATCGTTATGAAGGTTGTGCCATCTCAGGATTTTATTCTTAAATACTTCCAGTTTACGGTCTTCCCCAAGAGTAAGCGACCATGTTTCGCAACCATACATCACAAGGGCATGATTATCTTTTTATATATTTTAAGCAACAAAAGGTTTGGAACTGAATAATAACACGAATTTGCAGCTGTTCGTCGACATTTAGATCTTCGCGGATATCATTTTCGTCCTAGGCTGTTAATATTGATCCTGAACTTTGAAAGTATATACTTTGTCGAAAGTATTATTTGATATGTTGTCACATTCATAATTTGCAGTATTACAATCCCAGCGAACTTCCATGTATTTAGTTTTCTCTGCATTTACTTCTAAACCCATGTCCCTGCAAGCGATTAATAAGACTTCTGCATTTCTTTCTATTGTTCTCCTGTCATTCCCTATTAAATTTACATCATCAGCATATGCCATAACCTGGTGAATACAGTTCAAATGTAGGCCCTGGTTGCTATCTTTGATTTTGTTTATAGCGTACTCCACAACAAAGTTGAATAATAATGCAAATGCCCTACCAAACATTTTCTCTTGTAATGCAGGTCAAGTAATATAAAACTGTTGTTTTCGGTAATAATAAAAAAGCTGAACTCCATGATACATTTGTGCCTTTCGCTTCCCCTCCAAGGAATTTAAGCTGTCCTTGTCAGAGGTACTATAATGGATGTTATTATGTGCTGTTAAACTTGCACCATAGCTTGTTTTCTTCGTTGCACTACTTTTACGGTAGCAACATCATTATGCAAATAAAGGCTATGTGTCTGGTTGCCTGCGGTTTTTCTATAAAATACCAATTTCCATTATTTTACACCCTGCTTTATGTTATACAACATACTCTCTTCTGTGTTTCGTGATGTTTAATAAAATTACTTTACAATTCCGCACTGCGCAAATGTTTTTGATGCTACTATCGTATGAAATTCAATTACTTACATTTGGACGCAAATGAAAGGAGGAAAATTAAATTACTATAATGTTATAGAAGCTTGTAATTTAACACAATATGTAGAAGCTATCTCTCGAAAATGTAGTTGCGAATTCATTACTTAGTTCAGTAGGAAACCAGAAATATCTTTGTGAATTTTAATGTTTAGGTTACGCAATAAGATAGCTACAGGGCTGTTGATGAAATTTCATTTTGAAATAGTTATATACACGTATATTGAGTTATAAACAATTCTTGAAAGTAATAATAACATGTCAATTGAGTTCTATATGTATATACAGGGTGTTTCAAAACGACAACGATCACGTTTGGGAGGTGATTCCTGACACCAAGATAAGACAAAAAGTATAGACCAAGCTAGTTGTACAAATGCTTCTTTTCGGAGTTATAGGCTGCCGAAAACATGAAAAAATTAACTTTAAAGGTCCATAGCTCCAAAACTATGGGATCTATCGTAGTCGGGTCAAGACTTCATTTAGGAACTAATACGTGAACTATCCAAAAATATATGTTTCATAATCCTAATGTACTCACGCAACAATTTTTATAGAGAGAGTTTGGCTACAGGAACAGAATTTGAAGTGCTCACCAACTACCTTATATATAAGCTTCCTGGCTATGTATGATATCACAGGTAAAAGATTTTGATAAGTTTGTGGTTTATACTATTTATATATGCTGTAGAGTAGGTGGGGGAAAATCGGATCATGGGGGAAATCGAATCAGTCAAAATCAACTCTTGTGATTGGACGATAAAAGAGTACTCTTTGCGTCGACGTGGGGTGCATTCTAGTGCCACCTCTAAGAAGAAATGGGTACTAATGGTAGACGCTGTTGATTTGGCGCCAGAAGACTTCCAGACAGCATTGTTTAGGAACGTGTGTTTTTTGAGTGGCAAAAAAATAGCAAATGTAACTTTTCATTGTTGCAAAATAAGCTTTTTTTTAACTGTGTAAGAATTATATTTGGTTTTTAATTCTATTATTTCATTGGTTGATGATCATTAGGCTGTACAATAAGTTGTGCAAAAATTACTGAACGTACTGTGTAAAAAAGGAAAAAGAAGAAAAGTGCAGTTTGGGGTAAATTGGATCACTGAATTTGTAATTTGCATTAGATGTTTATAAGAAGATTAGGGTAGTATTGAAACTACCTGTCTCTATATATAGCGTTTTATTTTTTAAAAAAGCTCTCTTATATGATGTTGTATGAAAATAGGGACACTGTGGCTCTGTGGTAGAGCATTCACCTCTGGTTTCCGGCGCCCTTGCTTTGATCCAAGGGCGAGCGATGACAAATGTGGAAAATGGAAAGAACGTGACGGTACTAACTTGTGGGTCAGCAACTGGAGTTTACATTTCATCGTTTGTTATTTTCAAGGGCAAGAGACTGAAAGTTGAATATCGCGATGGTATGCCACCAGGATCAGACGTGTGTATGACGGAATCAGGATGGATGAACGAGGAGGCTTTCATGAAATGGGTGGAACATCTCCACAAACATCGAAGTCCTGGTAAAGTTATTTTAATTATGGATGGACATTGTTCGCACACATCCCTGTCTGTAGTAGACGCGTGTGAAAAATATGATATAGAAGTGTTGTTGTTGCCACCTCACACAATACATGTTCTGCAGCCACTTGATGTTAATGATTTTAAGCCATTAAAGACATATTTTCATCACCAGGCAACAAAAAAGTTTATTTGCGGCATTTGCATATCACAATCATTGTGATCCGATTTCCCCCAACACTGATCCGATTTACTCCACAACATTGGTGTAAATCGGATCGATCTATCATCTGTTAAAGTGAAATTCTTGGGGTAAGAACTATAAAATTTAAAAAAACTTTTCATTAAAGTCTATTAGATGAAGGTTCACTTAATATACATGCACTTTTCGTTTAAAATGAGGCATATTAAACTTCCAATTTGACATTTTCTGTAAAGATGATCCTATTTCCCCCTACCTACCCTATACCTCTCAGTGTTGGCACCCTCTATACATTAAATTTCTCTTTCAGAACTGACTCTTTGTACTTTGTTAGGAGTCTAAATTTCCTTTCATTAGAGAAAACTAATAACTATTTGACTTCTGCTATGATATTAAGTCAAATTAAAATGTAGAAGTTTTGTCTTTACCATTTCAAATGTACTCCCTGTTAAATTTAAAACAAAACAAAACAAAACAAAAAAAAAAAAGATTATGACAATACGAATCCTAGTTCTTACACCCTAATCAAATGTTAATACTTCACTTTTGAGCTTTTATCATGATCATGATCATCATAAGTATTCTGCTGTTACTGGCAATTCACTTTTTGAAACTCTGTCAACTATTCATCTCTGTCAACACATCTAATATTTCGTTCTGAACTTCAGGTGGCGTATATTGATCATTCTAGGGTGTCCATATGAAACCTCTCTGATTACAAATACTAATTCCATGGAAACTATTAGTGCCAGAGAATAACGGTTTGCGGCATCTTGAAGAGCAACTCAAACAGTTTTTTTTGTATATATATGCACTTCTGTATGGGGCCCATTAGTTCCTCTCAGAATGTCCAGTCGATATTCAATCTCATGTGTTGTGTAGCATGTCAGGTGTGATCGAGTTTATGGCTTCTTCAATTTGTGACGAAAAACAGGAATATTACGTGCAGGTGTGGCATAGACACTATCTTTCAAATATCCCCATACGAAAAAATCCATCATTCTGGGGCACCATCCTGTTGTAATATCACGTTTGACTGCAAAGGGAGTAACTGTGGGAAAGCAAAGTGTTCAAGCATGTGCAGATAAACGGGACCAGTTATTGGGTGCTCCATGAAGAAAAAATGATCCAATAATTCTGTCGCGTCCCAAAGCACACCACACACTTACTTTTTCGCTATCTCTGACATGTTCACGAACGACGTGTGGGGGTTCGGAACCTCAAATTCACCTTGCCTGATGTGTGGAAGGTTGCCTCACCATTGAAAATAACCCTCACCAACTAATTGGGATCATCCTCGATTTGTTCACTAATCTCCATTGCAAATCTGGTTCGTTTTGGTAGGTCAATGGGCTGTAGCGCCTGAACGATTTGCCCTTATATGCATATATACGCAGGCTTTTATGGAGCACGTTATGGACCATTGAACGTGGGATGTTCAGCTCGCGTGACGCTCTGCAAACTGACTTTGTTGGGCTTCTAGTGAAGGCCTCCCTGACCTTATCCACAGTTTCCTCAGACGTTCGTGCTTTGTCCTAACAAGGCTGTTGGTTGACACTCCCCGTCGCTGATAACTTCTCAAAACCCGTTTTTATGGTGTTCACGTCTGGTGGGTCCCGTTGGTACTTTCGGCTGAAGTTCCTTTGCACGGTAATTGGTGATTTAGTCTCAACCAACCGCACCACACTCTGCGCTCTCTTTTGTGTTGTTGTTATCTTTGTTCATGAACACCTGCAACAAATAACAAAAATTCATATAAACTTTGTTACTGAACACCTGAAACAAATAACAATTAACAATCAGCAACAAAAAAACTGTTTGAGTTGTTCTTCAAGATGCCGCAAACCGTTATTCTCTGGCACTAATAATTTCCATGTAATTAATATTTGTAATCAGGGAGGTTTTATGTGGACACCCTGTATATAAAACTAGAAACTTCAGTTTCGATTTTTTTCTTTATGAACTTCAATAGTGCTATAAAAGTTCAGTAGAGCTTAAGGATTTAATATTTGCAGATCTTTGCGTCTATACCAGCGCTGTCCAAATGGCGGCCCGCCAAACCGTTTCCTACGGCCCACAAAGCTTTCACGATTCACGATTTTTATTACTGATAGTATTTTCATTTATATTTATTCATTCGTTTAATGTTTTTACTCTTCTTTCGAAATAACGCATCCATTTAGCGCTTCTGTACAACAAAAAAGGGTGTGGGCATCCACTTCAACAGCTTTCCCTTAAAACTGTGAGTTTGGTCGGAAAAGAGTGTCAATGTTTGATAGTACTTATTTGTGTGAAAGTGCATTTACCACCATAAAAATTGTGAAGAGTCCCTTTAGGAACTGCCTTGGAGATTCATCTCTTTTACAACTCTTGCGGCTCACAACAATTGGAATGGATGTAGATATCCCAGACCTTGTAAACACTGCTAGTCACCCTCATTTGTCACAGATTGAATAGGTAATATTTCAAATATATTTTTATTTCCTTTTGTAGCATAATAATAATAATAATAATAATAATAATAATAATAATAATAATAATAATAATAATAATAATAATAATAATAATAATAATAATAATAATAATAATAATAATAATAATAATAATATTTAGCTGCGGCTCTCCACTTGACTAGTAAAGGCGATTATGGCCCTCATGTTCATTATAATTGGACACCACTGGTCTATACTCTCAATCTCCAAGATAGAGTAGCTCATTTACTGCGAAAAACTGCACTACTACAGGTACACACTTAACATGCTATTGTTTCTTGTAATCAGTTCCGCATCTACTTTCTTAATTTAACTTTTTCCTGCTTCTCTGGCTTTTACAGAAAGCATGCATATCTTATCCTTTTTTTCGCTCCAATGCTGACTTCCAGTTGCAAAATCCAATCGAAGTAAAAGTCTGATCCTATCGACTGTTACTTAAAAATTTCGTACAAGGATAGCAGAATGCTTGGCCCCTTAAAACGGAATTTTCAAACCAAAGTATTGTGTGATACCACTGACTTGGGAAACTACAGTATTTTTCACCAAACTTTGTTTGATGTATTCATATAGATTGTCCTGAGCAGGTTTTTCTTCCTCAAGATCCATCGCTTGTGCAATGCATTTCAAGGTTGTAGCTTTTACATTTGACAACTTGCTCGAAATATTAGTTATGTGAATCCTCAAACGTCAAATATTTCACAGTTTAACCTATTGTCTTAAAGTGTCAACACAAATGCAACCGCTATTTTTAAAATGAGAGCGCGTTAGATGAGGAATATAAACACCAATATACAATAATATACCTTGGAAATTTAAAAGTATTATTTTTTAGATAACATTAATTTGTCCCAAATTAGAACTTTCTACGTTGATTCAGTAGCTTATTATGAGCAATATTTCTTGATTCAAAAATTCGAATTTCTTAAGCTTTGAGGTAGCAGTACGTTTGAATCCAAAGTTTAAATTGTATGCTCCATCTAGGTTTCTGCAATAAAACTATTTAACAAAATCTATTCATAATACGATTTTAATTACATTACCTTCATGCAAGAAGAAATATGGCGTATCTATTTAAAAATGAAAGAAAAATTATCACTAGTCTAAGCATGAATCTAACAAGTACCACTTCCCGAGTGTAACACTACAATTTTCATAACATTTGGCAGGTAGATACTACACATGAAATGAACGAACACGTGTTTTTTTTTTAATTTTCTGCGGAAAAATGGTTTTAAGGGGCAAAAGCCCCCACCCAAAATTTTGAAAGTTGACGCCCGAAAGGCAAAAACAGGTGAATCGAAGTCAACGAAATTGTACACACATTTAAGGGACATAAAATGAGGGAATATGGGTTTTGTAGTTTTCTGATAAAGAAAAGGTAAGGTGGGGCACGGACCCCTCCAAAACTCTCTTCACGAAATATCAAAAGTACTAAGAATAGTATGTCAGATGTATGAAAAGGACATGAAGATTTGCAGCGAAACTTCATGTAGGGACAATACGCAAAAAAAAAAAAAAAAACGAAAACTTTTTCTTTTATTTTCTGCAGGGAAATGGTTTTAGGGGCAAAAGCCCCACCCAAAATTTTGGAATTTGATGCCCGAAAGGCAAAAAAAGGGGTCCGAAGTGAACGAAATTGTGCATACATATTGTAGGCACAAAATGAGAGAATATGGGGTTCCTACTTTCCTTTTAAAAAAAAGTTGTGTCGGGCACGGACCCCTTCAAACCTTTGATCACGAAATATCAAAAGTGTTAATAACAGTATGTCAGATGTGTATAAAGGACATGAAGAATTGCAACGAAACTTTGTGTAGGGACAATAAACACTAAATAAACTAATACGTTTTTTTTATTTTTTTTGCGGAAAAACGGTTTTAGGGGGCAAAAACTCCCACCCAAAATTTTAAAATTTGAGGGCCAAAAGGCAAGAAGAAGTGCACCGAATTGAGTGAAATTGTGCACAGATATTGAAGACATAAAATGAGGTAATTGGGTTTCGTGTTTTCCTAGAAAAAAGCGGTTGAGTGGGGCACAATCCTTCTAAACCGTTGATTACAAAATATCAAAAATGTAAATAAGTATATGTCAGAAGTTAATAAAGAATATGGAGAATTACAACGAAACTTCGTATAGGAAGAATTTGCAAAACAATAAATGAAACGTGTTTTAATTTATGCGGAAAAACAGTGTTGGGGCCTAGGCCCCCTCCAAAAAAAAAGGAAATATTACCGTAATAGCGCAGGAAGGCGTGGACCCAAGCAAATGAAATTGTGTATAGATAATATATAGACAATATGTAAAATAAGGCCTTTCGTATTTCTCAAATGTCACTATCCATTTTGCTTCAAATTTGACACATCACAACAAACAGGAAATTAATCGACACGTTTTTTTGTATCTGCATACAATTTCATTCGCTTCGGTCCACTCCTTCCGCTACTCAACGCGTCGGTCCACTCAACAGTTTTTTTCTGTTTTGAAAAATACGAAACATATATTCCCTCATTTTACCTCTACAATATTTGTGCACAATTTCATTCACTTCGGTCCACTTCTTCTTGCCTTTCGGGTGTCAAATTCCAAAATTCTAGGTGGGGGCTTTTGCCGCCTAAAACCGTTTTTCCGTAGAAAATAAAAAAAATCCCGAATTCGTTAATTTTTTGTGTATTGTTCATACACAAGGTTTTGTTGCAATTCTTCATGTCCTTTACACACATCTGACATACTGTTACTAGCATTTTTTATATTTCGTGATCAAAGTGATGGAGGGGTCTGTGCCCCACCCAATCGTTTTTCCAGGAAAATACGAAACCCGTATTCCCTCATTCTATGTCTACAATATCGGTGCACAATTTCATTCACTTCGGTTCACATCTTCTTGCCTTTCGGGCGTCAACTTTCAAAATTTTGGGTGGGGGCTTTTGCCCCCTAAAACCATTTTTCCGCAGAAAATAAGAAAACAAGTATTCGTTTATTTGATGTATAGTATCTACCTGCCAAATTTTATCAAAATCGGAGTGTTACACTTGGAAAGTGTTACTTGTAAGTATATGGTTTTAAGAGTGGTTGTGAAACGCCATATTTTGTTTCTTTCTATGATCGCTCTCATCAAAATAAATGTTTTACATATTCGGTGTAATTTAGTGGGATTTGAAAGCAGAGCTGAACAAAATATACAATGATTTAATATAGAATGTACTAACAGAATGCCCGTTCTTCGCACGAGAAGGATATGTTTCATGTCGGACATAAAGAGCTGAATTTGGATTGAGATGGCATCGGAATTGTCACTGTTCATCTCAACGACCCCAAAACATATGAATTCGACACTAATATGGGCAATTTTCGATCATTTATATATACAGGGTGCTTCAAAACAACACCGACAACGTTTGGAAGGTGATTCCTAACACCAAGATAAGGCAAAAAATATAGACCATCCTGGGTGCACAAATGCTTCCTGGAGTTATAGGCTGCCGAAAACATGAAAAAAAATGAAATTTAAAGGCCCATAGCTCCAAAACTATGGAACCTACCGTAGTCGGGTCAAGACTTCACTTAGGAACTAATATGTACCTATCCAAATATCCATGTTTCAGAATCCTGCGGTACTTCCGCAACAATTTTTATAGAGGAAGTTGCAGAGTACTTCACATTAAATCCCCGTAGCCAAACTCCCTTTATAAAAATTGCTTCGTGAGTGCCTTAGGACTCTGAAACATGTATTTTCGGATAGGACACATAATAATTCCTAAGTGAAGTCTTGACCCGACTACTGTAGGTCCTATAGTTTTGAAGCTACGGACGTTAAAATTAATTTTTCTCGAGTTTTCGGCAACCTATAATTCCGAAAGGAAGCATTTGTGTACCCAGGATGGTCTATATTTTTTGTCTTATCTACGTGTCAGGAATCACCTCCTAAACGTGGTTGGTGTTGTTTTGAAACACCCTGTATATATATAATTAATTGACATTATAATTAATTGTTTGTAATGTATTTATTTATTACATACTGCATGCAAAAAGAAAGAAAACCCTGATGATACATGAACTAAAATCTCCAACCGGAAGTATTCTGAAATCTTGCAATGACAGATATTGAAAAAATCTCTCCTTTATCATATCTCCCTTTGCCGATTTTTATCAAAACGTCCTTCATTTTTGTCTATAAGGGGACATGTACAAGTGTTGTGGAGAATAACAAGGAGAGTCATGCTCATATGTGAATGATGCGCTGTGTAGAGAGCGCAGGTTCATTTAGTATTATTCATTAAAATATATACATATCATAAATATCCTCTTGAAGGCCCAAACAACGAAAGACTTGGCCTGAAAATTCCGTATACTTTCCCTATAACAAGTTTAAGACAAAATGTCTTTCAAACTACCTAATGGTACACGTTGAAATCCCAGTCAGGATTCTTTACTAAAGTTTTATGATCTGTGAACTGAGAAACTTTATATTGTTCTCTATTAAGATGCGATAAGTGTAACGAAAATGTGTCACTTTCTTTAAAGAAACTAGTTCCAGTGATATAAACGGTTCCGTTCGTGACTGAATGACGCTATTCTTATCCAATAGTTTAAGAATTGAGAGAGAAGAGAAAGGTTGACAAAGGAGATAATATAAAAGAAGGGTTGATTCCTTCCAACCCCGATACCCTCTGTTTTTGAAAGGCCTGGAGGTACTGATGCAAAAGTCAAGGGACTGGAAGTTGACAGAGAAACGTTAAAGAAATGAAATAAAAAAAAAAAAGAAATGGGGTGGAGGGTGAAGAGAGAAAGATTGCGATTTGCGGTGTTAGAGCTAAAGAACCTCTCTCAGCATCGTTCCGTTCCTTTAGAGCTTTTTTATCCTTTATCTACCAAGTCTCTTCTCAGCTTGAATTTCTTGTTCCAATACCTTCAAGGCGTTCCAATAATATGCAAATCGCTACGTGACTAGCTAAAAATGTTATGTTTCCAGGTGCGTCTACAGAATCTAAATCATGGTGTACCTTTCATACATCGTATTGCAAGAGTATTCATCATCATTGGTATTCTGCCTTTATTGGCAGGTCACTTACCGCAGCTGAGAAGTATCCATGCTCCACGGTCTTCCGCTAACCTCTTCGTCGTCACGTATGATTTTTTTTTTCTATATCCTTCGATGTTCACCACCCCACTACCTTCCCATCTAACTTTACAAACTCCTACCAAATTTAGATTATTTTGTTTCATTTCTTCTTTAACATTTTCTAATTTTCCTCCCTGTAACATAGTACGTACGTTCCATGTCCCTATCCTAAACCTTTTGCTCTTCCCTGTCTTTCTTTCTCTATATCTCTCCCCCCATTATTACTTTTTCGTCCAATAGTCCTTCCCAAGCCATCCCCCTCCCGGAGATCCGGATGGCGGGATATTTTACTTCCAGAACTGTATTTTGACCTGCGGGAGACCATTGTACATATATTCTCTTTTTGCTGGCAGCAAACTAGCGGAAATAGAGTGGTGGTTTCCCGTTGCCTTCCACCCCGCAGTATCCCAGCCGTTAAAGTCACTCTGACCACGCTTGGGACTAATGTCCAAGTTGCTGTACCAATCACTATGATTTCCGCCAACTTGGCTACTGGAGAACTGTTGCCTTCTCCCAAAACACTCTTCGTCTGGTTACTCCATTTAGACCAATTCGGTAGGGGTGGTCCTTCTGGTAGTGAACTACCACCGACATAGCTCTAAATTTCACTGTAGCACGCAATCCTCGTCACCCGACACATAAATGTCTTTGTAAAGGTGCTGCGTATAAGGTGTCATTATGCCCCACCCCTCCTTTTCTGTCTAAGACGCTCCTAGTACGTCAAAATAACGCTGTGTTAGTTTATAAATTTCTGCAATTTCAGCGTCTTAGACATTAAGTCGTTGCTGTCGACTTATATACTGTGCGTAAGTTGTCAAACTATATATGAGAGCATCTTTTTGCTTAGAAACTCTTGGAGAACATCCTTTAGTGTTGTTAATTTGGGAAGAGCAATAAACTCAAAGGAGTAATGAGAGAAACCTGCCCATTGAAAGTGTAGTAGAGTGTATTCGTATTTATGTCTGTGATCTGCGAGTGTATAAAAATATGCATTTTCATTCATTTTGTCACGTCTATTTCGTTCTGCGAAACTTGCAGTAAATTTATAATGAAGTACCAAAAAAAAATGTCCGTTGTACGCACGGGAAGAATCATGTTTATGCAAAACCTTTGAACACAAAGAAACGAGTAAAATATGCCTTTGGAATTTTCTGTATTGAATCTCGGGCCAGTTGACATGCCCGCTCTTCGTACGGGAAGAATAAAGTTAATTTAAAACAATTTAAATATCCGAAAGGTACGTAGCCTTCAGCACAGAGAAAAGTTGAATTCTCTATCTTGCAAGCACTATGGGTTACTATATAAATTTTGCATAAATTTGGACCCCGACCAAACACTTCTCCAGTCAAAAATCGAAGAAAAAAACAACTTCTTAAGTTGATCAAATCAGATAAAGATTTGTTTGTGTGCAACATTATTGTGTTCTAGGACTCATTTCTGTGCGTGAATCTGATGACAGATATAATAATTACAGCTTCAAATTTTAAAGTCCCTCCACCCTGAAAATTGGGCCGAGACTCCACTGTTTTGACTTTGGAATTGCCAATGCCGATGTGAGATGGCCTTGCAACGGAGAGTGGAACAAGGCAGATAGTATATTGAGATTGGCAGAACGAATTTTAAATAGTATTTTTTTTTTTTTTTTTGATGATGGTTTGCAGGCATTAACCCGACATTCCTTTCCTTATTCATTCGTGTGAGTGACATAGGAGCTTACAATTAACAAAATTAAATGCATGAACTAAGATTGGAAATCATAGAGGAAAATGAAATCATAAAATTCAATAGAACATATGACGACTATGGTTGGGATAATTTTAACCAGAATATTTTCTAATTTGAAATTAAATGAAGATACGATGCCGTAAAATTCTGTAAAGAGCATGATGTCATTGGCTTATGCAATTTTTAAAACGAAAATATTATTCCATCTCAGATTTTTCATGGTTCACGACATCATCCAAGGAGAGGTTACATGTATGAAATAAAGCCTTATACTTTTATTTAATACTAGCAGACTACTCTTTCATCGCGCAGGGAGAATACTAAAATTGCGGAATCTTATCTATGTTGAAAAATTTATCAAAATCGGTCGAATGGTTCAAGGGTTATTGTAACAAACAAAAAGTCACTTTCATTTTTTATATATATTTTCCTGTCCTTCTCCCTTAAGTTTCACCGCCAAAGTGAAATGACTTTAAAAAATCCCAGGCTTGAACGTCACCTACGTAGCAAATTTGATGGATTTCGATCTGGTGATTCAAGAGTTAATTTTTATTTATTTTTATATATCTTCTCCTCCCCTTCCCCTACGTTGTACTGTCAAAGTGAATGGTAAAAACCATCCCAGGCCCGAACCAAGGGTGCCGATCCTGGGGGGGGGGGGCGAGGGGTACCGCCCCCCTTATTGTATTTAAGAATACACAATATTTGACATAATTTGAATGTAATTTGTCTTAAAATCCTCATATATGCCTTCTGCATCTGAATGCCCCACCCCCAAATTTACAGAGAAATCGGCACCCTTGGCCCGAACCTCTTCTATGTTGAAAATTTGATTGAGATTATTAGGGTTGTTCAAGAGCTATTAAGATACAAACTTAGTCACTTTCATTTATACATATATTCAGAAAATAGAATTTTCTGACGATTCTTGCCGCTCGCAAAGTAAGTAATCTTTCAATCCGCAAAGGCTATTATAAACACGTCAGGAAGTGTGATGCTTTGTTAGGTTGTTTGTTCTATTCGCCGTCATTCCGCCAGTCGTGTAATTTAATGGTGTCAAATTGCTGCAAGTTGTGCCTTCGATTTTTCTTCATTAAACAACACAATCTCGGGTATGTGGAAAATGTAATTTAAAGCTCTTTTTAGTTGTTGGCAGGAGTTTAGGGGAAGGGCAAAAGGAGATGGAGGGTGGAACATCGGAGATGTACCACCTTTACCTCTATTAATTAATTTAACTCTAGAAATTCTAAACTACTTCTTTCACTTTCTCTTTTCCTATTATTTTATTCTTCATTCGCAGACGTGAGTTAGCGCTAAGGTCTACAAGGCAAGAATTAATTAAAAAGACAAGCTGAAATATTATAATGCATTATAATTTCATATATGAGCTTGGTAGTTATTGTGTATAGCATACACAGCAGAAATCAGGTATTGCCCAAATAAAGTTTCGGAAGTTAAAATATTACTTTTATTACTTTGTAGGTTAAATGTAAAATTGATTAATTAGCGTCAGCATTTTAATAAATTTTCTAGTTTTGAAATAATACTTTTTTTTTTATTTTCTGAAATTGTTCACTAATCTAAAGTCGTAAGGGAGCCGCGATGGCTCAGTGGTAGAGCATTCACCTCTGATTCAGGGGGTCCTTGGTTCGATCTCAGCTCCTGCTAAGTGAACTTGGTGGTGGACAAACACCATGTGCGTGAGTTTTCTCGGGGTTCTCCCGTTTCCTCCCACTTTCTTCATTCTACCATTTCCTTCATTGCTCATCATAATCGACTTCTTCAGCCTAGGCGACATAACCGTACGAGGTAATACTTTTATTTCATTTCAGTTCATTTTCTAAAGTCGTAAATCATGTAACAGCTATGGAGATTGTTGTTCGGTAGCCATAAAGTGCTGCCATTCTCGTTAATGTAATTTAGGCTAACGTATCATGCTAAAGTGGATTTGGGCTTACGTGGATTGATGCAACCCCTATAGTGAGTATTTTGTGGACTTGACCACCGATCAGAGCGGATATAACCTTCGAAGTGAAATAGGTAGTGGTATACACTATCTCAGCCAGAAGACATGATAACAGGAGTTGTCAATACAAGTACCGGAATAGCTACGATTTGAGTCTTCATCTTGTATGCAAGGATTTCGGAATCGAACTTTCTCAGAGGATACATCCGGGGATGTAACGTCCCCCAACCCTAACAATTCTGGTACTTGTTTCTATCATCTAATAGCTCTTAAAGGTAACTCTTTAAAAGCATGAAGCCTCACTTGAGTACGAAAAGTCCATATAAGAGTAAAATCTAGGACAGAACTTCGATGATGACGGGATATGAGATTCCATCCTTGTACACGACGAGTAAGTAAATTTCTCTTCTAGGGATAAACCAGGAACTACACTTCCAGTGTTCTATATACTTACTCGATTAAAGAGGAATAGGACAGACTACTAACACCCTATTATCCTAACAAATTTAGTAACCTAGTGTCGGGTACCCAAGTAATAATAAATAATAAGAGGGCGAGTGCAAGGGATTCCCCAAAGGATGCCTCACTTTGCCCTCACAACGTCCGCGGCATACTTCGCATCCTTTGGGGAATCCCTTGCGCTCGCCTTGTACAAATCTAATCTTAGTATCTTTGGATAGTCCATGTTGAGAGTCTGTGTGGGCCGCCTAACACCGCCCTTCTATCTCTTGTCGTTTTGCCAGAATTACCCTTCAAAGTTCATTTTCCCACCCTTTTGGACGTCCGTAACTCGGTTAGGAGGCCGAGATGGACATTGTGTTACATAGACATTTTTACTTGTTTTGATGTGTAGAATCACCTCCCAAGCGTTGTAAACAACCTTTCTTTACACCCTGCAAAGATATGTCTATCTATCTATCTATATATATATATATATAGATGAACCGATTCATGTTGCACAGGTGAAGAAAAGAAGCAAAAAAATATAAAAAACAGAAGTCTTTGCTAATAAATAGTCACTACCAAAATGATTACAACTGTTTGTAAATCCACAATTAAGAGCTGCTGATGGTGTCATTTTCCTATCTATTGTTGTGAGATAAAATTGATGTCTCGTGTAATTTCTTAAACAGACAATGTTTTTTTTTTTCATCTAGCGTCACATGAGCAGAAGAAATGGAACAGTCAATAAAAAGTGTGCGTTAGTGTTTTGTAAGTGGTTAGCATATTAATTTTACATTTAAGTCGTACTGTGAAAAAAGCAATCATTGATATTTATTACATGAAATATAGGTATGTCGAATGGTTTGGACAAAAAGTGGCCAAAATCAAAAATCTGTTGGACTCCGACCATCGTTTAAGGTGTATAATAATAATAATAATAATAATAATAATAATAATAATAATAATAATAATAATAATAATAATAATAATAATAATAATAATAATAATAATAATAATAATAATAGTGGTAGTAGTAGTAGTACGGAAAATTGAAGTAATAAGATTTTTTCTCCATATTCAAAGTTTCGGACCTGAAAGTAACGCATTAGTAAAGCGTTACTTTTGAAGTAGGATAACAGTTACTTTTTAGAGGCAAGTAACGCGTTACATTTTAAGGGAAAGTAAAGTAACTTGCAACTCAATACGTTTTTTATAAGTAACTTAACCAACACTGCTTTACAGTAAGAAACTGCAATATGCAAAGATTCTCTTAAGCTTCCAATGTGACTCACAGAGGAATACCGATCTGTGACGTCACGCCAAGACTCCTGTTTTTGTTGCAATGACGTAAGCAGCTTATTTTTGATTTGTTTGAAGCGTTGTATCTTCGTAACGAAGAAACATTTCTCTGAGATTTTTGGTATGTGGTATATTAAATACTAGTTCTACACGATGATGTCTTAAAATTACAACCTTTGGTCAAAAAGGAAATGTCAATTATAGTGAACACCTCAGCGATATACTTACTATTTGACAAACGGGTTAAACATTTTCTATTGCAATTGTCAATTCGACCTTATTTATTTAACTTTTCTCCGGGGAAATATATTTTCAAAATATTATGTGATGTTAAAAATCAATTTAGATTATTATTTTCGCTAATAGAAATAAGTTTCCCTACGACATCTATTGATGAGAATTGCTGCTATTGTCGGGATCATTAACAAGCAACTAAACGTTACTGGAAAATTAATCAGTGCCTTTTGTAACAAGAGGGAGAGAGGAGTTTCGCAAACGACCGTTCATTCCAGAAGCTGAAACAAAACCACATATTCAGTTAGGAAAACTTCCAAATGAAGTGTTTGAAAAGGCGTAAATGAAAGAGGAGTGGGATAATTACTTACGCTTCTGTTCCCTTGATAACTTTGAAGTAATTAATGGGTGAAATACGTAAATTAGAACTTTAAATTTAGAACTAAAAAAAGAAAGACTTCTAATTAAATTGATGTCGAGCGATATCAAGGAACGAAATACAAACATTTAACAAATTGAGAGACGCCTGTTTTAGTTTCAAAGACTCTCAACTAACCAGCAATTTGTTATCCGCAAAAGAAACTTTATACACAGTTTAACCAGTTTTCTCTTCTATACATGAACACTCAAACACATGCGCCCTTCATGTATGTGTGTGTGTGTTTCCAAAGTGAATTCGACAAACTTCCTACTTAATTTCATCACAGAAAATAAGATGTAAGTCTATCTTACTATTTACTCAGGACAGGAACCATATAAGACACAGAAATGAATGCATGTGTGGTAGTAGCAGGGAATAAGTGGGGCGCCACCGTTTTAGTTCTTAAGCGCTCATCGAATATATAGGCCTATTATGCGAAATTTTAAGATCCCTATTTCTTGTGGCTCTGGTTGCCAATTATTTCAGAGATATAGACCCCGTTTTAAATTTTAAGGCAAATTATGAACCCCATTCACACCTTTAAATTTTGGTTCTACGTAGAAGTAATATTTGAAAGGTAGAAAGGAATATTAAGAACAAATACATATCAAGCTTTATTTGTGTTATAAACATACGGCATATAGTGCATACATTGAGATAACAAACTAGAGATGACCTGCTGTGAAAACTTTGATGGTATCGAACTCTCATATATCGAATCGATCCGCCATATTGGAAGAGGATAAAGAGGTGTTTTTCACGTAAGGCTGCATAGTAATTTATCTGTTTTATTATTGATTGTCTGTGCTTCTAGGAAAAATTGTACGACGAAAAAAATCAACGTTCTTTGGATTTTCATAGTATGTCAAAAGTAAGTCATTTATTTGCTTTTTCTACCCTGTAACAGTCAATAATATATTGTGGTTGTGTACTTGTAATAACTTTGCCTGAATAGGCATCTGCATTGTATTTACACTGTCAAATAAAGATTACTACTTAGAGAATTGTCAAACTATTATTAAGTTTGCTTATTTATTGAACAATATATTTATGCGTTGTTGGAAATTTTGCCAAAATTATGTAACGTACAAGTGTTCTGTGACACTATGTAACGTAGAAGTGTTCTGTGACACCTTGGCAAGGCAACTGTTTGGTTGTAGAGGGAGTAGGCCTCCTTTGCCTACGTTACAGATTGCTATTGATGGCAATTACTGCATACAATAATCCACACTCACTGTTAAAAGGAGCAATACACACATTTCTCATACAAGTCGCACGTTATTTATCGATATTCTGTATTCAAAAAGTATATTTGTAAATGGGTTCGCGTTTACTTTAGCAGACGGTTCTACTACCAAATTGAAAATTTATATTAAATAGTATACAATTATTTATATTTGGCGAAATTTCTTAGTTAAAAATCACAGGTGCTACGATTTACCTTCAAAAATAATTTCCGATTTAGTGTCGTAAAGAGTAGAGTGGATAACGTAAAGGGTTGTAACATTTGGTATTGTTCAAAATCTATGGTAATTTATTGCGAAGTTTATTATCGGTTTGGTAGAATACTTTCACGTTCTTACACTCCGATTGTATTTCAATTATGCTTTACTAGAGTGAATGAGACATTATCCTTTGCTTGTGAAACTACAACAATGTTTCTTTGGTCTATGGGGTATATATCAGCCTTTTAAACAAAACATCTGAACTTCAGTTCTAACATTTACAGAAATGCAAAACCTATATTTGGGGTCCGTCAAATACTCTTTATCCAAATCGATTGTATATCGCTGTAATATGTTCTGTTTAATTTGTGGCCATATGAAATCAAATAGCTTTTCCCTTTTTCACCCACATTCTTTTTAGATTGATAGCTATTGACATTCGTTATCTCATAATGACAAATGGCCATCGGCATGGAACGCTGGTTATCCCATGAACTGCCTGGTTTTGGGTAAACTGTTTCTAGATACATAAATGCGTAACATACACAGGGTGTTTAAAAAAATGTCATATGCTTTCTAAATTTGAAACGGCTGGAGAGAGAAAAAAAAGATGAAGCAAAATACTTCCAATACAACCCCCTCTATCATGGGGGCCTAGGGGTCACTGAAAATTTTAAATGGCTAAGATATGTCACTCAGTGATATATTGCTAAAATCTGTGATAACAGCACACTCGACCGCTTTTCAAAAAAATATAGCAAGTACCCACCCTCCTATATGCTCCTTCTTTCGTAAATTTAAGGTGCGCATACGTTGAACTAATTAAATATTAGGTAGATATACGCCCTATAGTCTCGTATAAATCGCATTAAGTAAGTGTTGCCACAGTCCTAGCCTTGGAGTGGGCTGAAAAATAGTACCAAATTGAAATAAAAAGGGCTGAATTCATTACTTTATACCAGTTGTAATACATGGCCTTAAAAGAGTAAAGTTCTAGAATACTCCTTCCCTCTTCCAAGAGTCTAAATAAAGAAAGTGCTCTTTTTAAAAATTACTTTTTAAAAAAAAATCCAAATAGGAGGACCCCGAACAACCATGGAAGTATATGAAGCTTTTCTTATACGTAGGAAGTATACTCGAGGACGCAAATTAAAAGGGAAAACAGTTATCATCTTCGGTATGTATTGTAAGGAAACCAAACGCGCCTCTATTTCAAAGAGACCAATAAACCTAAACGGTATTATGGCCATATTTAAAAAAAAAAATACATAAAACGATGAACAAATCAATCATCTCCGAGTTCGCGTGTAAACAGTACGTTATAATAAAATATTAAAATATAAATTATCGGGATGCGCCCATCTAGCGTAATTTGTTTCCCGGTATAGTTTGAATTACGAATTTTCCACACAAAGTTCACGGCGTTATGCGATGCAATGTCACAGAATAAAATTTTCTACATCATTTTTTAAAGAGTCCAACGCACAGTATGAGTAACGTGAGGTGTAGGAAAAGTCTTACTGACACTTTTGAAAATGTGTATTTGTATTTGTTAAATAGTGCTGAATTTGGCAGAATTGTACCAACTTTTTCCAAAAGGGGCTGAAAATGCCAGCGTGGTACCAACGGGCCGATGAATGAGAAAAAGGGCTGAATTTAGTACAATTGTACCAAGTGTGGTAACAGTGCATTAAGTCCGTAATGCCACGTGATACATAATACCAAAAAAAATCCAGAAAACAAATAACTTTCGTAGAGAAATCTTTTCTTATGGGATATTTTATAAAAGTCATAATCTAACTGCGAGTTCTTACAGTCAAGTAAAACATAGCACCATCTACCTATGAGTTCTTACAGACCAATAAACATAGCCACCATCTATCTGTGAGTTCTTACAGTCAAGTAAAACATAGCACCATCTACCTATGAGTTCTTACAGACCAATAAACATAGCCACCATCTATCTGTGAGTTCTTACAGTCAAGTAAAACATAGTACCATCTAGCTATGAGTTCTTACAGTCCAGTAAACGTAGCCTCCACCTAACTTTGAGCTTTTTACAGAAAGTAAAACATAGCACCATCTAGCTGTGAGTTCTTAAGTCAAATAAAACAGTCACCATTTAGCTGTGAGTTCTTATTGTCCAATAAAACATAGCCACAATAGAACTGTGAGTTCTTACAGTCAAATAAAACATCCAATGCTCATAAATTAAAACGAGGGAGATTGAAGGATAAAACCAAAACTAAAACTGGAAAATGTCAGAAAATGCATTGACTGGACCGTTCTGCTTTCCCCACAGGGATGTTGTGTATTGCACCGAATAATTTCCAATATAATCACATCACAGACCCAGCTGGGAGAGCGAGCTCATCATGAGAATGTCTAAAGTGCATATGACCATTACTGAAGACAAGTTTAAACAGGATTCATAATTAAGAAACCACGACTCTTTGCGGTTCAGCACGTCAGAGGTATCTACACAACCAGAGTAACCGCAGGAGTTCGTGGGTTTCGACACAAAAGCAAACGTTTAAGAAACATCGTCAAACCAACGGTGCAAACAAGTTCAGACACGTTATTGTGTTCTAACGTCGTGTAGTAGCGTAGCACTGTGGAGAACTGTGTCCAGTGTTTCCAATTTAGCGACTGTGTCGCTAGAACTAACGACTTTTGGAAGTGCCTAACGACATTTTTTTATTTAGCGTCTAGCGACATTTAGGAATTCAAATATTTCGTTCTATATTTATATTAACCCATTTAATCCCAACTTATTTTGTTTCAGAATTTCGTAATTGTTTCTAAATTTATTGATTCTGACCTTATTTAGTATATTTTGAGGATTTTAGTGGTACCAGATGGACTGGTACAAGGTCGTTATTGTAAAAGACGAAATAAATCCATAACAAATAATCTATTAACGAAAAGGGATAAAAAAAATACATTATTCCCATTTCGAAACAGTGGGATTAAATGGATTTTAAAGGTTCCAAAATTTTGCAGTTTGTAATACTAAAAATTACTTTTTACACTCTCGGTTGCACTACTACTATGAGCAACTTACTTCGTTGGATCATCGCAGCTAAGAGGATTATGCCCTTCACTGCGGGTTCGGAAATCCGGGAATTTCCCGTATCTAACTACGTAGTTGTACAATAGCTGATAACCTCTTGTATTGCACACACGTGCAGTGACAGTGGCGCTGGAGAACACTGTGTTTTTCTGGTTCAGTACAGTGTGTAATTTATATATTAATATAACACGGTTGTTCTTAATATAAATTATACAGAAATTTTCATGGTGTGAGTTACGTGAAGTGTTCCAATACCAAAACAATATGAATTTCTCCTCTCCAAGAAAATCATATAGTCAACATTATAAGAAGGAATGGAAAAGTGATATAAAAGGCTACCTAAAGCCAATTGACGGAGATTCAACCAAAGCATTATGCGCTTATTGCAAAACTACATTTTACGCAAAGGTAAGCGAAATTGGTAAACACCTCAAAAGTAAAAAAGCATTAAAAAAATTCAAAATTGCTCACTTCGAAGACGCAAGCCCGAATATCATTTACTCCTTCTAGTTATATGAGCCCATCCAAAGTTGCAGAGGGCTCTGTTGCCATGTTTATTGCCGAACATTGCTCGACGAACACAACAAAACATTTAACTGCACTTTTTAAGAACGAGTCTTCGGATTCCGCGGCAAGCAAGGGCGCCGATCCTGGGAGGCCGGAGAGCCGGGCCCCAAAAAAAGCTCATGTGGGCCCCACTATTATGTTTATGAATACACAATATTTGGCATAATTTGAATGCAATTTGTCTTAAAATCTTAATATATATATATATATATACCTTCTGCATCTGAATGCCCACCCCCAAATTTACAGAGAAATCGGCGCCCTTGGCAGCAAGTCTAAAAATTAGGTTAGGTCGATTAAAATGTAGTGAGATTTTTCGTGAGGTGTTAGCTACACATTTCCAGCAAAAAAATGTGACTGATATTGGAGATAACAAATACAGCATTATTTTGGACGAATCAACGGATGTTAAGCGTAATCAAACAACTAGGTGTTGTAGTGCGATATTTTAGTGTATTTCAGTGTCGCCTTATTTCAACGTTCCTCGAACTTGTTTCCTTCCCTTCACTTAGTGCGCGAGACATCGCTTGGACGCTCGTAAACACGCTGAAAAATTTGGGACTGAATGTAAACAAATCTTGTAGGCATTGGCAAGGACAATGCTTCGTTAATGACAGGAGTGAACAACGGAGTATACAGAATTTTGAAAGAAGAATTCGGTTTGTCTCATTTAGTTCTTGTGCGATGTGTTCGCCATTCTCTACAGCTGGCAGTGTCTCACGCTTCTGAATCTACTCTTCCAAGGAATATAGAATTCCTTTCAAGGGAAACATATAAATGATTTTCTTTATCACCCAACCGTCAAGGAGAACAAACAAATATATGAAACCATAAATTGTGGGGAAAACCTTTTGAAATTATTGAAGATTTGTGCAACTAGTTGGCTTTCAATTGAATCGGCGGTGGACAATTCTAGAGCCATGGCCTGAGTTAAAATTATTTTTCGAAATTGCGAAAAATAAGAAAAACTGTTACACAGCGGAAATGCTATATTCTATGCACTCTGATATTGAAACTTTTTGTATTTGACATACCTAAGGACAATTTTAAATGAAGTTCAAATTGCTGTTAAGGTTTTTGAAGGAGAAAACACGGACCACACAAAGCTACTCGATAAACTCATTCACCTTTGCAATACAGTTTCTTCGAAAGTAGTTACACCTTCTGCAAAGATGAATGTTTTTACCAGCAACATTCAAAGCTACCTAGATCAATCTCCTTATCTTGGTTATGCTTTCGAAAATTCTGTCCACGATGCCAAATTGCCAAATGATGAAGAAAAGGTACTTGGGAAAAGATGCATTGATTTTGCAATTAAGTTGTTTAAAGAACTACAAGAACGTCTTCCAGAAAATGTGAACATATTGGAGAAAATGTCATTATTTTGTGTGGAGGAAGCAGTAAAACCAGAAAGATATAACGATATAGTGAAATTAGCTGAGTGTCTTGGGTTTGATGAGAAAAGCATTGATAAAATCATTGTTCAGTGACGTACGTTGAACTCCGTGAAATGGGAAAACACAAGTAATACTACTGCATTTTGGGTTAAAGTGCGTAATTACAGAGACGCAGCCGGACTAAACGGCGTGACAAACATCTTGGCATTTGAAGGCGGCGCTCCAAGTTCCCTTTAAATGCTGCTAGCAAATGAGAGGCCAGCGGTATTGTCACGTTTATTTTGCACACATTCACGTCTATCCCCTGTCACCTGATCACGCTGTAATTTGTCTGCATAGCCACACCCCTTTACCAGTTGGCAACGTCACGCCAGAGCTTGCGCTTTATTCGTTTAGTTGAAATTCCAAGATGTTTGTCACAGGCTTTAGTAGTATTTGAAGAATTAACTAATTTAGCTATGACAGTATTGTCCTTGCCACATTCCAACGCTGAAGTCGAACGTGTATTTAGTGTCATGAATACTGTGAAAACCAAACTTTAGAAATCGTCTGAGCATGAAAATACTAAGTGCCATCTTGAGAGTGCGAACATTTCTTAAACATTTTAATGCAGCGTGATACTCAAATAATCTTTCTTCTGAAGTTATTAAATTGATTGGCACAGTGGCGTACTCTTTCGGAGCTTCGCAGCCATCAAAATTTGAAGTTCAACCATCAACCTCAGGAATACCATCAACATCTGTAGATGAATCTTTGGAATAAATTGAAGAAGAGAATTTGGATTCATTTTCCGATGACTCTGATGACGAGCAAATAGGTGAGTATTTGTAAACTTTTAATGCCATATATATATATATTTTAATTTTGCATTCTTCAAAGCGCATAGTGCAGTGGTTTTGTCAAAGTGATTCTTTTTTTCAAAGAAAAAGTATTCGAGTCTTCCATTGTACATGAAAAACATTTAAATTAATTTAATTGCTTTGTAAAATTATATGGCGACGTTTTTAGCGACTTGGCAGGAGGCGTTTAGCGACTTCTAGCGACTTTAGAGTACTAAACTAGCGACATTTCACACTCGCCAGTTAGCAACAGCGGCTAAGTCAGCTTGTGTGGGCTACAGGCAAATTGTCGCTGCATATGATTTTCTTCTGTTCAATTTACTATCACTGTGGTGGCAGAAAGCTTTATGGACACGAATTTCAAGCAGGCCCGTAGCCAGCCCAAAAATTCAGGAAGGACCTGGTAGAAGTTAGGGGGAGCCCGACCCAATCATATTATACTTCATCACCATATTATAGTTCATTTGCAAGCCTACCGTGAAATGTTATAGGGGCCAACCAAAGTTTAGGGGGGACCCGGCCCCCTTTGCCCCCCGTGGACACGGGCCTAATTTCAAGGTAAAACAAAATCTTTGAAACGAAATGAAATATTTCAGTTGAACGTCCCACGTTTATGTCCTTTACGCTAAGGGTGATGGATGATTAATGCATGTGAGCGATGATGGAGGACTTTTTGGAATGAGAATCTGGAAGGAAGCGGGAGTATCCTGAGAAAAGCCCCGGACACAATGTTGTCCACCACAAACTTACTTGGCCGCGGACCTAACCAAGGTTCTCTCGCACCAGAAGAAAGCCCTGAACTACTGAGGTACTGGACAGCCCCTCTCAAGGTAAGCCAACAGTGGAGCCCTGTTTAAAGGTTAGCAATTGTTCCGTTCCCCTTGACGCCGATAAAGCTTTAGTCACGTTTGTCCAAAAGCTGTACGTTTTTTTGATCAAAAGTCCACAAAATTACTCCTGCATAAACCATCCTCTCACGGTGCTACTTCGCACATGGAATCCAGACTGTCCCTGGGCATACGCCCGCACCATTTCCCTGAAAGTTTAATTGTTTGTACGTCTTATCTTGCCATACAATTCTGAGTTTGAACAAATAGGCTACCTGTAACTTCTGCCTGATATTGCAATTTTCACAAGATTGTAAAATGATTTTTACTAAAGTTTAAAAAGTAAAGCTGAAACTAGATATGGTTGTCACAAGAAAAGGAAAACTTCATAAATATTTCTAAAAGGGTATACAAGAAACATGATACGGAAGTTATTTCTTTCATGCATTGATCAAACTAACAACAGCCTAAGATTGCCTAAGATTAGCAAAGGCAGTCACGCATTGTATAGGGTTAAAAGGCTTATTCAACGTATTTTGAAAGGCTAAAAATGAAGGAACGAATTTGTCATGTGACACTTACATAAACTGTTCATTATGCAGAAGGTTGTGCCCGCCATTTATATTACTTCCCCCAAGAATAATCTTCCAAAAAGCAATAGCGCTGCTGTTAAAAAAAAGCTAAAGAAACATCCAAACTCCTGCAGGCAATAGAAACACTGAGGAACCTGTGAAGGAAGCAAAACACGGGTTCTACAAGATGTTTGGTTTGAGTAATGACTGAGCTGTCATAGACATATTGTAGTTGTGTCACAGAAAACATGAAAAATTACTTACCGCCACCTTCTATAGAGCGACGGGGAATTTTTATACAGGTTTTCATGCTATTCCAATGTTTGTAATAGCGTTCAAGAAACATGCTGAAGGTAATTTATTTAATACATTTTTGATATATATATGTGTATACATTAACTTAATACGTTGAAAATACATTACATATTCCTTGTTAGGTGTAATTTTAATTATATTTTTTACATGCTTACAAATTCATTGCGTGCTGCAAGAATTTAGAGAAAGGCAAACAAGTAGTTATAAAGTTGGTTTTAAAGACAATGTTCCAAAAATTTTGGAGTGATACTGAAAGGGTTTTTCATCTACTTTTTCTGACATCCCGAATGAGGCATGTATTGAAATGAAATGAAATCTTTTAGTTTTATGTACCACGTTTATGCCGGCTTGGCAAAAGTGGCAGTGATGATGAGAAATGAATGAAAATGATGGGATGAAATGTAGAAGGAAATGGGACAATCCTGAGAAAATCCACGAACACGGTGTTTGTCCACCATAAGGCCTACTTGGTGCAAGCTGGGATCGAACCCCACGCACCAGAGGTGAACGCTCTACCACTGAGCCACAATGGCTCCAAGAATCATGCTCGTCTAGTGGCTAACACGTGCATCTTTTGTGTGCATGGTCTCAGGTTCGATTCCCGGTGGGAGAACATTAAAAATTTTAACTTCGCCATGGCCGGTCCCATACCCGTACTGAGAAAGGGAGAGGGAACCCAGCTGGCAGCATGCCGGTTGCATGCATTGTGGCAATTGTGTGCCAGTGCGGGAGATAGGTTCGAGTGGGACTTGGAAACAAGTTACTGTCTCGAATGTCCAGCTTCTTAAGACAGTTTTTCTTCATAGACTGTTCTCTCCTGGACAACAACTATTGGTGGAGATGAGGCTTTGGCTATCCTCTGAAATGGGCGACTAACTCGTGCTATTATATCCGGAAGAGTATGTGACCTCATCACGTTTTCAGTGAGGTAGGTAGCCTTCGGCTGCCGTCCCTATCGGAGGAGGTGAGGCTTCGGTTACCCTCCGAAATGAGCAACTAGGCCGTGCCCTTGGGGTAGGGAGAGATAAGGCTATGTGGTACCATAACACGTATGAAAGAGTGGGTAGTTGGTGTGCCCAGTGGGGGTATCCAACACCTTACCGGGGGGATGATGTAAGTACTGCCCTCAAAGAGCATATCGTGCGTGCTCTTAGGTTCGGGATGGGATATCTAGTATCCTAACGCACACTCGTACTTCACGAGAGCTGATGTAATGACTCTGCGTCCTGGTCATTTGGCTCACGAGGTACAGGGGTCACTACCATACCAGGGGAGCTGCTCACTCCCAAATGGCCATTGTCTTTAAGGGGAGACACTCCACATTAGCCATTGGGTCTGGTAATATACAGAATATTTCTACCGTAATTAGAGGAAGTCCCGTATTGCTTGGACGAGCTTACCAGGGGAGACACAGTTCCCACATGACAACTGTCTCGAGGAGACGGTCTATATCAGTCATTGGCTCCGGTACTGTACGGTTACCTCCACCATAATTAGAAGAAGTGAATTCAGTTGCTCCGGGTCGGGGTTATTATCGTTCAAGAATTCACGACTCTATCAGAGGAGCCACCGCTCCTAAATTATTATTGTCTTTAAAAGGAGACAGTTTATCTCAGCCATTGGCTCTGGTAATGTACGGTATACCTCTAACGTAATTGGAAGAAGTCCCGCATTGCCTGGACGATCCTACCCTGAGGGTAGTGTCGGATTCCTGCCTGCGGGGGGACTGAACGGAGGTGGCTATCCCAGGAATCTGGATAACAATTCCGATCTTGCGGAAGAGAGGAAACTCCGCAGGATAGGGGCTGTACCAAGCACAAATGATGACTTAACACGTACCATTGGATCCGGGATGAGATACGGGAGTATCTCGACGTGTGCGGGATACCTCTACACGCAAAAGCGGTTGCCAGTTAAACGTTAGCGGTAGGCAGGGTCGGGATTGAGCAAGCCCTCTCGAGCATGCCTGGGGCTCCCGGATTGGGTTGGACTCTCCCATGCTCTGTCATACCGAGGGATTCGGTAGCTCGTGTGACCCAATCCCAGGAATCTGGGTAACGGTGAACGTGGGCGGGAGGTGAGTTTGCCTTATAACGCTAGGGCACCATACCTGCAGGGTATGGGAGGACTGGCTCGCTAGCAGTCCGCCTCCGCCAATAGGTAACTGGTAGGTGGGACTAAGTTTTGCCGCGCAGTGGGCGTATCCTACTTCCTTAGAGAATAGGGGTTACACAGTAAGAAATCAAGGTTAAGGGACAAATCTTGGCGGTGCACTGTGTGCAAGTTGACTAACAGTCCAGACTGAGGAAATACGGGTCGGGTGCTTAAGTTAGTGGAATCGGTCCATCAAAGAGGCCGAGCGGCCATAGCACGTACCGTCGGCGTGTGATAAAAGCGTGGAAAGTAGACCACTAGCTCCAATCGTGTTGAGGCCACGGTTGCCTAATTGTATACTGTAGCGTTTACCTATGATGAGAACACCCTGATTGAAATCCAAGCTATGCGAGTTCATGGTGGACAATGTCATGTGAATAAATTTTCTAGAGATATTTCCCGTTTGTCCGCCATATTCTAATTTTAAAAATCACCAATCACCCGTCTCCTCTAGCATAAAGGGCATAATCGTTTAAGATCAAATTAAAGATTTATCTTAATGTAAATTTACGCAGGTACATGCTACCGGTAGTGTATTTGAACTCACTTCATCGAATAAGTGCTAAGCAAATGGATGCATCGACTTACGAACAACGGAAGTGTAGCCATTGTCTGTGGGAACACATCTTGATGTAATTTGAATTTTTTGCTAAGACGAGGGGTAAGTTTACTTCTGAGAATTCTGTGGACACTTATATTAAATACTTTTTTTTATAATAACGTTTATTCTCTTTTATATTGTACTAGTTGAAACATACTTTCTTTCAACTGACAGAGTTGATTTATGTAAAGTATTAATGTCCCTCCCCTTTAGGAAAACCATTACAATGGAAGTGTAATGATAAAAATTCTTAAAATCACCCCCTTTCTATCTTCACCCTAAACCCCATGTCGATATTGGATGAATTTGAATATAAACGGCATTAAGAGTATCACTAAACATCTAAGCGACTCCAAGAACTGGATTGGACACAAGGATCGGTCGTTCCGGATTACTCTTACATGTCATCCTCTTCTCATCCCCTACTCTCACTGGCCATGCCGTTAAGTCTGCGTTTGCACTTGAACGGAATCGGACGTGTCTCTATTTATCTCAACGACTCCGCAAACTATGGATTGGATACTCATGTTGGTCGGTTTTTTATTACTGTTACTCGTCAGCACACAATTTTCGCATGAATTTTGAAACCCTGCCCTTTCTAGAACGTGCAATGTGATCAGTTCAATATCATAAGTTCTGGGAGGCATAAGATTGATCTTTTTCTTCTACGGCTTTTTTCAGTTAGCTGGGCTTTTAGGATTGTTGTCCTCCATCTGTATCATATTTAAGTGTATGGAGGATCCGTATCATATGGTGTTTATGGTGTATCATATCCGCTCTGACACCACACTGCACCATACCGTTCTTCACACAACCTACCCCCATTAGCTTTTTGGCCGGGCTCAGGCCCATTTTCCATTCAGTTCTATAGTATCCACTCGACAAGTTGTTTAACAGCGGAGCCCTCTTACAACGATAACGTTGTATGTAACATTAACAATCTGTGCCTATTCACAGAAAGGGATCAGAGGCGAATTATGTGAGCAGTATAATGTATAAAGAAAAAGAAAGACATATAGAGATTTCGAGATATTATTTGTGTAATCGGTAACTAAAATAAGAGTTGTTGTTACTATAGCAACGCCGTAAATAAATGTACATGTATGTAGACATCTTGGCGAGTAAATAAGTGTGTGTATAAAGGTCTAGATATTTTGTTGGGTGTGCCGAAAATTTAATTATGTACACTTCGCATGGTCAAATATTAAAAACCAGTTAAGAAAGTGTTAAACGCTTTGAATTATTTTGAAGATTAACTTAGATACGAACCAGGCCCTTACACTCTCAGAAGACGGGTCAGGGGCGGGGGTAATGCTGACCTCCTCTTATGCCACCACTTATATGAGGCTTATACAGACAATACTTTAACACTTCGCCACCGTAAAAAAAAAATCTTTCTCAGAGTGCTTTACCGTCTTCTAAAAGCCAAGAGATATTTTTTTTGAACCACTCAAAGATCATGTTATGCAGAGGAGATTAAAAAGAACGTTTAATCTGTTGAAAACGAAAGGATCTGCAGACACATATAGAGATCGGATCATCCGTGGGTTCTCGGTAAGGCAATTTGAGTGTAGTTTTTTGACATTTGATGACACGCTATCATGCTTTTATACCTTTAAACATTGGTATCAATATAATTATTCCAGTATTATTGTACACTTAAAACAAGTGGTCAATTATGTATTGAATGTTATACAAACACAGATACATATCAATTTAATCGAAACATCTGGAATTGAAAAAACCTTAGATGTGTGGGTTGGCAATGATCAAGTGGCGACTATAGGGCTTAGCTGTTAGGGTAATAGGATGTCAAGTTAAACCCCGAACTACATAAGGATCAGTAAGATGGCAGTTGGAGTAGTTGACAGTTGGAGCAGTGAACGTGAAATGGTCGGGCAATGCGTTTATGCGCTACGAGAGTGACGAAAGAGAAAAGTTTGTTGGGAGCGTCACTAGGGACAGGTCCGAGTCGATGACGACTGCAAAACTCACGGCAAAACTACATTGGCAAAGAGGGACAATAATTGTAAGTAAATTCTCATGTCTTTTTCACGTAACTGCTATGAGATGAAACGAAAATTATCAAGAAATGAAATGAAATCATTAAGTCTTACGTCCCATGTTTATGCCGGTTAGGCTAAAGGAGACGGTGATGATGAGAAATGAAAGAAATGTTGGAACGAAAAAAAGTGAGAGGAAACGGGATCAAACCAAGGACCCCATGTACCAGAGGTGTACGATCTACCTCACTTTTAAAGTTAACTGATTCACCGAACGTACCTCATTAACTTCCTTATCTACTTATTACTAGTTTGTTACTTGATTTTTACTTGTTTTACTCGTTTTTCTATTAACCTAGAACGACAGGGACATGAACACAGAAATATCGTGGACAGATGAAATTCTAAACGCTCTCTCACCTGGAGTTGAACCCGGGACCCCGTACACCAAACGCGCACGTGCTAGCCACTAGGCTAGCGGGTAGGGCATCACTGGGTCAGTGCGGCCACCACGAAAGTTTCAGTTTAACGTACCACGATTATGCCCGTTAAGCTAAGTGGAACAGATGATTAAAGTTAGAAAATGATGATGAAAGAATTATGGAATGACAAAGTGGGAGGAAACGATATAACCCCAAGAAAACCCACGGACACGATGTTGTCCACTGCAAACTTGCTTGTCGAGGGATCAAACCAGAGACCCCAACCACCAGAGGTAAGCGCTATACCACTGAGCCACCGTGCTACGCTTCACGTAACTGAGTAATGCCCTGCAAATGGATCCACTTGCTGGCGTTCATAACCTCTATGACAGCATTCTATGTCGCATCAGAGCAACCTGAAGGCGAAAGGTGGTTCACTAAATTAACCTGGTAAATTGCATTTTTTTCAAATGTTAAATTGATAAACTATTATAGTAATGTTGAATGTTATGTTTTCTCTTTACTAATTTTTTCTCTGTTGAAATTTTATTTGTTCGGTTAATTAGTATAATTTTCTACTGTCAGTTTTTTTCTAATGTAGCTCTGATATTGTTTTCGGTTAATTAACAGTTTCATCATGTACATATTGTGGGTTAATTTGAAAGTGCCACAATCATATCTAACGAGATGTAAAAACCATAATTCATTTTTCTTTTTCAAATTTTCATTGAATTGTTGTCAGCTACAGGCTGGAGGTTGTTACAGGTACTCAATAAATGCATGTACTCTCAGCTGCACATGTTTTTCCTGGTATCGCTTTATTTTTCGAGTTATCTCATGGTTCTTCTGCAACAGAATAACAGTGAGATGAAGAAAAGGTTACTAGAATAAAAATAGTGGCGGCTCTTGGGGAAAAGCCATATCGAGAAAATTTAAAAATTTATCGGTACAAACGAGCATGGGAGCTCGGTGGTAGAGCGCTCACTTCTGGTGAGAAAGGTTCCTGGTTCATCGATCCCAGATTGTGTGACTTTGTGGTGGATTACAGAGTATCAAAGAGATTTCTTGACGTACTTCCGTTTCCTCCCACTTTCTTACTCCACCAAATATTTCATAATTATTCACTTTTATTAATCATCCGTCTCCCTTAGTCTAACATGGTACATTAAAATAGAAAGTTCATTTATTTATTTATTTATTTATCTCTACAAGCAGTGACGTATTTTGTGAGCTACCAGGCCTACTGGCTGTAGCCTTACAATATTACAAAATTAAGTTATTATAATATAAACTATTTTATATTGATAATCTTATACTTTAGTATCTTCTTTCAATGATGCAAGTTTCTGAGAACAATATGTCCTTAGAAACATTCACTAGAATCTTTATACGCACCCTGTCTCGCTTCCTTCAGCGATCTTCGATATGGCAACGTAGCAGAAACCACTCTCTAGTTACTGCAGCAAGAATCGTGTAGTTGTCAGCGCATTCCCCTTCGCTCCACCTCGACCCATAGCGTACGAACGGGCTGCCAGGTAACACTAGTTGCTTATAGAGTAGTCGATTTCTTCGGCATAAGCGAAGGACAAAGGAAACTTATACGAGTAATGACAGTGCTTTTTGAGGGTGTAGTGAAAAATAGCTTACATAATAAAGATGGCATTTCGGTAGGAAGTAGAATGAGTAGGTGTATACAGTATGGAGATAATATGGCGCTTGTTGCCGAATAATCGAAAAAGAAAATAAAAAATATTAGAGAAACTTGGAAGAGCTGTGAAGAATATGGGATGAAAATAAATGTTAGAAATACAAAGACCATAGCGATTAAAACGAAGCGGCTGGTGTTAAATATAGAAGTAGGAGGAGAGAAAATAGTACAGGCGACCATTTTTCGATACCTGGATAGTATTTCTAGTCATGATATGAAGTCCAAACATGAAATAAAAGCAAGGATAGGAATAGCGAAAGAAGTCTTTAGTAGGAAGAAAAATATATTTTGTGGGATCTTCAATAAAGAATTGAGAAAAGATTCTCATGAAATGTTTCATGCGAAGTATTGTACTGTGTGGGTCAGAAGCATGGACATTACGTAAAAATTTTTTAAAAGTACTTGAAGCTTTTGCAATGTGGGTGTGGAGAAGAATGGAGAGAATTAACTGGGTCGAAGGAAAAACGAATTAGAAGGTGTTAGAAATGGTGGTTAGAACAAAGATATAATTAAAAAGAAGAGAAACTGGTTGGGACATTGACTGAGAAGGAACTGTATCATAAGGGACGTGGTGGCAGAAAAGAGAAGGATAGCCGAAAGACGCTACAATTGATGGACGATATCAAAGCAGAAAAATCGTACGTGAAGACGAAGACATTAGCTGAAGATCGTGAAACATGGAAGCTTCTCACTTGCGGCAAGTGACCTGAAAATAATGACAGAATATCTATGAAGATAAATGGAGCCTGTTGCGTGGGCATTAGCATCAGTAAGTGACAAGAGTTAAATTCACACCATCTTAGGACCTTCAGGTCTCCTAATAATTTTCAATTCATGTTGAAGTATTATTTATTTTAGACTTCAATTTTACTTCTGACCATTTCAACTTCTTTCTTATGCAAAAATTTATTATACTTCGGCACAGAACTACTCGTAAACTTAGTACGTAATTTGTTACCATACACAGATTAAAACAAGAAAATATACTTAATAACTGTATTTTGAAAAGAAAAGAATAGATAGTTATAACAATAAAATAAAAACGATTATTATTGACCTCCCTCGTGGCTAAGCGGTTAGCGTACGCGCCTTTGGCGTGGGAGACTCGGGTTCGATTCCCGGCGGGAGCTCATGTGGTTCGGATTCCACGTTAATCAGTAGGTCCACGTCTCATATAGCCTCACTGCTGAACGGGACGCTAAACTAAAATCAACTCAACTCAACTCAACTCAAAAACGATTATTCCATAGAAGAGAAAAGGTGCAGATTGTGGAAGCAGTAGGTTTTCCATCTTCAACATATTGTTTGTTGCTTTAACTACCTAACTCTATAGCCTATGGAACCCAGAGGTTCAATGCCACGTTTATAAAAGCTCTCCATTGACTTCTGTCCTTAGCCAACTGGATCCAGTTTCTATTTTGTATTCCTATTTCTGCGAGATCTATCTTAGTATTGTCCTCCCATCTGCCCATAGGTCTTCCTAATGGTCTTTTCCCGATCGGATTTCCAAGTAAAACTTTGAAAGCATTCCCACTTTCTTACATTCTTGCTACATGACCTGCCCACCTGAGCCTCCTAGACTTCATGACTCTAATAATGTTTGTAAGTTTTGTTTATGTCTGAGTGTTCTGTCCGAATGTAGGAGCAAGCTTACTTACTCTAAAGAAACTAGATGGAGACACTAATCTAGTAGAACCGAGGTATGGTGGCCAGTCTCCTTTTCTGGGTTCAAAGTAATTATTTTACAACTTTGATCACAGTGAGTTGTTTGATATAAATTGAAGAGATCATTTTTGTTCAGAATTTTTCGAATGTGTTTTTAAAATTGAAGTGGTTAAATTCTATGCTTTATAAAAATATCCACGTTACAGTTACAGTTGCGCCAGATAGGGGTAGGTCAAAGTTATAGTTTATAAGGTTGAAAGGCAGGCCCTCTTTTCACATGTTTTTGTTCGGTACCCGACGAAGGACGCCTAATGGAAACAAATGGTTGATGATTCGCATTTCATCCTATGACAGAATTATTTATAAATAGTGTTTGTAATATCGCTGCGACCTTTAAACTATAAAATTGTATTTTTAAAGACATCATAAAAGTGTGTCAGGCAGGCACGTAGTCAGGATTTCGTAATGGGTGGGGGGAGGTCCATGACATGAAATATTGTGGTATCACACCAGGGACTCGATCATTCTCAACTATTTTACTGTCAACATATATTGGTTCGTTTATCCAGGATTTCGTAATGTGTGTGGGGGGGGGGCATGACATGAAATACTGTGGTTATTACACTAGGGGTTCGATCAATCTAAACTATTTTACTGGCAGCATATATTGTTTTGTTAGGACAATAAAATGAGGATATGTTAGTATTTTAACAACAAACTATGGAGAAGGGACCGCGGTGGCTCAGTGGTAGAGCGTGCTCTGGTGCATGGGGTCCCGGGTTCAAACCCTGCTCCCGACAACTGAACTTTATGGTGGACAAACACCGTGGTCTCTCCCGTTTCCTAACACTTTCTTCATTCCACCATTTCATCCATTTCTCATAATCACCGTCTCCTTTAGCCTAGCCGGCATAACCATGGGACGTAAAACTCAGAGATTCCATTTCATTTTTCATTTCATACTATGGAGAAATCTTGAGTGAAAGAATATGAAAAAAGTATTGAAAAAGATTTTACAATATCTACGTTCCATTCTCTGTTGAATCAAGTGTTAACAGAATTTTCTTTCCACATAAGTATTTGGTTGTATTATTACGTCAATACTATCTGTTCCAAATGACAAGGCAAAGGAGCAGTAGAAAACTGTTTTCGAAATAACATACTGCAGAGAAGCGATGACGAAAAATTATGATAAAAAAATGTTCACACTATTAAAGAACGGCACTATGCTTTCGAAAGCTTGAAATTTCCCTTGCTACTAACAGAAATTCTGAGAATTCTGTAACTTTAATAGAAATTTCAAACCCCCTGACTTTTCTAGGATATTCGGCTCATTCACCATCATGTATTGCAAGTATAATTTGGCTAATGCGTTCCCCGTAAGCCGAGAGTGGAGAGGAAATAATGAAGACTTTAAGAGTAACCAAACGCTTGCTATAGCTTTTCACTTTTAACACTGATTCTTTCATTTATTTTCGTTTCTTTTTGTTTTGTTTCTCGTTTTCTCGTTTTTTCTTATCTTTTCTTAAATTTTTTCATTTCTGGGTCGAAGAGGGGGTCCGGACCCCCTGGACATCTGCCCTCCTTTGGCTACGTGCCTTAGTCAGCCCTTACCAGTTTTGTGAGTATACCTACCAATAGCCCTGTAAACTGGAAATACTGACAGTGTAGCCACCTCTGTGTTAAATAGTACGCTTGTCACACTGCTTCTTGGTTGAGTTTGACCTTGTACTTTCGATCCATCATTGTGTATATACTTACCTGCTGTTTGGCTTGTGGATATATTACAAGACTTTCGATTCACGTTTGTAATGCTTTGGCGATTTTAAACAATAAATCTCCTGATTTCAATTTAATAGGGGGTGATAGAAGAACATTAGAAAGAAATGCAGAAATCTTATTAAACATTTATTGGGACATGGGTTTAGAAGGAAATGCAAAGAAAAGTAAATACATGGAAGTGTGTCGGGACCGTAATACGGTAAATTATGGATCCGTTAAAATATTAATTAATACTTTTGAAAAAATGGATACTTTCAAATATACAAGATCAATATTAACAGACGAAAATCATTCACGAAAAAATTAAATTTGACTAAAAGCAGGGAATTCGTGTTATTATTCAGTTCAAAATCTCTTGTCGTCTCGAATTCTGTCTCGAATAATAATAATAATAATAATAATAATAATAATAATAATAATTATTATTATTATTATTATTATTATTATTATTAATAATAATAATAATTGTAGTAGTAGTAGTAGTAGTAGTAGTAGTAGAATTATAATAACAATTGGGTCTACAACTATGGTCCCATTCTTCATCTTGCATCGGAGGCCCGCAAGTCTGCTACTTCACTGTTGTCCCTTATTCTGTGTTTGTTTCTCTTTCCGTTTGTTTTTGTACTATCAAGCTTTTATATTAAACCTTTTCATTATGTAACCTTTTTCTTTTTTTTACGAGATTTTTTTTTTTTTGGAAAAAGGAGAGAAACTGCTTTTTTCTTATATCTATTTCTTAACATTCATCTTGGTTGAACTACTTAAGTAAGATCATTTTGTAACTGTTTATGTCATCCATCGCCCTCACGATAATAAAATCGTCATTCTTAACAATTTATTTTATTCTCTTATTTGCTGTTTGCCACACTGCTATAACAAAATTGAGGTTTGGTCCAACACCTTTCTTATTCTCAACCACCCCAATGACTCTGTTTCTTGGGTTGCCTACTATTGCAGGAAAGGGAGAATTGGAGGTGGGAATGCTGTTTTGGAGTCGTGTATACATGGTTAATAATGACGTCAGAGATAAACATCTAACAAGGTAACAATTCCGGAACGGTGCTTTATGGTGTAGACTCATCAAAAACATCTACCCCACATAAGTAGGAAAGTACGGAGAAAGAAGCAAAATCGCTGGAATCGTACATGGAAAAATTGTATAAATAAAATAATTTTTTAAAAAAAGTTCTTACTCACAAGAGTAAACTACCTAGATATTTTCATAAGAGGTGGTTTATGCAATATTATAGAATTATTATTGAAATATTTATGAAATGTGAACAAAATTATGGAGTCGTTTTTGAGGAAATTGTCCGAAAAAGAACTCGTCCCAAAGGTAAACTACCCCTTGTTACTTTTCAATACGTATAAGTTATACCATTCTGTCCAGTTATTAATAAAATATTTATTTATGATATATGAACAAAATTGCCTTAGTCATTTTTGAGAACAAAATCGTATGGAAATGCTCTCCGCAAAGAATAAACTAGCCCTTATGAATCATTTCACGATAAATGAGTTTTTTTATAATATCAGGTTATAAAGGAAACATTTATTTAAGAAATATGAATATAATCGTTTGTCATTTTCGAGAAGATAGTCAAAGTAACTCATCTCCAAGAGTAACTACTCCTTCTGGATTTCCCTTGTGAAATGACTTACACCACAGAATTACTAATGAAATATGGTTTTACGAAATATAAACAAACCGTTAGAAACCTTCTTGAATAAATCGTAATTTTTTCTCACCCTCCAGTTAACTATCCTTATTTTTGGCAGTAGAAACAAACTACCCCCTTTCCTCTCTGGTGAATCTTTCAGAAACATTAAGTCTAAAATTTGGTCCATATACGTCGAACAATACATCTTCTAAGCAACTTAAAGCACTCATATCGGGGCGAACGGAAATATAGATTATATAAACACAAACCTGGCTTTTTCGGCATGTGGAAGCCCTGAAATTTGTAAATCTGTTGAAATCTAGAATGCGATTAGGCCTATTTTCATATCAACATACTTTCCTATCCCCTATCGTAGCTCAAAAGAAAATTACCCTAAGTTACCATTTTCTGTAACTTTATTTAAAAAAATGGTAAAAATTCACATCTTCCTTGGCAGCAGATCTGAAATGAAAATTCATTTACATTCACACACACACAAAAGTTGAAATAAAGGTGTGTATAGTATTATTGTGCTATAAATGTATTTGTTTTATTTTCTAATGTGTTAAAATTTTGTTCTTCGTAATGAGCGACAACATACACCTGAGCCTATGTCGCCATTCCCCTGCCATGCTCCGTCCGTACCATGTTCGACTATTCACAGATACCAGCCGTGCCGTACCGCTAGTGTTTTCTACACCATTCCATTGGTTTCAGTCAATTTCGTGTCGCTTCGTGTGATCCGAAGAAAGCGGAAGGATTGCTACCGACGAGCCACGACCAAGATGTTTCTCTTCAAGGTGGCCAGTCGGGGCACTGCGTAGGAACAACACACTATACGTAAATTAATCTTAAATCCTTCACTGTCTGTGCTAAGGTACCACGTATGCGATCATCACCCCTCCCAAATACAAGAGCACACATTACTCATACATTTGCGAATCACTCGAAGCTCTCATTTTCGGTAGGGTTGTCCGACTCCACCCACTACTGAGAAACCCTAACTACCTCAAGTTTACATACTGAAGTTCCACAAACACGTTAGGTACTTAGTACCTCTTCCAGAACCAATGACAAATGTAGGTTACCATATCGGAAAAGAGGCAAATCTCTATTACTCGCTAGTGAAAAACTTAAATAGAACATATTACTATCCACATTGCATATGTGGATAGTAATGTACTGATTTACAAGAACTGTGCTTATTTACGTCAGTCCATCACGAGCAAAAATCTATCCAAACGGTTACTCGGAAATTAAAATTTAAAAGGTGTTCAGAAACTATATGCTTATTGACTAAATCTAGCTATAGGCAAACCTTGTACAGAATTCATTATTTCTTGCGGATATTATTGCTCCCTGAAAAATACGCTAGAGAGACAACTGATAGCGCTTTTTATAGATTCAGCATTGGAACTTTATTTCTTACTTTAAGGTGAATTTCTATAATTTCATATCATTATGTTTTTATTGAGCATTGGAACTTTATTTCTTACTTTAAGGTGAATTTCTATAATTTCATATCACTATGTTTTTATTGAGCATTGGAACTTTATTTCTTACTTTAAGGTGAATTTCTATAATTTCATATCACTATGTTTTTATTGAGCATTGGAACTTTATTTCTTACTTTAAGGTGAATTTCTATAATTTCATATCAGTATGTTTTACGAAATTAGGACATTAAAGTCTTGCAATGTTTTATGTAAACGCAGGAGTATCACATATGTTTGATGCGAACAGACATATGTATCTTTATTTTTAATGAAAGGTTCAGAGAGTGAATAAAATAGAGAGTTGAACTTTTCGACCTACTCATGTGGTAATGGCGTATTTCGCTTTCATGACACGTTAATCCCTTCTGAATATCTAACCTATCTCTCTCTCTCTCTCTCTCTCTCTCTCTCTCTTAGCTTTAGAACAGAAACTGCCATTCCAGAGCAGAGGCATTCGTTCGGGTTTTTCCCTCTTCACTTTTTTTTAACAATGAAAATTGGATAAACTTGACTAGCATTCGAAATTGTTGTTCAATTTACTGCTCGTAATTTTCAGGAACGAAATACAAAACTCTCTCACTCTTTCTCTGTGTATGTCTTCTATCTGTCTGTCAACGAGAGAAAATAACGCAGAATTTGGAAGAGAAGTGATATCTTAAACCTCAGTTTTATGTTCTTTAGGCTGATACGTAAAGGGAGGATTAATCAAACCGGATAATTAGGAAGGAAACTGAGAAATGAGAATCTAGAAGGAAGTTAAAAAAAAAACACACACGACTAGATGTACACTTCTTAAACTCACATGACTTCAGGTCGAATCACTGAAATGAAATTTCAAGTTTTACGTCCCACACTTTGTTGTATAGGGTAAAAGTGAAGGTGGATGGTGAATGAAAATGAATATTTATGAAATAATTGGTGGAATGAAAATCTGGGAGGAAACGGAAAAAATCTACGGACGCCATGTTCTCCATCACAACTTCACACGATCTGGGATCGAATTAGAAACTCATCACATCGGAAGTGAGCGTTCTACCACTAAGTGATCGTGCTCCTTCCGTCACACCAGCAGGTGTGAGTTCTCTACCACGGACCCTCTGTCCCACCTTGAGTGAGAATTAAAATCACTATCTTATGCAATTACTTAATTTTAGCCACGCATTTAGTGTAATACACTTCTATAGATCCTCGTTTATTATAATTTTAATCTCACAGCTGTCGTTATGTTCTCTGCAACTGTCCCATTGCAATAATCTTAGCCTTGTAACAGACGTCGGTATCCTGTATAATTACCATATTATGATAACATTAGTCCTTGAGAGAACCATATATCCTCTACAATTGTTCCATTATGATATATTTTACTTCATTGTTGAAGTTATCTTCTCTGTGATTGTTCCACTGTGATAATTTTAGTCACATAACCATAGTCATACCCTCTATAATTATTCCAATGTGATCATTTTAGAACTATAGCTCAAGTTGTGTAGTCTACAATTTCCTACAATAGCCCAAAAGTTGACGTGGTATTTTCTGGAATTGTTTCACCGCAATAATGTTGGGCCTATTGCTAAGGCCATATCCTCGACAATTTTGCTCTGGTGTGATAATTTTAGTCTTACAAGTAACTCTATGTTCTATTCAATATTGTTACGCTGTAATAACTTTACATTTACAACTAGTTTCTTACCTTGTACATTTTGTGAAATGTTATTATTTAGCAGATGATAATCGTGTGTATCTGTGGCGATTGTGGACCCGGGTTTCATTTCTGATGGGGGAAAAATCGTTGTTAACCCAGCATCATTTTGTCGTTGGAGACCTATGTTTAGGGTACCCATTCAGCAGTGTTTCCTAATACTTTCTCCTACACTCCCTTGTTCCTTCTATCACTGTAATAAACGTGACCTCTTCTATTTTTGTCCAATCATTCTGACCTTTAATATCCCTCCTTTGAGTACTTTCTGTGTTAAAAGAAAATTCCCTCTAATATGCTATCTGGATACAAACTGAGTTAAAACCTATCCCCCTCTATTATTCTTTCATTAGATAATGGGTGAATAGACATTTCCCTCTAATATACTTTCCTTGGATACTACGTGACTTAATACTTTTCTGATATTGTTTTATTTATTATATTATTAACCTAAGATTCCATAAGGAACTGTAATATTAAATTATTATGTTACAGCTTTAATATGCTCATGAAGTTTCCATTGGTACAGCTGCGCTAACCTATCTGTAGTCTACGTACATTAAACCAGGGCGCAAAATTTCAAAGTCAGACGTACTCGCCAATCCAAAAATGATGGTTGCCAATATCTCTCACGTACAAATTATGAGAGTTCCCCCCCCCTCCACACACACACACACGGCTTTTGCTTTGACAAAGAAAGATATTACATTAGGGCATATTTTTTTTTAAAAAACCGACAATTAAATCTATTATATAAAAGAGAACGCACAAATCCTTTGTTAGCTCATCACGCTAATACGGCTGAACCAATTTCTTTCATTTTTGGGGGGTTATTAGGATTTGGACCCTAGATGGTTTTTATCATATCACTTTAATTTTTAATTACCAGTGTCTTGAGATAATTGACCATTCAAGTGTGCATAACGTACAAATCCTTTGTTAGTTCATCATAGGTATAAAAATAAACGTATTTATATGCAACCCGCATGACCGTGTCACTCGGCGGGTTAACATAAATGACAGGCGCTATAATGTTAACATTTACTGCAATTTGAAAGCGAAAAAGTAAAAATTATCTAAGTAACAAAGTTTATTGCGTTCCGGGGTGACCGCAGCGAAGCGGGGTGAACGCTGCTAGTTCAAGATAATCAATTTGAATTGGACAACTCATATACATATTAAAAAATATCTTACCTTAAGACTTCAGGTTTGTGTAACTCTATCTCTCTGCACAGAGATACATACCACTTGTCGATTGCAGTTTTCGGATCAAAGTCCTTAAGTGAAGGGCCACTGATGGAAATTGTGCGCAAATCATCCAGTATGTCAGTCTTAAGTGGATTCCCGTAGGCAGTCTTAACTCTGTTGAGATGCTGAAGCCCCCCTCACATGAAGCACTATTCACAGGTAAAACTGCACAAAATGTGACCATTTCAATTCAAGGTTGGAAAGGAGGGGCGAATTACAACGTTGTGAAAACTTCACTTTCCATGTCCGTTGTGAAGACTTCACACTCCGTGGTTTCTTCCACTCAGTGAGAATAATTTTTGTGCGAAACATAAAAACTGCGCAGCCCTATGAGTTTAGGCAGAAACCATTCCTACTGAACATTGGTCGCCAGCTCTAAATTTCTAGTCGCCAATGACGATCTAGTCGACCGGAAATTTTGCGCCCTGCATTAAACTACTATGTAATATTTTTAGTCTTCATAGATGCAAGAATTATGATGAAAAGTATTATGGTACATGGTAAATCGAAGTTTTTTTTTCCATAAAAGATGTAAGCACTCTTGCTGCTTTTTAAAGATTAAATATCCCGAACTTAGACAGCAATGTTCTTCCTAATGGTTACGTTCATATTAGACAGAAAAGGGTTGGTTTATTTTTCAGTTATGAATGTATACCTTGTGTTGGAGATTCGGTTTCAAGTGATTTTATATACTTACACGGCAAGTCCTGCGAGTTATATATGCATTCTCTGTCTCTTTGTCATATACACTTTCGCACACATGCGAGGTGGCAGTTTATGAGCTGAAGTTCGGCAATGAGTGAACAAAGTTTCGTATGGCAGGAACCCCTCCTATTTTCCCTCAAAAACTTTAGACTTTTCGATAAGTGTGTTTGTGTGTGTAGGTATATCATCTCTCCGTCACCAGCGTTGGGGGAAGTGACTTTTAGATTGATGAGTAAAAATAGAGAAAGTGGAATATATAGGACTCCGAGACATTTTAGGGGGAGGTGTAGGATAGACATTTTCCTGAAGCTAAAACCGATCAATGCAGGGGAGAGAGCTTTCACAGGAGAAAAGACAGGCCTAAAGCCTTCACACGACGAGATATATTGAAGAGGCAAGAGAAACGGAGAGTGAGATGATCAACCAAAAAAGAACGAAGAGTCTTGGGGATGATTTTCAAACATGGCAGGCGGCGAACGAACTTCCACTTCAGAACGGAAGACGATACTTATGGAAAGAGAAGAGGAGAATATATTTGAGGCGGAGGAGAGCGAACGGAGTCGGAGAAGCGACACTTGACAAATTACACCAGGAGTTGATGGGGCCTCGCGGTCTTTAGCACCTCTCTTTCTCTCTCTAGCACATACAAACACACACACACACACATGTCTGTTTAGGTGTTCTCGCATATATCACACGAAAGTAGTGCGAGTTGATCGTACTAGTACCATAGATGAAATTGAAAATAGCAAATAACGAGAAGAAAGGATGGTAAGAAAAAACAAATGAAAAATTGCTTGAATTCAACCCACATAACACCAACATTATCGTCAATTTTCTTAAAGCCAGTAAGACTTAAGTGGATTGCATTACTGGTAACATGCTCAAAAGTTTGTAGTGCTTGAATTGGAGGATTTTCCTTGATATGATTCCAATCTACGTAGTGTCAGCTACCATAGAGCGTAGATTTTTTGACTGGAATGGATTGCATGACGGTATTTTGATCACCGATACTACATGAGGTTTGTTTTTAACCAGTATTAAATCTACCCCTTCTACACAGCAAAGTAGGAACATTAAGAAAGTAGCCAGAAAGAACCTAATACTACCCTGCATGGAGTTTACTCTTTCGCAAACTAGAGCGGAGCAAAAGAGTACTAAAGCCATCTGCAGAAATCATACCACATTTGTACCACTTCCAGTATTAATGAAGGGATAACAAGTTACAGTATCCCTTTATTAATACTGTAACTGTTGTAGAGAACAGTTACAGTATTAATACTGGAAATGGTACAATCCCTTTCTTAATACTGGAAGTGGTACAAATGTGGTATGATTTCCACTTCCAGTATTAATAAAGGGATACTGTAACTGTTGTTACAGTATCCCTTTGTTAATACTAGAAGTGGAATAAAGGGATACTGGAAGTGGAAATCATACCACATTTGAACCACTTCCAGTATTAATAAAGGGATAACAATAGTTACAGTATATTGTCTTAGAACGTTTAATCCAGGAATGCAAATAAGCAACAAAATTTTACTGGCCCACATTTCCAATGAAAATCATTTACTTACCTTCCGTATGATGTTAAATACTCGCCCGCACCGATGAACCACTCACACCGGGCGAATGGGCGAGTGGTTATTTGCATCCCTGGTTTAATCCATATAAAACGACGTTTCTCGCTATATCTAACTAACTCTATGGCCTACAGAACCCGGAGGTTCAATGCCGCGTTCACAAAAGCTCTCCACTGACTTCTATCCTTAGCCAATTGGATCCAGTTTCTACTTTGTATTCCTATCTCTGCGAGATCCATCTTAATATTGTCCTCCCATCTGCGCCTAGGTCTTCCTAATTGTCGTTTTCCGATTGGTTTTAGAGTCAAGACTTTGAAAGCGTTTCCACTTTCTTCCATTCTAACTACATCACCTGCCCACCTAAGCCTCCTAGACTTGAGGACCCTAACAATGTTGGGTAAACCATATAAATTATGTAGTTCCTCGTTATGAAGTTTCCGCCATTCCCCATTCCCGTTCCTCTTGGGTCCGAATATTCCTCTCAGGATCTTGTTTTCAAATACTTTCAGTCTATGTTCTTCCCTCAGAGTATATAACTGATATATGCCACCTCCTGATCCTTAACGATATTCTTATCTTGTTGAGCCACACAATGAGTAAACTAAATTGACATAATACAAAATGTCGTTTATTGTATACCTTTCTATTGTAAACGTTATGATTCTTAAAAGGTAGTTGACATTATGTCTAACCTTGCTTCTGTTCAAATAGTAACATATAAATACATAGTCTTGTAAAATATAAACAACAAAACATACACTGATTTTTAACAAGATATGATTCCTTTTCTTCTTACTTTTAACCTAGCTGGCTAGTGCATATTTTATAGAAAAGATCACACATTTTGCCCAAAGAGTACAGTTAAAAATACAACATATCGTTGTAAGTAAGCGACCATGTTTCGCAACCCCACAGAACAACAGGCATGATTATATTTTGTATATTTTAAGCTTCAGATTCCTCGACAGAATTCGCGACGACAAGAGATTTTGAACTGAATAGTAACACGAATTCCCTGCTTTTAGTCGACATTTAATTTCTTGGTGAATATGATTTTCGTCTCTTAATATTGATCCTAGATATTTGAAACTATCCACTTTATCAAAAGTATATTTTAATATTTTAACGTATCCATAATTTTGCTATATTACGGTCCCGACGCACTTCCATGTATTTAGTTTTCTCTGCATTTACTTCTAAACCCATGTCCCTGAAAGTGCTTAATAAGATCTCTGCATTTCTTTCTATTGTTTTCCTATCTTCCCCTATTAAATTTACATCATCAGCATATGCCATAACCTGGTGAATACCGTTCAACTCTAGGCCCTGGTTGCTATCTTTCATTTTCCTTATAGCGTATTCCAGAACAAAGTTGAATAACAATGGCGACAGCGCATCTCCTTGTTTAATGCACAAGCCGCAATTTATTTTCACATTCATAAACTGCAAAAGGTATACATTTTAAAATTATCGTATATTAACCTATTATCCCAACGACATTATCGTATTCAGCACTATAGCTTAATTTATCGTATATCACGATAAATTATCATATGGTGGCAACCCTAGTCCAGACCTTTCTATTTTCAAGAAATGTAATGCAGTTTTGAACGCAAGTATATTAAATTATATTCATTTTTCGTGGTGAATCCCATTCAAGAACAATTTCTAGGTACGTCCCTGAAATAACACTTTGTGTTATCGAGGCTTATTAGAACATAATACCAGTTTTTTGAAATATTATTTGGTCTAGGAATTAATTCGTGCGGTTGGTACGCACACATTGAAGCTGTAGTACAAGCACAAAATACATAAATACCTTAAGAAAAATATTGTCCATCGCTAGCCACCACTTTCGCCCATCTGTCAGGCAATGTACGGATTCCCTGGCGAAAGAAGTCCTCATCCTTGGAAGCGATCCAGTCAGAGACCCATGTTTCGATATCTTCTGAAGAAGTAAACCGCTGTCCAATCAAATCGTTGTTCATGCAATCGAACAAGTAGTAGTCCGAAGGAGCAACGTCTGGTGAATACGGCGGGTGGGGTAAAACTTCCCATCCGACATTTTCTAAATAGGTTTTGACCGGTTTTGCGACATGTGGGCGAGCGTTATCATGTTGAACAATAAGTTTATCATGTCTGTTCTCCCATTCTGGTCGTGTTCTGGCCAGAGCTTGCTTCAAACGCATTAATTGTCGTCGATAACGTTCTCCATTCATAGTTTCACCCGGTTGCAGCAGCTCATAGTACACCACACCTTTCATATCCCACCATATGCACAGCATAACCTTTGCACAGTGAATATCTCGTTTTGGTTGTAATGGACCTGGTTCACCTGGTTTCACCCAGGCCTTTTTTCGTTTAGGGTTCTCGTAATGGATCCACTTCTCATCACCCGTAATAATTCGATGCAGAAACCCCTTTCTGCTCTGTCGTTGAAGCAGCAATTCGCAAATGGTTTTTCGTCTTTCAACGTCTCTGTCTTTCAATTCATGTGGAACCCAATGTGACATCTTTTGAATCATTCCCATGGCTTTCAAGCGTTTGGAGACTGTTGTTTGATCAACGCCTAATGCTGCTGCAAGTTGTTCCTGCGTTTGACACGAATCCTGCTCGAGCAATGCTGTCAATTCTTCGTCTTGAAATTTTTTGGCTGTCCAGCTTGCTCTTGGTCTGCCAAGCCGAAATCACCACTTCTAAACCGTGCAAACCACTTCTGACACGTTCGCTCAGCTAGAGCATGGTCACCATACACTTCCACCAAAATACGATGACTTTCAGTCGCACTTTTCTGCATGTTAAAGTAATGCAGCAGGACACCCCGCAAAAACACTTTATCAGGCACAAATTGCGCCATGTTCACTTAACTACAAACTGGTGTTGTTGACGCTTTAATCCACTGCCCTATACTACGAACGATACGCGATGACAGGGGTTTGCAACACATGTGTGGATACACGGAACTGTGGGACGCTCCGTTCGTTGCGCCATCTCTTGTCCACCCGCACGAATTAATTCCTAGACCAAATATAAGCAGTGTTTGCCAACATCCTTTGAAGAAAATAAGCTAGATGGCCTGCAGAAATAATCATTTTTACGCAAAAAAATGGCTAGATTTTGAACTGCTAACCTATAACCCACATTGTAGATATTAAACCCCCTTTTTTGCGTATATGATTATAAGTGAGTTATAGTAAAATTTGAAATGTTAAAAATTTTATTCGCTGAAGACTAACACGCAACATACATGACTTTAAATTACAATAACATCCATCAACAACTCTTCTGATTTGTGAAAGTCAACAACCATTATTACCAGTTGAATTTAAAAAAGTCATCATTGATGACGTCGCAGCTCGCCGAGGCGCTGAAACTGGACGCACCATCGCGGAATTGTGTATTGGTTGTGTTTGTGTAGACTGTCATTGTCCCAATTTTTAGTAACTTAGTACTTCTTTCGGCAGGTCATAGTCCTTAAAAACACTTCTTATTTCTCCATATGTCCACATGAATCATTATGATTGTATTGAGAGTTTTCAAGCTAATTAGAGATATCCTATTTGTTTCCTTTCATAAACAAAAACAATCTCTGTGGCTAAAAGAACCAAACAGTTTACTATATTTGTATTAGAAAACTTTCATCCTAGCAATGAAATGCGAAAATTAAAATAATTAAAAAGTAGCAAACGTTACAGGGTTGTTACAGGACAGACATTAAAATTCTTTCTAGTTGTAAATCTGTGGGTGGGGAGAGAAGAAGAATGAAATAGAATTGTTTGTTACGTAATAAAACACCCTCTGTCTATGGAAATAAATTAATAAGATAAATATATAATAAATAAATAAATAAATAACGTGATAAATAGGCTAATTTTTAACATTTACAATTATTTTGAAAGAAAAAGTATTTTTAGAATTTATTTTAAAAGCCAAAAATGGCAAAAGAGTTTCATAAAATAAGCTATATGTAAGGCTATATGCAATTCGTAGATTTGTATGGCTAAATGCCTCTTCAAATAGGCTAGATTTAGCCAAGAATAGGCTAATTTGGTATCACTGATTAGAAGTACAATAAATAAATAAAAAAAGCAAATTTCCCTAATCATGTACTAAATAACAAATAACTCTGCGAGTAACAATAATTATTAGAATTGCTTTAAGAACAACTATAATACCGTATTGTTATTATACATCTTAGTGAATACATTATTACTTAATTTATATTCTTTAACACAGTTACATGTGCTCATTATTAATAGAAATAGTATAAAATATTAAGCAACTGATTTCTAGGACATCTTATTTCTCTTGCGTTTACTGATGGAGTGCTGTCAACTATCAGTTTCATCACAAGTAGTTATAAACAGTGAACATTATTATTATTATTATTATGAGAGGGATAGTTTTGGAATTGGGGCGTGAAAATTAGATAAAAAAAACAGCGTTTACAAAACATAATTATTGTTGTAAATGTAAGGAAGTTCATTGCATAATTTTAGAAACAGAGTATTTCATCCCTGCCGGTTAAATATTTTGTGATATATTAACAGATTTGTTTTTAAAGTCTAATGTGGAAATAGAAGATTAGGATTCTATTTACACCATTCTGGAACTGACTGAATTTCTGTCAAGCAGCAACAGAAAATTAAAAGAAAAAAAAACTTTTTATTAAATGTTGTAATATTTACGTGTAAATATTTGTGTTAATGTAAATACTATTACACGTTTTTTTTTATATATTGTGATTATAAGTCTTTTAAGAACTTTAAAGTAATACCAAGTTATGTTAATATCGATGAAGATTAGTTACGTTAATTTACGAAATGAGATATAGGTGGTGGTTTGATGGATTCTTTACTGAAACTTTCTTACAACAGGTTAGAATAGAACGCTTTCCATCGCTTTCGATCATGAGTATTTTTCTTACTTGGAGTCAATAGTTTTCTTTTTCTGTGAAAGGAACAACAAAAAAATAAGTGTGACAAAATTATGCATAAAAAAATATCACTCCTAAATAAAATGCATGTAAAATGTTCTGATCAGACATAACAATCAATTGTGTTTTAATTGCTGCTGTCATGCTCAACGCAGTACATTTGCATAATTAAGCATTTTAAAATGATTGAAATCTGTGATAGTTATCATAACATCTTTGATAATTACCTCTGCAACAAGAAGGGTCAAGATGGAGTAACAAAGATCTTTGAAGTTGGGGAAGAATACCTTTATTTTCCATCCCCGGCACAGCATCAATCTTATTGCTATATTATAGGTGCAGCTGATAAACAGTATTTCTTTCAGACATTTCCTCAGGGGCTTAATCACACAGTAGAGGTCTGAGATTACACGTAATCTTTCTACAGAACATGCACGTTAGCAAATATCAAATAGTGTTTTAGTGGAGCACCTTCACATTTTCACATTACAGTCCCCTACAGATGAAAGGTTCAGGGTGAGTTCTAATGAATGGCTGATGATATTGAAGGAAGTAGAACTAACAGTAAGTCTAATTGTGCATGTATCGGTTGTTCTGTGATTGCCTTCATATAAAGCTGGTAACGTAACTTGTTCAAGTTTCCGCTCCCTCCTGAACCACATAGTGATAAAAAGAGAACCACATCAGAATTGAATTAGTTCATGCAAACATGGCTTCTGTCACCAAAATGGTGAAATAGAGTTAACATCGGATTTTTGTTCCTATTGGGTACACCTATGTTTCTCTGCATAGACTAAAGAGCTTCAGTTTCATTGGTCTAACATTTTAAAAACAGTTGTCAACTTCGATTATTCTAGACAGCATGTACTTGAGTCAGTGACTGAGTCATAATTCTCTTTCTGCATGGAGAATTATGTTTGTTTTATGTATATGTTAGTGACAATAGTTATTGATTTAGTCCCATTCAGATGGTAGACCTGCAACGTCTAAAACCTGGCAAAAAATGTATTAACAGTTTTGTATTTTAAAAAGAATAACTATACAAAATTACATGCATACAGGGCTCCGTCTATAATTTGCATACAAGAAGAGCTTCAGTCCACAGAGGAAACATTTTTTTTTACCACGCCAATGAACATAAAAGTGCTTTTCCTATACAGCATTCGATTAATGTAATTGTTATCTACCCGAAACAATTGTTCACTTTGTTTGTATAGTTCCAAAATTGCAATGTTTTTCATATTTTTCAAGTTTGTTTCACTGAAGCCCTTTTAGCATTAACTAATTCAATTATCTACAGCATAAGTTTTTTTTTCGAAGCTGCTTATTTCACACAGCAAATTTGAATGTCAGTGTATCCTTTCTCACATATCGAGAAAAATCACAAAATGATAAATAGTTGTAATTTTTTCGTCTCGAAGCAGCATAGTGCACTAGCGCCTCACTAGATGTTAAACATCTCTACTGTGTGATGTATGGCAGCGTCGTGTACTTTTCACTTTCCACGTCTAGAGTACGTTTGTTTTATCTTGGCGCGTTTCCCCTCTAAAGGATAGATTTGTCTGCAACTAAGCCTGCCATACGTCCCGTAGAAAACGGGACAGTCCCGATTTTGGACCCGAATGTCCCGCGTCCCCGTAAATTTAGTCGGGACAGGCAAATGCCCCGTATTTTAGTCTTGCCCCATTTCTGCTTTCAATATCAGCTTATCGAAAAGTAAAAAATCAAAAATTCTGACATTGGTTGGCAATCCTGTTATTAGTGAATGAACAGTAAGCTGTGACATAAACAGCTTGGTACACCCACGAACTTTATAACCTGGAGGTTGGATATGTAAGAAATGATAGCTTTTTCCAGTAGCAGCATAGTTTCACTGTATGTCTGATAGTTTGACAACCAACATGACAGCAAATGCATGCCCGAAAACATAACATGCCAGGATATTCCTCCACTTGGAAGGAAAAGTATTACTATCTTAGAGCATCACTTAGAGAAACAACCACGGGATAAATCTTCAGAAATTCCATTCACGTTAAATTCTAAGAGATAGGGATTAATGCAAAGCAAACGATAATAATAATACGCATCATGCAGAGACCGAAAAAGTGTAGAAAGCTAAACAAAATGAGAAAAGAAGGAAAGAGGGAAAGGAAACAGCGAAAGACATTGGAATAAATTAAATTTAAACGCTTAAGGATAAACAGTCTGCGTCTTTCCCCCTGCGTCTGTCTTGGGTTTTTCTCCCTTTATGGAATAAATCTCTTTCAGTGTCAATCGCGAACCTCATTTACAATGTTTAATTCCTTTCAAAAAGTAACTCTTAATCCAGGCTGGGATTTCAACACAGGAGCCTTAGAATGACAGTCACACACGCTGTCTACTTAGCTACACAGGCCATATCAAGTGTATTGTTAAATCAGCCATTACACCCGCTATTATCAAAGTGTTAAGTCAGCCATTGTCTGCGAGTTACCCCAGTTCCATTTGAAGTTTGAATTGAAGACCTGAATTGCAAAACATCCCAAGTCCACTCTTTTTCTTCGTATTTTTCGTTTTTTGTTTTTTATGTTAGTATCTATGTTTCAGGGCTATTCACTTGCATAATACGTAAGTCCAAATCAAAACTTTTTTTAAAAAAAAAATCAAAATAATTTCAGCTAAACAGAATAGCATTCCAAGTATCATCTTCTTGTCTTTCTTCTAAAAACGAAAAAGTACGCCGATGGACTTGGGATGTTGTGGAATTCAGATCTTCAATTTTATTTACGGCCTTTAACCATCTTTGGCTCTCAGGCTCTTTGCTTTCATAAAAAGCATTTGTTCTGTAGATTAAAATCAAGAATGAATTAATCTATATTCTTGGGAACTTACTGTTGCACCAACACACACATATACAGGGTGTAACAAAAAGGTACGACAAAATTTCTGGGGTGAATTCCTTACGGGTAGACAAGCAAAAAAGCTCAGATGACCATATGTCGAAAAATGCATCATTACAGAGTTACGGCCATTGAGCCTCCTAATGGTGGAAATAGTCATATTCTGGTCGCTCCTTAATGTGACTCAATTTAAAGCTCAATAACTCAGACCCTAATTATGCTAGGAAGATAATTTTGATATCTATGTATTTCTAAATGACGATGCTTTCCGCTGATATGTATTTTATGTATGTGGGGGAGTACCACGGTGGACATGGGAGGGTAATTACTTGTTTTTTTTTGTTTTTTTTTTTTCATCAGCATTTTGGGGATGGCATTTCTTCCTCCTTTGGGATACACTCATAAAATGCATATCAGCGGAAAGCTTAATTTTTTCAGGAACACATTGGTACTAAAATTATCTTCCTATCTTAATTAGGGTCTGAGTTAATGAGGTTTAAATTTAGTCACATTAAGGAGCGACTAGAATGTGACTATTTCACACCATTAGGGGGCTCAATGGCCGTAACTCTGTAACGATGCATTTCCCGACGTATGGTCATCTGAACCTTTTAGCTTGCCTACCCATAAGGAATCCACGCATGAAGTTTTGCCGTACCTTTTTGTTACACCCTGCATATACAAGATCCGTTTTGTAGATTTACGATATCACTCTTTTTTCCTCAATCAATCTACTAAACGGGTCTTGAAAGAGGTGGTCGCACTAGTAATGACACCTCGTAGCGTATTTACGTAACACACACAGCATAAATAAAGCTTCGAAACCACAAATTGCAAGTTCTGCCGCAGATAATTTGGTAAGGTGTCTGCTTGTTAAGTGGGCAACCCAGGTTCATATCACGGCTGGTACGGTTTGCTTTCTTTTTCTTTCAAAATACATCTCTATATGTTTATATTTCTTCTTAATAATTACTTTCTTGCATTTTTTTTGCAGATTATCTTAAATTAGTGGAGCTTAAATTACTGGGGGTGGGTAGTCACAAGGTTAAAATACATGTATGACTACTTTATCCGTGTGTGTAGTCATATATGTATGTTTACATATTTGTTTCTTTCTATTAACTAGTGTTGCCACGAGACAAGACAAAACCTTTTCAAACGAGACACGAGACGAGACAGACTACTTGTCCCGTCTCGTTTCCGAGACGAGACGAGACGTCTCTTGAAATGCCTCGTCTCGTCTCATGTCTCAAAAATGAAAACACAGTTTTTAAAATTGTTTAAAAATTTATTAACTCGAAATAAGTTATTGCCTTAGGAAGTATACCAGCGTTTAGTATTTCAAATGAGGCCTATCCTAAAAGAACAAGGAACACCTAAAGTTATTTTTTTAATGATTCTTACAATCAGCTTTCATTTTCATTTTCCAATCGATTCAAGTTTAAATATTTCGTGATAGTGTTCCAGATTCAAGCAAAATGTTAAACCATTCATCGAGATCACTGTTTCAGAAGATTTCATTCCGAGGGCTGGTGGTTATATCTATGTATAAAAATCCTCTATAGAAATACAAGTTCTCTTAATGCCAGTTTCATCAGTAACTAAGCATTGTTTCATGAGTTTTCTCGTTCGAAACAAAGACAGAAACGTGTCAGCCTTTTTCTGTACTGAGTTTGAAAGGATTCTGGTTTGACAATAAAATTTAGTTTCTTTTTATTGTTTTATGATGTTATTCGAACCAAAGCCATTTTTGGAATCGGAAAGCCACATAGGCCTTTTTATTTTCTAAAGTGGCGCCAGAGGTTTTGAAAAAAAGGATTTCAGAATAAGTGGGGAAGGCTTGCCTTTCGACTGTACCGACGATATTGACAAATATTCCTGTCGTAGTAATTCATTACTGGAAACCATTGGCGCCCGAAGATATTTTTAAAGGGGTCATTTCCATGGTTGCTATATTACGTCTGGTATTTAATATACGTAGTTTGCTATATTATGCATACATTTTCGTGAGTAAGGGGGGCCAGACCCCTTATCCCTCCCTTCGGGCGCCCATGGACGAAACTAAGTAGTCGTTGTTGGAAGCAGTGTTTCTTCCAGACATGTTTTTGGAGCACTGCCCCCTTGAACTCTGAGACCACGGGGAGACCAAAATAATACGTCCATAATATAATAATAAATAGAATAGAACCAGCAGTACCCCCGGAATCCTAAATGTACCCCCCAGGAACATTTTTCTGAAAGAAACACTGATTGGAAGATTGTAGTCGTGTTGTGTGTTGTGCTGATAACAAAACCAAAGTGGTTAAAAGCTGTAATTTTAAACACTTGGCATAACAGCTCTTTTTTTTGTGGGCCTCGGCCGCTCTAGCGTTGCCACGAGAAGAGACATTTCTCGTGTCTCGTCGCACGATACGAGACATGGGACGAGACGAGACAAGCTGAAGTCTTCTCTCGTCTCGTCTCGTGGCAACACTACTTTCGACCATGTGGGTTACTGTCCCGATCTTGGAAATGTTCTCGAAGGGATTGTGCTACGAATAAGAGATTTTATTCGAACTAATTGACCGACTCTGATATCATATTGTTCCAATTTCGCCTATTCCCAATGTAAATGGAATAGACAAACATACGTTAATGTGGTTACGTGAAAGCGGTCCCGTGTTCGATTCCTGTTGGGGGCACTCAGTCGAAAAATTTAAAAGTTTTTCAGGCCAGCCACCCTGAATGAGATTTTCCTTGGTTTTCCACATTTACACCAGGCAGATGCCGGGGTGATACTTTAGGTCTCAGATCGCTTCCTTCCTTCCCTTTCCACGGAAAGTGTGCTCGCCCAGGGACGTCATCCCTCAAACGTGACAGGCTAAATGGTCTCAGATGCCGAAAGTCCAGAAATCTAAATCCTAAATCCTAAATTTACAAGGTTATTTGGGGGAACATTGTTCTTTCTAAATATATTTCTATATGTTGATATTTATTATTATTAATTGCTTTCTTGCATCTTTCCTACATTATCCTAGATTAGTTACTATCGGTTAGAATAGATTGTGTAAAGTTAAATACGGTTATGTATGTTTACCGTTTCGTTTCTTTCTTTCAAAATACATTCCTATCTGATCACATGTATTATTAATAATTTATTTGTTGCATTTCTTAATAATTTATTTCCTACACTCTACATAGCATTTTAATTACACAGCACATAGTTCTTTGACATAAAGGGAAATCTCCTTTGGTTATAGCAACATCCAGTATTACCAATGGGCATTTCCCTCATCCCCCTTGTAATTTGCACCGTCAACAGATACAGAACATTGTTGAGCATTTCTCGAACAACTTCATCACACTCCTGGCCTTGTGACATGGTGCATTTTCTTGTCGAAAAATGCCACTACCGTGGGGAAACATAGTTGTCATGAAGGGCTATACGTAGTCTGTAAGCAGTGTGCGATACGATATAGCATTGTGCCTTGTTCGAGCTCCTCTAGACACAAAGATGCTTACGTGAATGATCCCCAGAGCATTATTATTTTTATTATTATTATTATTATTATTATTATTATTATTATTATTATTATTATTATTATTATTATTATTATTATTATTATTATTATTATTATTATTATTATTATTATTGACTTGAATTGAGTTGAATTTCAGTTTAGCGTCCCTTTCAGGAGCGAGGTTATGTGAGACGTGGACCTACTGATTAACGTAGAATCCGAACCACATGAGCTCCCGCCGGGAATCAAACCTGGGTCTCCCGCGCTAAGGGCGCGTACGCTAACCGCTTAGCCACGGAGGAGCTCTATTATTATTATTATTATTATTATTATTATTATTATTATTATATTTGAAGTACAATCAAATATCACGACATTAATTATTAGTTTTAATTAACTGAATTGAACTGAAAATTAAATCTTGATTTCGAAAGATTAACTAATAAGTTTACGCGTTCTGTACCTTTCTAAAGTAATAAATGCTGGAATAGACTGAAATAGTGATCTCGTTATTTCCTCCTCGTTACCATGGTGATCACCATGTTTTTTTCTAAACAAATACATGAATCGAAAAGAATACTGTCAAGTCTGGTGTCAAATAATAATAATAATAATAATAATAATAATAATAATAATAATAATAATAATAATAATAATAATGGTGTTGCCACGAGACGAGACGAGAGGAGACTTCAGGTTTTCTTGTCCCGTCCCATGTCTCGTCTCGTGAAACGAGACACGAGAAATGTCTCGTCTCGTGGCAACACTAGAGCGGCCGAAGCCTACAAAAAAGAGCTGTTATGCCAAGTGTATAAAATTACAGCTTTTAACCACTTTGGTTTGGTTTGGTCATTAGCACAACACACAAAACGACTACAGTCTTCCAATCAGTAATAGATTATAGTTCAGCATTCCTTTCAGGAGCAAAGCTCTGTAAGACCTGAACCTACAGCTTAATGTGAGATTTGAAACACACGAGCTCCTATCGGAAACCAAACACCGGTTACCGAAGACGCGTACGCTAACCACATAGCTATGGGGGAGGGGAGCTTAATATTTAGTAATATGTATATTAAGTTGAATTTGTATATCTTTCACAAATATTATCTTCACAATGTAAAGTCTCAGCTAGGCACGTTATCTCTTTTAAAAACAGAAAGCCCTCTCTTGTGTTTCAGTCTTGGGTTGGACTGCGGGATGAGGTTGTTTTTATTCTATTTTCTACAGTAAACCCGTTCCTTCATAATATCCGTTTTTGACTTTTTACTGTTCACCAGGTCTCTGTAAACGTTAGACATGAAAACTCTGAAATTTGCACAAATCTTTCTTCAGGCTGTTAATAAGGCAAGTTTTCTGAGAAAAGGGTTCTCCAGGGGTGTTTTTTGAGGTAATTTCTGAGTTATTTGAGGTAATATATATATATATATATATATATACACAGGGGCGGATCCAGGATATGATCAAGGGAAGGGCTGAACCATATTTTGCCGTTTTATCCAGTGTAAAGCAGGATTCAAGCCCATTTAATCCAGTGCATATCTGAACGTCAAGGGGGGCTATAGCCCCTTGGATCCGCCACTGTATATATATATAGAATGAAGATAAGTAGGGGCGGGTCTTTAAAATTAGCTCGGAAAGATAATTTCAAAATCTGGCATAATTTACAAAAATCTAACATAATTCAGGCCCATTTTTGACATCATCGCGAGAGGCTCGAGTGTGGCAACCCTGGCTCGTGTTTTATTTGTATATTACATCGGAGAGCAAATCCGATAGCAGCAATTCAATTATTGGAACACCAGTTACGTGTCGTTTGTCGTGGATGTGGTTGTGTCAGTATGGATGGTAGGAGTGATTGTAAGATTACTGTAAAGAAAAAATATAAAAGTGGTGCTAAAAAGCGAGAACACAAACGAAGATGTGATTTACAAAAAGCTGCATCTGACCCAAAACAACGTAGGCTATTTGAATCTGTGAAACCCCAAGAAACAAATGAACGTGATGTGACTCATTCGAGTATTGCAGGACAGTTGCCAGGTTTTTTTTTTTCTGTCTAAGGTGATTATAAATTATAATGTATACACCACGTCTTTGGATGATTTCAGTCAATTGTAGCTTATCTTTTATGGCTATTTTTACTTGAAATTACACAACTTTAACAGCCGAACACGAAATTAACTGAACTGTTTGCTGCTATCAGTTTCTTCAGCAGGCGTAGTGCTTTCAAACGGTCAGATCACGCTTTCATGGGTCAGGGGTCGAGTCAATCCTGCTTGAGACACGGGTCGGGTCAGGTCACCTTCGCTAGGGTCAGGGCTGCTCTAGCCACGGGTCGGCTCTGGTCAACTTTCTTGTGCGCCATTTCGGCTAAATCCTTCTCGGGTCGAGTTGAATGTCGACCCGACCCGACTCATGACCCGAATAGGTTTTAGCCGAAACGACGCATAAGGAAGTTGACCCGAGCCGACTCGTGGCTAGAGCAGCTCTGACCCGACCTGTGACCCAAGGAGGTTCGACTCGAACCCTGACCCGATGAAGCCTGAACTGACCCGTTTGAGAGCACTAGCTGCCGGCACTGTGCTCAGTAAGCGTTGGTGTAACTTCTAAAACTGCTGAACACTTATGCTGTCAGTCAAATCAGTGTGTATATCGTGTAAATGTTAACTTCTCTTTAGTTATTTAAAGTTAATTTAAAATAAAAATGTAGTAGAATGTAAAAATTATTTGTGATGTGCAAAGTAGGTATTCATATGAAAAGAGAAGTTGGGGCCAGCCGAGGAATGGGCGGACTACACTAAACGATAGACGATATCTAATCTTTCTGCGACATGCAGATATGATATTATGACTTACTTATGTAAAGGAAAACCTTGCGTTTCGAAATATATCGCAAATTTACCTCCAATCGCATTCTTTGTGTTGCATTGAGGCCACAAAGTTACAGCTTTTTCAAGTTTCCAACACTGACGCCATGTCTGTTGTCTCACCTGACACGCTTGGGGGGGGGGGAGTTGTCTGCTAAGAGCGGTGCGTACTTCCTCGAGATTATACAGCAATATTTAGACGAGTTTGTGTGTGTGGGTTACATTTGTTTACATTTGTTTAAACAAATGGTTTAAACTCGTTACATAAAAAAAACAATAGTACTATATAAATAACTGAAAGCACCAATACCGGTATTGTGTGTGTTTACAATAAAAAAATGATAAAGCCAATTACACACTCTATGAGTTACTATTAAAATGTTCCTACTTCAGATTTTTTTGTAATTAATGTTTTGCTTTTGTATGAATATATGGGATACTATTTATGGGTTCGAAGATGGATTTTTATATCTAATACATATGAAGAATGCCAAGTACCTTGTTTTACATTTTTATACAGTGGGCCCTCATTTCAGTTTAGCAGGGTGGGCCCTGTGGTTGCCAGTCCGTCCCTGCTAAACACTTCAAATACCCGCCAAATTGCAATGATCTTATTTGATGGGCTGGCTGATAATTAAAGTCACCTACATGACAAAACCAATAAGACGCCGACTGGATTAAAACGTTCGCGTGAGTGCTAGCAGAAAGTACTTTAAAAGCCAACCAAGTGCTCTGGCGGGAAGCGTGCCGAAATAAAACAAACATACTCTAAAGTGACCCTGAGGAAGTCAATTTCAGAAGTCTAATGTAGAATCGTTAGATAGTGCTCTTCAAGGTCTACATTATTGCTTGAAAAATCTTGAGAAACACAGGGCGAAGTTCAAAAACAATTCGACAGAACTCTTCTATCTTGTTCATGATTGTATATTACTTTTAATGGTTTTAACCCTTATGGAAATGATAATAGGCTATCACATGCATGTTTTAACGTGACAAAATACATAGTTCAAAATGCTCTCATTGTTGAATTATACTTGGGGTAATAACATTATATTTTGTAATACTCCTAATTATCAGTGAACTACATGGACTAACTGGGTTCATGAATTCTTTCTGAAAAAAGCCGTACATAAAACTTCGTATTTCTAACAAGAAAATTATATTCCTACTACCCACTATTTTATTTTTCTATTATTTGAATTACAAGTAAAAATGTTCTCTTTGAATTTTAAAGTATGATATTTGGAATATTTTAATACAGGAAAATTCTACCATCTATCAATGTTTTAAAAAAAATCTACTAGACCCAACTTTCGTTTCATGAAGTGTTTCGAATACATACATTGTATAATTGAAGATACTGTATATATAATGGATGTATGCAGGACAAGAGTGAAGTGCACTTGCGGAATAACAGCAGAGTTCACAATTAAAGTGAGACTACTTCAGTGGCGTAGGGAAGGGGGGCAGAGGGGCCGCCCCCCCAAAGAGGTCCGCCAATGTACTTTGGTACATTGATGTTCGTAATTTTTTATATATTTTTATGTTTATATATTTTTTTGATTGTAATTTTTCTATGTGTACCTATAACAGCACTCCCCCCCCCCCCAAACACACATCCTGGCTACGCTACTGGACTCCATCAAAGGTCTAGTCTTACATTAGCCCATACCTTTTTGAAAATGTGATGGAAAGTATTTGAGAACAAGATCGTGTGAGGAATATTCGGACCCAAGAGGAACAGTGGCGGAAACTTTATAACGAGGAACTACATAAATTATACCTTTTACGAATAGAAGTCTCAGATGAGTAGATCATGTTGTCAGAATGGAAGAAAGTAAGAACGTTTTCGAAGTTTTATCTGGAGATGCAATCGGTAAACGACCATTAGGAAGACCTAGGGGCAGATGGCAGGATCTCTCAAAAATGCTAATAAAAATAGAAACAGGAACCAGGTGGCTAAGGACAGAAGTCAATGGAGAGCATGTGAGAAAGCGGCACTAAACCTCCGGCAAGAGAAATTGGATGCCTGGAGACAAGGGCGCCGATTTCTCTGTAAATTTGGGGGGTCCATTCAGATGCAGAAGGTATATATATGAGGATTTTAAGACAAATTACATTCAAATTATGCCAAATATTGTATATTCATAAATACAAGAAGGGGGTCCACATGAGGTTTGGGAAGGCCCGGGCCCCCTGGCCCCCCAGGATTGGCGCCCTTGCCTGGAGAGGAGCATTGGAGAGCAAATTGTTTCCTTTCAGGTGGCACTTAACCTGTTAAATACTTTAAATACAACGTACAAGTCTTGATAATATTTAATTAATGTTTGTGTTGCTCAATGAGGTTATAGGTAATGTTGCTCAATAGCATCGTTCGTAAACATATTAAGGATTCACTTATAGCCTTCAGTTCGTGCATTTTACTATTAACCATACATACTAATATAAATTGCCAATATTAACTTCACAATGGAATAATTGAAATCATAAACTTTAGATAACCACACTCATACACACAGAAAAAATCCGTTCTCCGGACATTGGTATATTGTACAAATATACGGTATCCTCTTGCTTACTATAGAAATCAGTACGGAGCATACGTTATCCGTATGCTACATAGGCACTGCCCTTAGATGTTACATCATGCCGTTGCAGGATGTCTGACATCTAACAGTTTTCCGTATATCACATGCATATACTTATGTTACCTTCGTCAGCTATATGTTATATACGTGCATTTGTATGTGAGATCCTGACCGCCTACATTGTTTCATACAGAAAGTACGCATAGAAGAAATACTTATACAGAAAGTATTATAAAACATACGTTTTCAGTTATGTCTTCTGTACGATAAGTCCAAAAACTACAGGAATTACGCATGGAACCTATCTTTTTAAGTACGCCACTGAAACGCTCCGTCCCCTCCAATCTCGCTCCGGTTTGCTTGCTAGCCTGGTGTTACTCTGGTTGTGACACAGTCAGGCGAACTTCATCCGAAGATAATTTGAAATTTTGTTGACCGCATACTTAGCATACTCACAAGCAAATCCGTGAGAATGGAGGTGGTTTCAAAAAGGAAGGTAGGTATAAGAAGAAAGAAAATAGGAGAGGGGAAAAGATTACACTAGAAGAATGTAATAGTAAAAGGTAAAGAGAGGGAGAAAGCAAGAAAGATGGACAAAAAAGGGAAAAGATGAAGGTAAGAGAGGAAGATTAGGATAAGGCATGAGGGAAAGGATAGTTGGAGAGGAAGGGAAAGATCCCCGAAAGTACGTCGAAATCTTTAAACTTTAATTTACTTGCTTACTGAATAAGTAGTTTCGGTCACCTTAAAGAGCCTTGTTCAATCTCTAACTTGAGAGAACGTTATTTACTGTGTCGATATTAATTATTCCTTACTTGCATTTTATATTTTGTCATCATCACATCTTACGTCAATTATTTATAAACACACATGTTCGAGGTTACTTTCATAGAAAGAACACTTATCATTTCTAATATATCTTAAAATAATGTTATATTATTACCTTATGTTTATGTAAATACATGAAGTTTTATCCTCTAAGCTTTATTCTGTTGATTCTTAACCTTATATTAGAAAATATTCATATATGTACCCTTATTCTAATTATAATTAAAAATTCAAGGAGATACGAATTAAATACATGAATACCATCTTTCCTTTTATTTTTATTATAAGAATGCTACCCTACTGCATTCCAATACGAAAAATGTATATAAACGAAAAATACTTGAAGATATATATATTTGCAATATCACAACACAATAATAGAATATGCGTAGATTTGAATATCGCAGCAAAAATTCAAATTATCACAGTTCGTACTTAATATTATTACATAAGCACAAGTTATAATATGAGAGACAATAAAAATCCTCTATATTCAGTCTTGAGTGGTATGAATACTGAGTATGGTGAAATATATATATATGTAACTTTTGAAATGGTTACAAATCTTACTATAAACAACAGTAAAAGTACAATCATTTATGTTATACGCTAGATATTAGATATTCAAGTAGTTATGGGATATAAAACACTTGACACACCATGTTTAGAATGCTTAATGATTCATGGTTATAATTTTTACTAATAGAGACAATATAAAACAGTCTTTAAATTAACAATTATTTAGATCCGAGTTTAGTATTTAAAAAGGTGAAAGTAAAAATAAGAAAAAAAAAATAAAACTCAATAAATGCACATAACATGAATGTTAGTCTTTGATATTAGCTCGTGTAATATCACAGTCATTTAGTACCTCACGAAGGATCTTTCCAGCTCATTAGTCAATATTTTACCCAATATATCTATGTGCAGTAATACTGTAAGTTATTATTTGCACTTGAAGAAATTAATCCATATTATTTTTTTCCTTTGTGAATTACTTCGAAGTGAAGTAATATTTCCTCGAAACTAATTGTTTGCACAGTTTAAATTTCCTTATTATAAATTGGTCAAATGATTGTAGTTAGATTGAATTACTATCCTTTGAATCGGGGAACAAACACCGTTAGCTGAATAGTTCGGGTTCTTAAATGTATTGATGTTTTGATGAACATGGTTGTTCGATGAATATAATGCAGTATTTGGTAAATAATCTTATGAGCTGCTGTTACACATTAGTCGATATAAAGATCTACGTGGCAGAAGGCTGTTTAACACACACTTGCACTAAATTCATAAGGTAGGCCTGATTTAATAAATTCACTGATAAATTTACTATTCGGTACTGGATTCACTTGCACTTGGATTCAGCTTGCTCTCAATGCTAACAGAACTGACGGTTTACAGATCTTTACTATGCACTGATATTAAATTAACGAGGATTGCCTGACGACTCGTATTACATCTCACCAATAATATATCTTTTAATAACAATTATAATACAATTTATGGCAACAGACAAAATTTGTCAAATAAACAGTTCACATTATTTTATCATAGATGGCAGTTACGATGACGCATCGAAGTTCCATGTATGGAAGTCAATGATAAGTTTCATTTATTTCCTTTAAGTACTCGAGCCCATCCGGGTACAAGGCGACCCCTGACAGCAACTTCCTACATGGCTAGCAGTTCGGCAATTAAACTTACTCGCACATGGTATCACTTATCATTACGCCTATTAATAGGGGTCTATAAACAATATAACTGCCATGTTTCAATACGTAAAATCTGCAAAACACGAATTCTTAACTTACACTATTCATTTGCTGTCAGGCATTTATACGATATAGAAAATATTTTTGTGATATGGTGCATTAATATGTCAATCGAAGGTAAACCAGATCTGTACCATTCCTAGCTGTTTCACCGAATCACAAATTAAATTACAATCCCGTCATGGCCTACCTGGACTGATTTTCACAAACATCCACTAGACCAGATGAAGAATGGATAATTTCTAGTTCAAATCAATCATGTAGATCAACATTGGTAACTTCTTGAGAATAATCCTGTATACAACCTGTTATATATACGTTTCAGAAGCATGGAACGTCTAAGTTAATTCATACTTGTTTAAAATTTAACAGTTGGAGAAAAGCACCTCCACTTTTAAAAACCAATTGTTCAGTACAAAGAGGATGGCGCGTTATTTTCACCTTTTCGAGAAAATACGAAAAACACGATTCGCTTCCCCACGTTTTGAAAAAAAAAACGAACGCATAGTTTACAACCCACTATCTATATTGCTTCGTGCAGCGATTGAGCAACCCTAAAGAAACTACATAAATTAGGCCCGCAAAAGTTAAACCGAACGCAAAAAATAAATAAATAAATAAATATAGAATTTCTATTAAAGTTTATGAATGCAAAAAGAAATGGCGGGGTATAAATTTCTCGCTAATATGTGACGGTACGTCATACACTTCATATTTTTACATGATGTTATAATAATAATAATAATAATAATAATAATAATAATAATAATAATAATAATAATAATAATAATAATAATTATTATTATTATTATTATTATTATTATTATTATTATGTGTTATAGTAGTATCATTGATAATAATTATATTGTCTATGTAGGATACTTGAAGAGAGTATTTAGAACTACACACAGGATTTGGCTCGATTTGGCTCGACTCGACTCGAAACAAATTCGAGTCGAGTTGGAGGAAAGTTTTCGAGTCGGGTTCTCGAGTCGAGCTGAAAGATGTATGTTTCGAGTCGAGTAGAGTTTCAAAGAAAACTCGCAAGTAACCATCCCTAGTATTTTTTCAACTTTGTACCTAATTTTTAATAAGTCTCTTCTTTCCTTTTCATAAACTAGAAGGTAAACTACTTTGAATAAATATTCATAATAATTGCAATTATGCATATTTGTAACTTAAATTTAACGTGGTGTTTTAGTGATTACACAAATTACAATTATGAGCATACTTTATGGAGATGTTCTTACAGACAGTAAGAACACTTTTATACGCTATGGAAAACTGATTTTTGAAGTCTTTGGAGAAAAATACTGTGAACTGAGAAATCATAACCTTTTCCATATTGTACAGAAGTATTTTTCTGCGAATAGAAGTTTCTTTTGGAATGTGTTAAGAAATTAACACTCGCAAGAATACTCTCTTAGTACAAGTATATTTTGGGCACACACTAATTCCCCCCCCCTGTCGAAGTGCTTCAATTTCCTCATTGACAAATACTTTACCATTTTATATCGTAAAGGTCAGATCCACCTTTATTGTAACAGAGTGGTGCTTGAGTGATTGACAGTAAAAATTCAAACTCCAATTAGTGACAGTTTCACAGTCTGGTTTCATTACAAGTGTAAACTCTTTAGTCAGTAAAAGAGGCCGTGGATTATGTGTAAGAGTTGATGACGAGATTTTGGTGAGTCAGAGTAGTTCACAGTGGATGAGAGTGGTTGATGGTGGGTGGTGGGTCAGAGTGGGTCATGGTGGGTGGTGGGTCAGAGTGGGTCACGGTGGATGGTGGGTCAGAGTGGGTCACGGTGGATGGTGGGTCAGTGGGTCGTGGGTCACGATGGGTGGTGGGTCAGTGGGTCGTGGGTCAAGTTTTCATTGACCCACGCCAACTCTGGCTTGCACGTCACCGAAGAGGAACAGTAGCTCCGGCACCACCACGGAGAGGATATAAAAGCAGCCGCTCAACTTGCAACGGTATCAGATTCGACTGGCCACTCCTAACTTGCACGTCACCGAAGAGGAACAGTAGCTCCGCCACCACTACGGAGAGGATATAAAAGCAGCCCCAGAACTTGCAACGGTTTCAGTTTCGACTGGCCTCTCCTATCTTGCACGTCACCGAAAAGGAACAGTTACTCCGGCACCATTACGAAGAGGATATAAAAGTAGCCCCAAAACTTGCAACGGTATTAGTTTCCACTGACCACTCCTAGCTTGCGTGGAGCTTTGAGAGACTATTTAACGCAAACTTCTTCGCTTGCCTAGAGTTCTGAGTTCCTCTCTCATTTAGGTTGTCTGGAACTCTGTGGAAACTTAACCACACTCTTGTTGCTCGTGTGGCTCACTTAGAGTTCCTAACCACACACCTTAGTCTGCGAGGAGCTCTGGAGTGTCCTTTGTTTTGGCTGCCTAGTCCTAGGGACCATCCATTTAACAGCGAAAACCTCTATAGTGGTCTCCGGGCCACAGTTAGTAATTTTTGCTATATTTGTATATAACACGATTTTTGATAGTATAAGTTTGTGGGAAAATGTTAGAAAAATCGCATGTACTAACAAAACTACAGAATTGCTACTGAATTAGCAAGGTTATTTTACAATACACTGTATAGTATAGTAAGTTCATCATTTTTATTTTAAAATTAGGATTTTCAAGTTGAAAATAGTACATTAAACTTTCGGAATCACGACTTTCAAACTAAATCGACCACTCTAGATTTGTATTGTTGCTTTGGAAATGAAATGAAATCTTTCTGTTTTACGTCCTACGGTTATGTCGGCTATTCTAAAGGAGAGTGTGATGATGAGAAGTGAATGAAATGGTGGAATGAAGAAAGTGGGAGGAAACGGGTGAACCCCGTGGAAACCTACGCTCGCGGTATTTGTCCAACACAAAATGATGCTTTGGAAATCGAACTAATTATTTGATGTCTGTAAAACCAATGGGTACAAGGTGTATGTTAGGGTGTCCTGATTTTGAGAATAAGAAACGGGACATTAGGCAAACTGGCATAATTTTGCAATCTACGTATGTATAGTCATTATTACAGTATGTTGCTATTTATGCCAGTGTTCAAGAAGTCTAGCTTTGAAATATAACCCAATATTTATTTTCTTTTTACAATTTTAGTGTTTATATGACCTTTAACATATAATGGAAACAAGGATTAGGGATATTGATAGTATCTTGAATGGCATATTTTTTGATGACTGAATTTCTTGTAGTTGCCGCGTTGGTTCAGTGGTACAGCGTTCACCTCTGGTCAAGGGCGGATCCAAGGGGGGCTGAGGGGCTATAGCCCCCCCCCTTTGACGCTCAGCTTTACACTGGATAAAATTGACTTCAATCCTGCTTTACACGGGATAAAACGGCAAATTATGGTTTAGCCCCTCCCTTGATCATATCCTGGATCCGCCACTGCTTCTGGTGCATTTGATCCTTGGTTTAATCCCAGCTCGTTCCAAATGAACTTCGAGGTGGACAAACACTGTGTGTGTGTGGTTTTCTCGAGGTTCTCCCGTTTCCTAGCACTTTCTTCATTCTACCATTTCATTGCTTTCTCATCATCACCTCTACTTTAGCCTAACCGGGATAACGTGCGACGTAAGATTTAAAGATTTTTTGAATTTCTTGTAGAAGATTTGATCTTCTCTTCAAGAAACTATAGAAGATCATTCAAGAAATAACTAATGTACTACGAAACTACGAGCGAAGCACGAGAACTTAAGAAAAACAGGACGTTTTGGTTTATTTTTGCATATTTGTCTGGATAACGGACGACTTTCTAGAAACAAGGGATATTTGATCACCCTAATATATGTGCATCGTCAATGATATTACGATTGAACATTAATATCAACGCTAGATGTTACTATTTATGAAGTTAATAAAGCGAATTGGACTTTGCGTATTTACACAATTAAATTATACCTGTGTCATTCTGGTTTCCTTTCAAAACTTTTCCACTTTTTATATGATATACTACTAATCTTACGTGCTACTAGGATATCCACTAACTGTTACATATTTAGATCCTACCCGTCAATAGAAATAAGGAACTTGAACTCAAAACAAGCACAAGCTCTTGGTTACCTAATAGCAGGGGCTCCAGTTCTGCTTGTTTTTGCCATAAACACTTTTCATTTTTATTTAGTTGATTTTGAATGTAAAGAAATTATGAGATAAACTTTTAAAATCAGATTCGAATCTGTAAGGTAAAAACTGGGCATTCGGGGGGAGAAGTCAGAATCCAGACTATGAGAGGTGTACCATCAGTTTACTATAAACTTTCAAAAATGTATACAAAACCTTAAATAACATTAATTACTCAAAAAACTTGGGGGTTTTAGGCCCCCTTCCCCAGGCTATATCCGTCACTGCTTAAAATCCTTATTATAACAGAGATATATCTCACTCGTCGGTTTTGTGTAACGCTAATTACTAATAGTTAACAAATGTTTTCATAGATGTCCTCGTTACTTGTACTTCCTGTCTAATGTGAATAGATGGTGTTAGTGTGAAGACAATTTGTACATTTGTGCAAGTGTTGTAACAATTTAATTGCAAACTTGGAAACTGCATTGTTTTTTTCTGCAGAAAACAAACATATAATACATTATTTTTCTACATAATCTCCCTGCACTTCAAAGCACTTGGGAAAACGTACATTTATTCTAAAGAGAGAAAACTGAAACATACATTATTTTTCTACATAATCTCCCTGCACTTCAAAGCACTTGAGAAAACGTACATTTATTCTAATGAGAGAAAACTCAAACATACATTATTTTTCTACATAATCTCCCTGCACTTCAAAGCACTTGAGAAAACGTACATTTATTCTAATGAGAGAAAACTCAAACATACATTATTTTTCTACATAATCTCCCTGCACTTCAAAGCACTTGAGAAAACGTACATTTATTCTAATGAGAGAAAACTGAAACATACATTATTTTTCTACATAATCTCCCTCCACTTCAAAGCACTTGAGAAAACGTACATTTATTCTAATGAGAGAAAACTCAAACATACATTATTTTTCTACATAATCTCCCTCCACTTCAAAGCACTTGAGAAAACGTACATTTATTCTAATGAGAGAAAACTCAAACATACATTATTTTTCTACATAATCTCCCTGCACTTCAAAGCACTTGAGAAAACGTACATTTATTCTAATGAGAGAAAACTCAAACATACATTATTTCTCTACATAATCTCCCTGCACTTCAAAGCACTTGAGAAAACGTACATTTATTCTAATGAGAGAAAACTCAAACATACATTATTTTTCTACATAATCTCCCTGCACTTCAAAGCACTTGGGAAAACGTACATTTATTCTAATGAGAGAAAACTCAAACATACATTATTTTTCTACATAATCTCCCTCCACTTCAAAGCACTTGAGAAAACGTACATTTATTCTAATGAGAGAAAACTGAAACATACATTATTTTTCTACATAATCTCCCTGCACTTCAAAGCACTTGAGAAAACGTACATTTATTCTAATGAGAGAAAACTGAAACATACATTATTTTTCTACATAATCTCCCTCCACTTCAAAGCACTTGAGAAAACGTACATTTATTCTAATGAGAGGAAACTCAAACATACATTATTTTTCTACATAATCTCCCTGCACTTCAAAGCACTTGAGAAAACGTACATTTATTCTAATGAGAGAAAACTGAAACATACATTATTTTTCTACATAATCTCCCTCCACTTCAAAGCACTTGAGAAAACGTACATTTATTCTAATGAGAGAAAACTCAAACATACATTATTTTTCTACATAATCTCCCTGCACTTCAAAGCACTTGAGAAAACGTACATTTATTCTAATGAGAGAAAACTGAAACATACATTATTTTTCTACATAATCTCCCTGCACTTCAAAGCACTTGAGAAAACGTACATTTATTCTAATGAGAGAAAACTCAAACATACATTATTTTTCTACATAATCTCCCTCCACTTCAAAGCACTTGAGAAAACGTACATTTATTCTAATGAGAGAAAACTGAAACATACATTATTTTTCTACATAATCTCCCTGCACTTCAAAGCACTTGAGAAAACGTACATTTATTCTAATGAGAGAAAACTGAAACATACATTATTTTTCTACATAATCTCCCTGCACTTCAAAGCACTTGAGAAAACGTACATTTATTCTAATGAGAGAAAACTGAAACATACATTATTTTTCTACATAATCTCCCTCCACTTCAAAGCACTTGAGAAAACGTACATTTATTCTAATGAGAGAAAACTCAATCATACATTATTTTTCTACATAATGTCCCTGCACTTGAATGCACTTGAGAAAACGTACATTTATTCTAATGAGAGAAAACTGAAACATACATTATTTTTCTACATAATCTCCCTCCACTTCAAAGCACTTGAGAAAACGTACATTTATTCTAATGAGAGAAAACTGAAACATACATTATTTTTCTACATAATCTCCCTGCACTTCAAAGCACTTGAGAAAACGTACATTTATTCTAATGAGAGAAAACTGAAACATACATTATTTTTCTACATAATCTCCCTCCACTTCAAAGCACTTGAGAAAACGTACATTTATTCTAATGAGAGAAAACTGAAACATACATTATTTTTCTACATAATCTCCCTGCACTTCAAAGCACTTGAGAAAACGTACATTTATTCTAATGAGAGAAAACTGAAACATACATTATTTTTCTACATAATCTCCCTCCACTTCAAAGCACTTGAGAAAACGTACATTTATTCTAATGAGAGAAAACTCAAACATACATTATTTTTCTACATAATGTCCCTGCACTTGAATGCACTTGAGAAAACGTACATTTATTCTAATGAGAGAAAACTGAAACATACATTATTTTTCTACATAATCTCCCTGCACTTCAAAGCACTTGAGAAAACGTACATTTATTCTAATGAGAGAAAACTCAAACATACATTATTTTTCTACATAATCTCCCTGCACTTCAAAGCACTTGAGAAAACGTACATTTATTCTAATGAGAGAAAACTGAAACATACATTATTTTTCTACATAATTTCCCTCCACTTCAAAGCACTTGAGAAAACGTACATTTATTCTAATGAGAGAAAACTGAAACATACATTATTTTTCTACATAATCTCCCTGCACTTCAAAGCACTTGAGAAAACGTACATTTATTCTAATGAGAGAAAACTGAAACATACATTATTTTTCTACATAATCTCCCTCCACTTCAAAGCACTTGAGAAAACGTACATTTATTCTAATGAGAGAAAACTGAAACATACATTATTTTTCTACATAATCTCCCTGCACTTCAACGCACTTGAGAAAACGTACATTTATTCTAATGAGAGAAAACTGAAACATACATTATTTTTCTACATAATCTCCCTCCACTTCAAAGCACTTGAGAAAACGTACATTTATTCTAATGAGAGAAAACTCAAACATACATTATTTTTCTACATAATCTCCCTGCACTTCAAAGCACTTGAGAAAACGTACATTTATTCTAATGAGAGAAAACTCAAACATACATTATTTTTCTACATAATCTCCCTCCACTTTAAAGCACTTGAGAAAACGTACATTTATTCTAATGAGAGAAAACTCAAACATACATTATTTTTCTACATAATCTCCCTGCACTTCAAAGCACTTGAGAAAACGTACATTTATTCTAATGAGAGAAAACTGAAACATACATTATTTTTCTACATAATCTCCCTGCACTTCAAAGCACTTGAGAAAACGTACATTTATTCTAATGAGAGAAAACTCAAACATACATTATTTTTCTACATAATCTCCCTCCACTTCAAAGCACTTGAGAAAACGTACATTTATTCTAATGAGATAAAACTGAAACATACATTATTTTTCTACATAATCTCCCTGCACTTCAAAGCACTTGAGAAAACGTACATTTATTCTAATGAGAGAAAACTGGAACATACATTATTTTTCTACATAATCTCCCTGCACTTCAAAGCACTTGAGAAAACGTACATTTATTCTAATGAGAGAAAACTCAAACATACATTATTTTTCTACATAATCTCCCTCCACTTCAAAGCACTTGAGAAAACGTACATTTATTCTAATGAGAGAAAACTGAAACATACATTATTTTTCTACATAATGTCCCTGCACTTGAATGCACTTGAGAAAAGGTACATTTATTCTAATGAGAGAAAACTGAAACATACATTATTTTTCTGCATAATCTCCCTGCACTTCAAAGCACTTGGGAAAAGGTACATTTATTCTATGAGAGAAAACTGAAACATACATTATTTTTCTACATAATGTCCCTGCACTTGAATGCACTTGAGAAAAGGTACATTTATTCTAATGAGAGAAAACTGAAACATACATTATTTTTCTACATAATCTCCCTGCACTTCAAAGCACTTGGGAAAACGTACATTTATTCTAATGAGAGAAAACTGAAACATACATTATTTTTCTACATAATCTCCCTGCACTTCAAAGCACTTGGGAAAACGTACATTTATTCTAATGAGAGAAAACTGAAACATACATTATTTTTCTACATATTGTCCTTGCACTTCAACGCACTTGAAAAAAGGTACATTTATTCTAATGAGAGAAAACTGAAACATACATTATTTTTCTACATAATGTCCCTGCACTTGAATGCACTTGGGAAAAGGTACATTTATTCTAATGAGAGAAAACTGAAACATACATTATTTTTCTACATAATGTCCCTGCACTTGAATGCACTTGAGAAAAGGTACATTTATTCTAATGAGAGAAAACTCAAACATACATTATTTTTCTACATAATCTCCCTGCACTTCAAAGCACTTGGGAAAACGTACATTTATTCTAATGAGAGAAAACTGAAACATACATTATTTTTCTACATAATCTCCCTGCACTTCAAAGCACTTGGGAAAACGTACATTTATTCTAATGAGAGAAAACTGAAACATACATTATTTTTCTACATAATCTCCCTGCACTTCAAAGCACTTGGGAAAACGTACATTTATTCTAATGAGAGAAAACTGAAACATACATTATTTTTCTACATAATCTCCCTGCACTTCAAAGCACTTGGGAAAACGTACATTTATTCTAATGAGAGAAAACTGAAACATACATTATTTTTCTACGTAATGTCCCTGCACTTGAATGCACTTGAGAAAACGTACATTTATTCTAATGAGAGAAAACTGAAACATACATTATTTTTCTACATAATCTCCCTGCACTTCAAAGCACTTGGGAAAACGTACATTTATTCTAATGAGAGAAAACTGAAACATACATTATTTTTCTACATAATCTCCCTGCACTTCAAAGCACTTGGGAAAACGTACATTTATTCTAATGAGAGAAAACTGAAACATACATTATTTTTCTACATAATGTCCTTGCACTTCAACGCACTTGAAAAAAGGTACATTTATTCTAATGATAGAAAACTGAAACATACATTATTTTTCTACATAATCTCCCTGCACTTCAACGCACTTGAAAAAAGGTACATTTATTCTAATGATAGAAAACTGAAACATACATTATTTTTCTACATAATCTCCTTACACTTCAACGGACTTTTCCCAACGTTTCACACTTTTTTTTATTCCGTCGGGAAAAAGTTTTTCGGTTCCACCTGTAACGAATTTTGCACCGCATCAATGTCTTGTGTATCAATCTAATCCAATCCAATATATTAAAGAATATGCATAAAAAATACATAAACATATTAAATAATAAAATAACAATATACAAAATATCAGTTTCAAATCTTCTTCCCCTAAGCGGTTCCTCAATGGAAGATAAAATTGTCTGAACCATGACTGATATATAAAGAATTGGCGATTTCGTCAACTGTGATTCGTTTGTATTCCATCACCACACCCTCAACACTTTCAAATTGTACTCAGTCGTTGACGTCGATGACCTGGAAGATCTTTCCTCGTTACATAAATAAGTTCTTCCCTGTTTGAAACGCTCTATCTATTCATAGATCTTGCTTCGCGATAAACCGCTGTCACCATACTGCGCTTGCATTCGACGAATATCTTCCGCAGGCAATCAAAAAGTGAATCACTGCCCTCATTTCTTTCTTGGTGCAGATCGACAATGGAGCTGCCATGTTTAACGGTCTGCTACACTCTAACGACTAACGGAGCTCCTCCGTGGCTAAGCGGATAGCGTACGCGCCCTTGGCGCGGGAGACCCGGATTTGATTCCCTGCGGGAGCTTATGTGGTTCGGATTTCACGTTAATCAATAGGTCCACGTCTCACATAGCCTCGCTGCTGAAAGCGACGCTAAACTGAAATTCAACTCTAACGACTAACGCGGGAATAAGAGTGACATGTTGCATAGAAGTGTTACAGACGACACTAATTCCGCGCGGGATACTAGCAGTGTTACCAAACCCTAGTGCGAGAAATTGCGGGTCCCTTTATTTTTGACTTCTCCTCGTACAAACTGCTTGATAGGTCAAAAACTGTCGTCTTCATATAAATGACTGCAGCTTCTGTAACACTACACATAAAGATGCACTTATATGTTCTTTTCTTGTCCCTGTCTTAATTGGAATATGATGTTAAAACATCTCAACTTCTGCCACTGTTAGCTTGTTATTTTAACACCAAGGACATTGCCTTCCTGGTTTATCTTAAATATCTATGCTGATCGCGATGACTCGTGAAGTTTGAAATATATTTACCAATTTTACCACCGAATAGAACTCGAAGGTGTGTCCCGGTTGTCAGCTTTCACCCATAACATTTTGTCAATGTCGTTTCTCGGAAGATACAGTGTTGTCGGATTGCTGCTAAGTTTCGCTTTGTTGTTGTTGTTGTGGTCGTTATTTTGTACAGAAACCGCCAGAAAAATGTATACGTTCTTTGTCATCGTGTATCAGAATACTGGCATTGACAATTGTTCTGAAATTTAAGTATGTTATAGTATGGTTTTTCGCTCAACAGATGTCGGTACTGTCAGCACAGTTAGTGAGATAAGAAAATGGCGGGAGCACGCTTGACGTTCGAGCAGCGCAAGTAACTTTTGAAGTGTTTTATCAAGTTTGGGAATGCAATCGAAGTACAGCGTCAGTGGAGAGGGGAGTTTGGTATTAAATCACCAACCTGCCTAACAATCAAACGCATTGTTGACAAGTTTGAAGCCCATGGAACGACGAGCGTTTGCTGCAGCTACAGCGGTCAGTGTATGAATGGAGACCGATGCACATGCCTCTGTAATCTTCTGGCGAAGGTTCTCGAGCGATCCAAACAACGGCCAACATTTTGAACATCTAATGTAAACATATGCTTACTTGAAGATTCGTAACACGTGCTTGAACAATGTGTAATTAAGATATTTGATACATATTTTTTTCTTAAACAGTGTATACATTTTCTAGCGGACTTTGTATTTTATTATTATTATTATTATTATTATTATTATTATTATTATTATTATTATTATTATTATTATTATTATTATTATTATTATTATGACCATTTAATTTGGATAATAGTTGGTGGTGTTCGTGTTATCGTCCTTTAAATGCTGTTTGTTGTTGTTTTTGCTTGTTTGCCATGTTTTCTAAGTTTGGCAACAGTGTTGGTAAATTTCTGCTGTTTCACCTTCTCTCATTAATGTGCGTTCGGACGGCAGCTACACGAATCTTCCCGAATTCTTCCGATACATCACACGTGACGGAAATAGTTCAATGATTTGTGTAGAGCCCAGGCTTCACTAGTTATCGCATTCACTATAGTAATGTAGAGCGAGAATGTGCATTACTAGTTTGGTTTTTTTTTTTTTTTTTTTTTTTTTTTTTTTTTTTTTTTTTACTATGAGCAAAACAAAATTTTGCAATATTCTTGGTGTGATGTAATGTTTCCTAGTGGACATAGAAAAAACAAATGGCAGAACTTCTACTTATGTGAATGTCAGAAAATCCATGTACTGACGAAACTATTTCCGTGATGGATTACAGGAAAAAGCATACATTGTTCGTTACTTGGTATAAACGTGCAATATACAGCGTAAAGCTTTAGTAGTACAAAAAACATCAGCTAATGCAAATTCTAATTGCCGGTTATTAGATATTTATATTCTAGCCTTAATGTACCACATCATTTCATTTCTCATCATAAAAGTATGTATTGATTACAGCAATAAACATAGATCTTCCCGCTGGTTCAGTGCAGGCACGTAGCCAAGGGGGGTCCGGGGGTCCTGGGACTTCAGAATTTCATGTCACGCCCCCCCCCCCGTTACAAAATCCTGGCTAAACGAACCTATATATGTTTCAGTAAAATAGTTTAGAATGATCGAGCTCCTGGTGTGATGACCACAGTGTTTCATGTCACGGACCCCCCCCCTTCACGAAATCCTGGCTACGTGCCTGTCCAGTGGTTAGGGCGTGTGCCTTTGATGCACGAGGTCCCGGGTCCGATTTCCGGTGGGAGAACACAAAAGTTTAATTTCACAATCATTCACTTTCATGATCATTTGCCTTCGTTATTCTAAAGAGCGTAATCGTAGGACGTTAAAAAGCTTCCAGGTGGCTAAGCAATAAGCTTACCCGTCTTTGGTGTGGGAGAACCGAATTCAATTCCCGCTGGTATCTCACGTGGCAGAAACCTGACTACGATGAAAATAAATATCACTGGTGCAAGAGATCTTAATACCTTCTACCGTTACTTAGAACAATTAGTGTTGAAATAACACGCAATATTTAAATAGCTGGAAGTTACACAATTGCAACTTCTGCTCTCTGAGTGTCTTGTAAAAGATGTATGCAATATTTTGATTTTCAAACAAGAAAATCAAATATCTGTTATTTCTTAATCTACTTTTGTCTATTTTAACTCCAACCTTAAATTTATCGTTCAGTTTTAAGCCATAATCTTCATGACACTCCATTCAGAACCGCAGTGCCATCTATCACAGTTTTAGAAAAGACTGCAAGTTCTGTAGCCAACTTGACATTTCACATCGAGACGTGATTGATGTGTAATAAAAGCGAGGAATAGCGAAAGAGAGGAGAGAAATCAGCTATCAAAGAATTACATTCTGATTTTATCGATTAGGTTCAACTTTGCTCGGTAGTTTGACACTTTTCTTATTATAGATTAATTACAGCGGAAAACGTTATCTAACTTTTCACTACCTACCTATAATAACGGGACATGAATTTCGGAGACCAGCACTTTCTACTCTTATGGATATATTGTTTCTCAGTAGAAATTACAACTTTCTATGCACGAATTATTCTAAGGGGAAAAGGGAGCACATCAGGCCCCTATCCAGGGGGGTCTAGGGGGCCGCCCCCGCTAAATTTTTCTTGTTCCCCCTAAAATTTTACGGTAGGCTTGCAAATGAACTATAATTTGGTGATAAAGTATAATATGGTTGGATCGGGCCCCCCCCCTACATTTTTGGGCTGACTACGGGCCTGGAGCATATCCCACCATCTCAAAAGGAAACACAGTCCCCAAATAAACACATATACACTAAAACATTTCAAGGAAATTAAGGTATCTTCCATCTGAAAGTTTCATTCTTCCAAACTCAGTCAAGTGGAAACAGTGGCGGATATAGCCTGGGGCCGGGCAGGCTTAAGTCCCCCAATTTTCTGAGTGACAAAAATAAGTCAAGCTATTATTTGTATATTTTTAAAAGTTTACAATAAGCTGATGATATTCCTTCCATAGCTTGGGTTCTGGCTGCTGCCCCCCGCAGTTTTTACCTTCTATATCCGCCACTGATGGAAAATCTTAATTCTCTATCGCTTGCATTTAATCGTCCATCTTAGACAGGGCCAGATCTAGGATTTTCTTAAGGGGGTGCACCAACTAACTGCCAGTACATTTGAACTAAATTTAAGATTTTAAAATGCCTTTAGGCATTTATCGTGTGAATAAGGAAATGCACTGGAAATGCTAAGTGTCTGCTCTCCATGAATTCTTTTCCTTCAACCTTCAGAAAACTGACTTAGACTATTGATTTTACAAAACTCACTGCTAGCTTCTCACATTAGGTAGTGTATATTTACAACGAAGGGGGGGGGGGTGCACGTGCACCTTTGCACCCTCCCTAAATACGGCCCTGTATCTTGCTGTGGAAGGTTCCAACAACTCACTTCCACAACCCCATATCTTGGAGGTATAGTTTCCCCGTTTGCTCTACAGTACAATGGTGGTTGCATTCGAAACAATCTTGTACATGGGCGTTTTCTAGATACTTTTGCACTCTTGGTATCCAGTCAACCATTGTTTTCAATCATTTCTTCTTACTTGTTCTGCACACTGTTACTTTAGCACTTTTGTTTGCGTATTAATATCAATCACTCCCTCATATTTTAGATCCATTTGATTATTTTTCTAAGTTAGCTTTGCACGTTATGCTTAGCATCCATCTTTCAGTGCTTCGTTATATAGTTTGCAGACAATTAATGTCTGTTAGCAAATAAAATGAAATGAAATCTTTCATTTTCACATTCCACAATTATGTCATCTTTAGACTAAGGGAGACGATGATTAAAGTAAGCGAATGATGATGGAAGAATTGCTGGAATGTGACAGAGAGAGAACGGAAGTACTCCCAGAAAACACGATGTTGTCTACCACAAATTCCCTTGTCCGGGAGTCGATCCAGGGACCTCACGTACCAGAGGTAAACAGTCTATCACTGAGCAACCGTTCCCGTTGAGAGTTGGTGTGGTGTCGCTGTCTACTACAAGTGGTGTTTCGGTGAGAAGAGACCGTGGCAAAGTCACGAATGCTAATGAAGAAGGAAGCTCATTTATGCACACTGAAATACATTAAATATATAGGAATATACAAAATTTAAAAAAAGTTTGCTCATCAATAAAATATCACATGGTAGTACTTTCAGACACATTTATTTTATTTTATTTTACAATTTTTTTTTTTATTTGTCTGACAAGTCTTTTATATACAATCGGCTACTTACATATCAAATACTTTTAGTTATCTGCGTAAAAGAACCAAAAAGGAACTATTTTTTCTGTCCTTTTTAATAGTTTTTAATGTTATTAGCAGATATCAATTCAGTGTAATGCAAGTAAGATATTCGTGTTAAAATTCATTAATACAGATAGAAAAAAATTAAACAATATTAAAAAAAAATACTTGAATCTTTAGCAAACTTCATGGAGTGTATGAGATTGTTTGGAATCATCTAATTTATTGAAGTCACCCGTATTCTACAAGCAGTCACCACTGTCTTTACTGACGCTCTTCCGGAGTAATAATTCTCTTCGAAGCCAGACATCTTATCTGATACAGTTCATTTGTGCAGAATTAAGTATATGTGTTGAATTTAATGTTTCATTTTTATGACATTATTCAATTCTAGCGCCACTTTAGGGAAGAGCGCTACACAGCTTCGATACCCCTAGTATATATCACTTTTGATTGAAAAATTTAGTAAGCATAGTTTACTGTCTTCTTTTTTTTTTTTTCTACTACTTTCTCAGAAACGACTTAAGACGCCTAATCACTGCAAAATTAAAATACCGCTAATTTTACAGTTGTTATGTGATTTCTTTAAATAGATAAAAGATAATTGAAATGTGGAACAAGAGCGCGCTAGACAAACTTTGCCCTCTCCTGCAAAAAGTCCTGTGGATGTATTTTGTTTCAAATCATGTCAGGAAAACCGAATGTATATTAGTGCGAACTGAATATGTGGCTGGCTGACTATGAATTTTTGTCTTCTAACTCGAATAACCCAATGGAAAATATGCCATCCATCTTCCATCAGTTCTTAAAAGTTTGTTGATCGTCTCACCACCATTTCATTTTGTTTGAGTTGATAACGATTTCAAACAAATTATACCGTCGATGTTCTCACTAGCGTACATTAGGTTTTCCCGACTTTAATTGTTTTCAAAAAGATACAGCTGTTAAGAAATCTTTGAACCAACGAATTCATATCAATGGGCATTTCGTTATGTTTTACAAATATAAACTTATGGAAACTTAGACTTCACCATTGTGTTTCTCGTAAAATTCTAACCTATTTGATATATTACATGACTCCCTTCCTATTTAAAAAAGTCGAGCGAGATGCAAGGTGCCGAACTTCAAGATGGCAGCTTTCATAAGAATACCCTCAATAGATGTCTACTACCTCCTGGTGTCGGTTAATGTGTTTTGTTTTTCATCCCTTTACCCGTTTTACAAATAAAATGGAATTTTCAAATTTCAAACACATTGTTATGTCTGATCAATCAGGTTTTTGATCACTGCGGCCGTCTTTATGGACGATAGTACTTTAAATTTTGTTTACGCTCGTTTCTTGATATTCCACCTCTTACCTTGATGTTACTTCTCTGCCAAATTTGGTCAAGAAACTAGATTTTTACATCGATAGGGTTCCTTGTAAGAGAAGATAACTATAAAATACTAGTACAAAACCTTTTTGAAAAATTGCGAGCCACAAGGGTGACATATGTATTTTAAAATTCATTCACTGTCTGCATTTCTATTTGAATTATTTCTCTGAATAATTAACTGCTTATAATTAAGAAATGTTTGAAATACATGTTATATATTGCTAAGGAAGGAAACCAATTCTGCCAAAAGTACCCCTCCCAATCCCCCGTAAATGGGGGTAACGGGGGTAACTTTGAAATGTCAAATGGGAACATGGGTAGAGTAATATCTCGTTCGAAAGGTCTTGGAAAACTAAGTAAAGCTGTACCAAAAGATGTTTCATATGGAGCACCAGTTGCAAAATGGCCGCCATGATATAGTTCGGAAACTCCAGTACCTGTAGTATGAAAACCATGGAAGGTAAAGGAATGGAACAAAATTGAAATACGTAAATATCATAGGGCATATCGAATGGTGTGGTCCCTGTGATGCCAGTGGCCTCCCTGAAGGGGTCTTGGGGGCTAACTTCAAAATTTCAATGTCCGACCGGACAATGGTTCGGGCGTACGCTTGACCTACCCAATGCTGTTTGGAAGGCAGACTTCGGGGATAGAGAATTGGTGCACTGAGTTAATGCGGATGGCCACAGTTACATGTTGACTAACTATTAGCACTCATGTCATATTGTGAGCTTGAGGGACGAAACAGTGTGTACGTATATCCCCGAAATGCTTTCCGAATAACCAACACGCATTGCATAAAAGTTTCTGTGGCACTTACGTCAGTTACCTACTCCAGTTTTACTTCTGTTGATTTATCTCCAATCGCTTTCATACTACGGGTACTAAACCTTTTCTCTGACACGGATACTATGTTCCGGCGGCCTTTTGAGAACACTGCCATTTCACCTGAATCGTTTTCTCCTGCAAGATGTTTGATTTTGCAAGATTTATCGAACGAGGTACCACTTGACTCATGTTACTATTTGAAATCTTGAAGTTAGCCCCCAAGACCCCTTCAGGGAGGCCACTGGGATCACAGAGACCACACCATTCGATATGCCCTATTATATTTACGTATTTCAATTTTGTTCCATTCATTTACCTTCCATGGTTTTCATACTACGGATACTGGAGTTTCCGAACCATATCATGGCGGCCATTTTGAAACTGGTGCACAATATGAAACATTTTTTGGTACAGCGTTATTTAGTTTTCCAAGACCTTTCGAACAAGGTATTACTCGACCCATGTTCCCATTTGACATTTCAAAGTTGCCCCCCGTTACCTCCATTTAGGGGGGGCGAGGAGGGGTACTTTCGGCGGGATTGGTTTTCCCCCTTAGCAATATATAACGTTCATATCAAAAATTTCTTCTATGTTTTATCATTTTTCAGATATTTCTGTGGATTGATTAAAATGGCCCACCCTGTATATATACAGTGACGGATCAAGGGAGGGGCTAAACCATAATTTGCCATTTTATCCAGTGTAAAGTAGGATTGAAGCCCATTTTATCCAGTGTATACCTGAGCGTCAAGGGGGGCAGCTATAGCCCCTATAACCCCCTTGGACCCCCACTATATATATATATATATATATATATATATATATATATATATATATATATCGTATATTTATTTATATTTGTCCTGAAGTACGCTATATATTGGTTCTACAGACCTTGGTGTAAGTTAGTTGTAAACCCGGGGTCGCGCAAAATGTTACCAATCGGGCCTCGCACCATTTAAGGCCAGCCCTGAGTGTGGAAATGGTGCGTAAATGCCGCAGTCACGGAGGCGGCAAAACGAGTCTTAAAATGTAAATTTTCCAACGTGTTTTCTACTGACTTTTTTGGTTTATATTCTTGTAAAGTAGCGTCAACTACATCATGTTTTTCTATTCCACCATGGAAGATGAGAGTTTCATAGTACTAGAGGGGCTTTATCAACAAATGCAGACATGGCATGTAGAAGAAAGAATGAAGAAGTTGGTATTGTTTATAGTGGGCCTGTTTTTTGTGAACTTTTCGCAGGCAATGAATGTTATTGGATTTTATGTATTTTACTCTTTTAAAGGGGTAGTGGAGGGAGAACATTATATACAGCACTTACTTTTGATTTCTTAGAAACGACAGAGCTGTGCCAAAGTTTCGTTCTTTGCTGAAAGTAGTGTTTAGGAGATGTTATTGTTTGGCTATGCACAGTTCTTGCCAAATCATTCTTTTCGACATTCTGTGTGAAATCGAATATACCACTCTTGAGTACAAAATACACCTATACCATGCATTTGATATCATTTTTTTTTTAATTTTGATACTCAAATATAAAATATTAAAATCACTGTAATAAAATATAAAATATAGGCTAGGACTAAGGAGGGCGCCAAAAAAGTCACTTTGCGCGGGTGAAAATTTTGTCTTTGTCCGCTCCTGTGTAAACGACAAGATTGTGACATATCGTGTTTGAGTTCTATCGAATAGTACAAAAGTAAGAAGTGCCAGTTGTTGAAATTGTATGAAAGGATTAAACAGGCGAAAAGTTAGTCGTAAGTGTTGAAACGAGTTGAAACTACAGAAAAGAAGAGGAACATCTAACCAAACCTAATCTAATCTAACCTAATTTAGTTTAGTACTCTTCCAATAGCATTAGTATCTCCCCCAAAGCTGTGCAACACATAAGTCATGCATTTTATAGCACCTAAAGTGTTTTTCCACTATCCTCGTTTAAGCGTATACCCATTGCCGCTGACGCGCCTGCTCTTTACGGACTCACCCCTTCGCTCCTTTGCTGAGCTCCTGCCCGGACTCTGTTAGATATCATTCGTGCTTTTTAGTGGCCACCTAACACAAGTTCGTTCGTGTTGCAAGCACTATTTTTGCGCCGAATATACCTAGTCGAAACCGCACCGTCCAAAAACCTTGCGGACTAAAATCTCGTTATGCCAAAACATTGCAGAATGGAACTTTTCCTTAAAATTTATCCAATGAGTATCTTAATTTGCAATTCCATTTTACAAAAAATAATAATAAGATTTCATAAATATTATTAGATTTTGTTACAATTTCCTAAGGTCACCATCAAAGTGAAACAAAAACCATCCCAGGCTCAAGCCCCATATATGTTGAAAATTTGATCGAGACCAGTCGAGAAGTTCAAGAATTATTAAGTCACAAACGCAGCCACTTTCATTTTTGCGTATTTTTATGTGTCTCCCCGTTCCTGTCAAACTGAAATGATAAAAACCATTCCAAGCTCTAACCTTATATGTGTGACAAATTATATTGGTCTCGTCGTTCAAGAGTTATTAAGTTTTACTTATTTTTAGACATCTCCCCCTCCCCTTTAAATATATCCCCATCCCCGTTAAATATCTCCCTCTTCGTTTTGCCGTCAAAATGAAATTTAAAATACATCCCAAGCCCGAACCTCATTTATGTTGAAAATTTCATCAAGATCGGTTGGGTGGCTCAAGAAGCATGATGTCACATAGTCATTTTCATTTTTAGATAGGATAGACTTTCAATGCACGCGTTAGACTGTTTCTTGTCATTATTTTAATGCAATTATGTGTTATTACAAAGTAGAGATGCAAGGGCTCGGAAAAAAACCGGCTTTTTTGGAAAAAAAACTCGGTTTTTTCTGCTTTGCTTTTTTGCTTCGGAAATTTTGGGCTTTTTTCAAAATACTGCTTTAAATTGACAAAACAGACTTTGTATCGCTTCTCTATAACACAAAAAATCATTTAATTAGTGGTTGATGCTGATAATAATATAAAACATCGAAAATAAACTATGAATTTCGAAAAAAAATTTCAAACAATTTTTCTTCAACATATTTACATTATGAATTCCACAGGATTAACCAATGTATATAATAAGAATTTTTTAACCTCCTATATATAAAAGTAAGCAGAGTTGGCAAGAACCGTGGTTGTTTTTGAAAATGCCAAAAACCCGTTTTTTGGGGGATGTTTAAACCAGGCTTTTTTGGTTTAAACCAGGCTTTTTTGACTTAGATTTTTTGCTTTATGTATTTATAGTATTACATATTCACAGAAATAGCCTAAGTTTGTTTCGCCTTGATGTTATTACAGGGTTTGTATGATAAGTAATGAGACCAGGTCTGGAAACATTGTTTTATTGATCTGATCTGTACAGGGACTTAAAAGCTTTCGAAGTACTCTCCTCTTGCGTCGATGCACTTCTGCAATCGATGTTTCCACGCTGCAAACGCCCCCTGGAAGTCAGCAGCCGGCATGTCCTTTAGAAATGTGGTCACGGCTGCTTGGATGGCTGTGACGTCTGCAAAACGGGTTCCTTTCAAGCGTGGCTTCAGCTTCGGGAAGAGGAAGAAGTCGGCCGGGCTCACATCTGGGCTGTAGGGTGGTTGTGGAAGGACTTCCACCCCAATCCGGGTCAAAAAGGAGGTCACTAAGAAGGCGGTGTGGGCAGGGGCATTGTCGTGATGCAACTTCCACCGGCTAGCGATCGCCGGTCTTTTCCGCTTGACGCTCCTGTGCAGTCTCTCAAGGACTTGTTTGTAGAAGGCGGCGTTGACGGCTTGTCCTTGGGGTACAAACTCCTTGTGGACCACCCCCACATTGTCAAAAAAAACAATCAACATTGTTTTCACCTTTGACTTCGACATTCTGGCCTTCTTGGGGCGCGGGGACGCAGGAGTGTGCCACTCCGCGCTTTGACGTTTCGTTTCAGGGTCGTACTGGAACACCCACGACTCGTCACCTGTTATGACGTCATCTTCAAAGTTAGGGTCACTGTTCATGAGGTTCAACAGTTCCTGACAACAATCAACACGTCGTTGCTTTTGTTCGTCAGTCAACACTCGCGGCACCAGTTTCGCACAGATTTTTCTCATTCCCAATTGTTCCGTCACAATCTTGTGCACTGTTGTGTGGTTCATATCGAGTTCATCAGCAATCAATCTCAACGATAATCGACGGTCTGAGTTCAGGAGATCCCTCACTTTTGCCACAGTTTCGTCCGTAGTCACTGTTGTCGGGCGTCCAGCCCTCTCCAGATCCTCAACGCTTTCCCGGCCGTTCCGGAACGCACTGTGCCAACGAAACACCTGGGCTTTGGATAGGGCTTCCTCTTTGTAGGCCTCCGTGATGAGAGAAAGCGTCTGAGTAGCCGTTTTCCCCAGGCGAACGCAAAATTTGATCGCATAACGCTGTTCGATGGAACCCTCCATGTTTGTTGATTTTCCGCCGTGACAAGAATGTTCACAAGGGCTTTGTCCAAGGCTTGTCCGCGCTCCACTAAGGCTCGGAGCCAACTGACGCGCGGTGCGTTGCTTTGCTCGGACCCCCCCCTACATCCTCCATCACCGACAAACCCGCTCCAGCGACACGCGCGCCGCGGCGCGGCGAGTCTCATTACTTATCATACAGACCTTGTATGCAACAGCGGGGTTATGCCGGAAGAACTCCCATAAGCTTAAAGAAGTGCGGTCAGTAAATTTCTTAATTTGAGAATCTCCCGCCCTAGCCATTGGGAAAATCCCGTCATTACTTGAAATGTAAGACAATAACGGGAAAATCCTGTTATTGCTTTGCATGTAAAATTTAAAGGTCAACGTACCATAATCAGTACGCTAAAACTGAGGTATTAAATTACAAATTTAGTACCGGTACGTAGATATCATTGAAAGTCCAATCCAAGCTAATGTTGGAAGCTACGTAGGCAATCGATAAATTTTGCCAATTTCTATCAATATATTTAAGCAATATTGGCTTCTTTATAAAACAACACGCATTTAGGCATGTAGAAATATACAATTTGGTTTGTTTCGTATATTTAGGCTTAACATCCTTACGAAATACCGAGGTTATCAAGGAGAAGACTTTCGCTTAAACTGACATCCGAGCCGCTACTTGGGTTACGCATGAAAGAAGGATTGTGGTTCGACCGAGAATTGAACATGGGACATCTTGATTAAAAGGTGAAAGGGAAATAAAACTATTGCAGGTAGTTTGATATCTGGAAACGTCACCATGAAGTTCACACGATTCGCATTTTTCATTCTTTTTATTTTTGTGGTTTAAACCAGTTATTAAAAAAAAAAGTTGGTGTAAACCAGCCAACCCTAAAAGTAAACACTTCTTTTTAAAGAATACACAAATAACTAGCAAAATAGTATGTAGTATTTTTACTTCAAAATATTCCATACCCTCTTTTTGAAACAAAATAAAATTAAAATAAAACATAAGAGAAATACTTAGATTTATATGATACACTTAAAGGCTGCACATCTAGAGCTTTTGGTTCTGTATATTCTTGAAATTCTACAGTTAAGTTTTATAGAACCACCATCACAGTTTACCCAATCCTCAAGTTTTCTGAATTTTTAACAAGAGGGATTCAACATATCATTACGGAACTCCCCCCCCCCCAAAAAAAAAGACTACGGAATATATTTAAGTTAACCTAAATACAACTGCACAACAAACATGACTGAGTGATTAGCTTTTGCGCTTCTATCGGGAAGTCCGGGATTCAACCAGCATTCGACCATTCTGACAAAGCTTTTCTTCATTCCATCTGTGAATGTAGAAATAGTGCGTGTACTGTGAGTTGGGCGACTTCCTTTTTTATTGTTTTTAAATCGTTATTATTACTAATTACCAGCAGTGACGGTTTTGCGAAGGTTAGGGGGGCGGTCTTTCGGACTGAAGCCCGTTCCCCAAAGTTACGGAATGTCTGCAACAAACGAAATATCTATTATTTATGCCTTTACTCATAAACTTTAAGCTCCCGTCAAATAAAAATTACGAATGTTTAAAAAAAACTAAACATTAGTAAGAAACCCTTCCCAAAATACTTTTCTAAATCCGCCACTGATTCTCAGTATAAAATGATTTTTAAAGTTGTATCCGGAAGATTATTGCTAAACATCTAAACGAAACGAAATATCAGTTATGCCTGTACTCATAAACTTCAAGCACTTCCCAAATAAAATTAGGACTTTTTAGGAAACGAAACAATCAGAAAAAAACCTCCTAAAGTACTTTTCTAAATCCGCTACTGATTATTTGTATAAATTGGTATTCAAGGTTGTGTGCGGAAAATTATTGCTAAATCACTTCACAGCTACAGTATAACAGAAATGTGGAAGTACGGTTTGACGGATATATTGAAAAACGTACGCTTTGACGGATAAATAGAAAAACGGGCAAGTTTAACTTTTGCGCTAGAAGCTAGAGTACTAAAAGCTCTTAGAAATGAAACACGGATGACAAACTAGAGAAGAAAAAAGATGTCGATAACTCAAAAGTTAAAATAAAGTTAAATAGCCTCTAAAATTACCCTCAAATACTACATTCTTCATGTTAGCTTTAATTCGTAAAGCATGTGCTCCATCCATCTTGATGGTGAATTTCAGAGCGAAATATCACATTCAGGTCATGGAATTTTTATCTAACTATAGAATATACTATAAGAAAGCTATTTAGATAGAAAAATCATGAAGTTGAAAAAAACCAAAATTTCCAAAATTCTCGTTTTTTTCCCAAAAAAGCCGGCTTTTTATGTGAAAAAAACCATCGATTCAAAAAAGCCGGCTTTTTTGCATCTCTATTACAAAGTATATACATATAGCAATATATAGAGCATTCTACATCGAAGAAATCGTGACGACATTTCTTCCTAGGCAAGATTACGTCCTACGTAGTTTAAACCAGGCGAGATTCTGTGTACCGAGATCAGGATCACGAGATTTTGGGTATGACGAGATTTTGTCCCGCGATGGTTTGGCAAGGCAAGGTTTCGGCCCGGAGAGGTTTTGAACAGGCGAGGTTTTGGCCCACGAGATATTGGTCGGCGAGGAGTTGGCCAGGGGAGGTTTCAGCCCGGAGAGATTTTTACCCGCGAGGTTTTGGTCCTCGAGATTGCCACGGCGAGGTTTTGTACCCAAACCGAAAATTTGACTGCTTCTTTTTCTCTCCTGTCTCTATGAAAATTTGGCTGCTTCTCTTCCTCTGCTCTCTCTATAAAAAATTTGGCTGCTTCTGTTTCTGTGTTCTCTCTATGAAAATTTGACTGTTTCTGTTTCTCTGTTCTCTCTATATATAAAAGTTTGGTTGCTTCTTTTTCTCACAAGAGCTACAAAAACAATGCACGTTGTGAAACGTCTGGTATAAGACTTACCTCACGGTAAATTCACACAGCAATAAAAGGTGAATAATGTGATAAGTGTGGTAAGTAATATAAAGGGTCAAGTGAGAAATGTGATAAAGTAATAGAAAGCGTTCAAAGTAATAAATATGTTCAGGTTATACAATGTGAAAAGTAGAGGTCATAATTGGGTAAAAAGAGATGTCAAAATTGAAATTTGCAAGGAGTTAATACAGTTGAAAAGGGTGAAGATTCAGGTAGATAGAGTTAAAAATGGGGGGAAACTGAAAAACTGTATAATGAGAAACAGAATGCTGTACAAGATATAAATTTTACCGAAAAATAGTTCAAGTGGTAGAGCGTTGCTTCGCATTTGGGAGGTCGTAGGTTCGATTCCCGCTGTCAACCACACTCACTGGTGTTTTCCTCAGTTCTACCAGGCAAATGCCGGGATGGTACCTACTAAACAGGTCCTGGCCGATACTTTCCCAAATCTTCTCCATTGTTATTGTTGTTGTTGGATATCCAGTATAAAATTGTCTCTAATCTGTATTCGATAATTCGTAAATAAATATAAAATAAATAAATAAATAAATAAATGTAAGAAATATGTGTGATGCGTAAGTAGAGCGAATAAAGGGTATGTTCTGTGTAGTGAAAATGTATGAAAAGAGTGCTATATAACCCCCACCCATCACTCAGCACCATGCAGACGCATGTGCACAAGCAAGCTGACACTAACGAATTCTCAGAATATGGCTTCAATCATGCTTTTCTGATGGTTTTTATTTAAAGCGGCTGATACTTATTTTTCTCACAGAGGAGCGCAAGCAGTTTATGTTTTACCTAGAAGAAGGAAAAATCTCAATGAACCTTCAAAGCAACAACGAAAATCTTGAGAAACGATAAGTTGTGAAGAAATTAAAAACAACGAGTACATGAAATCCTTCTAAGTGTTTCTGAACTCATTAACAAATACGTACTTCTTACGGTAAGTAAAAGTGAAAAAAAAAAGTTTGTTAAGTACTTAAAATTCTTTAGAGTTAATGTTGGCTACACGTTTGTCAAATTTAATTACTCAAGAATAACCTAAGTGGATTCTTGATGTTTGCTTACACTTTTGTAATGAGATCCACATCAGATGTATTGTTTACTTTCTAACTTGTTTGAAGTGTTGTTTAATGTACATAGTTGCTGTAAAATTGATAACTAATGTCCAGCATTTTATCTTGAAATCTAATCGCGATTCACTTGTCCTTCCCTGTTCTCAATATGCATCTGTTCAAACATATTTCTTTGAATTTTCTTTAACGTATGAGAATCCGGAGACCTAACATTTCAGAACAAGTGCTTTATTTATTTACTTATTTATTTATTTATTTATTTATTTATTACAGGATGAGGTTGCTAGCCTCACGCCATGTTCCCAAGTTGGAGAATTATCCCTTGTCTTTTCGTGTCTGCCTATACAGTATATCACACACTGAGAAAAAGCCATTATCCGGACAGCGGTATATTGTGCAAATATAAGGAATCCAAGTGGCAACTACGGAAATCTGTAGGAGCTAAAATAAGACGTAAAACTTGAATTAGTCATTAAAAATATGTGGTAATTAATCAGGCTAATTTGAAGCAAGCATTAAAATTCTAAATTTCGCCGAGAAGTTAGTCAAAGTATATATATGGTGAGACAGACACGGGCAAGGGAAATGCATTATCTACATAGATTATTCAACCAATTGACTTTTTTTTTTTTTTTTTTTTTTTTTGTAATTTCCTTCTTTTAATGTTTTACGTAGATTAAGACTGCTCCACAAGTGCACGGAGAACATGGATATTGTTATGAGAGAGATGTTTTGAAGCAATGATGTATTGGTAGTATAGGGGTGTAGATGCAAAAGAGGCAATCTTCAGTTTTTTGAGAAATTGAGTTAGAGGTGGGACTGTATTGTTTTAAGTGTCCCCGACCGAGCCGTGAAGTAAAACTTGTAATCTCCACTACCCGGTGCGGTTCAAAAGTGCAATCTCCACTTCAGCCAATAAGAAGCCCGCTGGCGTCATACGTTGCAATGGCGATCGTGTTGCTTGCCTGGAATCGTTCCAAACTTCCTCACTAGTTTGTACTGAGTCAAGAAGTCTGTACTAGTTCACTGTTTTGTATAAAACCGCAACACTGTTTTCACTCTCGACGAGTATACGAAGGCACCCACGCCGGCCTGACCACAACAGCAATAACAAATCAGCGTGGTGACAGCAATACCGCCTTCGCACGGAGTTTATCTTGTAAAACCTGCTTGTTGTAGACAATTATTTTGTTCACCTGAGGGGGAAAAAATCTCCCAAAAGGGAAATGTTTGTGAAAAAATCCCCTTTTTTCCAATTTTGGGCCCCTTTCCAATTTTCTCCCCTGAGGTGCACGATAGGGACAAGTTATACCGTTCGAAAGGCCAATTCATGCCGAACAAAACGAGGTGAGGTACGATTCATGTTCCTACAATGATTAGTCTTTATGCTGGAGCGGATTGGATAGAAATTGACTGAAATAAGGTATTATCGAGGGAAAATTGGTAAATCGGCTATAGAGTCAAGACTATTTTTCCCGTACATTCTTCGTTCCTCATTATTTTCTCAATGAAGCAGTTTTTTTTTTTGTACCATTCACATGTGCGTGTCATATACTTGAGCGGAGAAATTTGCGATAAAAGAGGATTTTTGTTTTCAAAAAATCCCTTTGTCGCACTTTGAGCGGGAATTGCTCGCATTTGGTATGTAATAAGAAAATTTGACTGATGTAGTTGGAAACTCTGCTTCATTGCAAAAAAAAAGAAAAGAAAAAAAAGAAAAAGAAAGAAAAAGAAACTAGGTACGAACCATGATCCTAGCGTCAATAGTGTTGGTACTGTAGCTGCGTGACTGAAAGCCTAAAAAGTACCTAAAAAACCCGGAATTTAAACAATAATAAACTTGAGTGACAGTTTTCAGCAACGTTAAAGATAAGTTATTTATTTTTATTGAATCGTTTTTATGTTTCGATCTGTAGTAGCAAGTTTTATATTGTGTTTCTTGTCGGCAGTAGCGCTCTCAACGGGTCGGGTTGAAGACCGACCCGACCCGACCCGTGACCCGAATTGACTGACCCGAACCGTGATCCGATCTGATTGACTTGACCCAATAACCCGACCCGAGCTGACCCGGTTGGCCCGACCCGATCTGACCCGATTGACCCGACTGACACAACCCGACCCGAGACGGGTCGGGTCGGGTCAACCCGACCCGTTTGAGAGAACCTGTTTTACCTCGAAATGCTTAATTACAATTTTATTTACACAAAGACAATTCTAACATACAAGATGATATTAACGATGCTATTTGCATATACGAGTTACTTGTCACAAAAACTAATTACGCTAGGAAACTAAAACTATGCTCAAACTGTCTTTCTTAGTTAACTTTTACAAGTGGTAGCAATTTAAACTCACATGAGTATATGGTAACATCTCACCCGAAGTCCAAGGTTAATCTCTTTGCACATGGCCCAAAAAAAAAAAAAAAAAAAAGAACGTCTCTGTTGCCTCCGTTTTCACTCTCCCCCTCTGCCAGCCTGAATCCCCATTATATTACCAAATGTTATCAATCTTTAATTTCAAATTAAGTGTTTTATGATTTTTTTTTTTTTTTTTTGCAATTATAAAGTCTCATTAGTTTCTATCACCATTGTCCCTTAGGACAAGTTATTATAACAAAGGAAAAACATATTAATGGTTCCTCTTGATTACTTTTCAAGTCCTTTTCTTATAATTCACTTAAGCACTATCACTTTTTTTTATATCCATTTATCCCTTTTTTTTCATAAAATCTGTTTTCAACACATTATATTATCATGCGGTATTAAAACAAATCTGGAACTTCTGATATTTATTTACCTCCATCATTCCCTCCGGAAAATTAGTGTGATCTGTACACGAGGGAATGTTTTCAGGCTGCTAAAATTAAGATTACTGGTGCCATGCTATAACTTTGAGTTTCGCCTTATCTCAAGTAGATGAAGACATGTCAGAAGGTTTGATCCTTGTAGTTACACTAGTTCAAACGCTGTCCAAGATGAGGTCTGGTAACTATGACTCTCAACGAACAATATTCGAACAAATTTATCAAGAATGTTTGGAGATGTGCAAAGAAAATGGTCTCGAATTCGAGCCGGAAACAAATAGAATATAGAGGTTCCTCGTGGAAACGAACTAGACATCCGCCATCGAAATATCACAAATTCATTTTGGATGAATCTTTTCCTTCATTGGATGCAGAAAACGAATTTTCTAAAAATAATATATCTATCAAGAGACATTTTTCTCCCTACTATTGATAGACAATCTCTGATATGGAAAACCGCTTTGTTTCATGTTGCAAAATCATCAGATCAATCACCACTCTACATCCAAAAAGTAAAAACTTTTTTAAAATTACAACATTGTCGAGCCTATAACCCAGCATTATGGAGTGATCTGCAAACATTAAAGTGAGAACTCAAAATCCTCCCAAACACAATTAATAGAGCAACCCAAAAGCATAAAAAGCATATAAAGCATAACAGCAATTTACACATATGGTTGGTACCTTGAACATGATTGTGATTGTCTAAGGTCCAGAAGAAACTAGTTTTAAAAGCATAATTTTAGAAAATAAAGCATAAAGCATAATTTAAAATATATAGCACAATTCTTGGAAAATTCTCTTTAACTGAAAGTTTAACATACTGTGTTAATATTTTTTAAAACCAATATTTACAATGCAAAATCATTGAGAACATAACAATGCAACAATGAAAAGCGTATTTTCATTTCTGTAAACTTTTCGGTGTAATCCTTTGGTGTGGAGAAAAGAAAAAAAGTAAAAGGAGAAAATTTTTCCGCCAACAATGAATAGTATGCAAGAACTCCATACTATATTGTTATGTTGACTTTTTGAACTTAAGCACTTTCTGTACTTTTTGGTGGCATCTTTTACTTTCCCTTTCTGTATATATGTACCTGTAAGCAGGGACGGCGTTAAGGGTGGGCGAGGATGGGCGACCGCCCACCCGATGGATGGTCTCGCCCACCCCAACAGAAGTAGAATAATGAAGATGACCAGTGCCGGATTTAGGTTTGATGGGGCCCTAAGCTATTGAAGATAATGGGTTTCTTTGTATTTCTAGCTTTCTTTTTCAGAGACAAAATTTCGACTTTTTTATTTGAATATATGCTATATGGTAATTTATGGACCTAATACATATCTTAGTACGTTTTCGCATATATTTCGTTATCTTAACTTACTGTTTTGAATACATTACAGAAAAACTGTAAAATTTATAAAATTAGCGGTAGTTTCATTTGGTCCCAATAAAGCCCCTTGCCGATCTTCTCTGTTTTCTTTTTGCACCAACTATGATCAACGCTCCACGCCATGCTTCTACAATATGTGGAGACCGCATCATTTCTCATTTCCAGTTGTTTCTAGTCAGTTGGGTAAAGTTTGAAATGTTTCCAGTGATCCGATGTAAGTAAATACAATCTGAATATCATCCAGGGTTGCTAATTACTGCCTGAAGCTCAACTAATCGTGTAAGCTGTTTCCAGGCCAGGTTACTAGAGTCTCAAAATGGAATGCAACTCTTGAAGATTACACAAGGTGTAATACGACACAATTCGCTGGAAGCAGAGGCGAATCTAGAAGGTTAAAACTGGAGGAGGGGCAACTAAAACCCAGATTATGATAGATATATTGTGAGTTTACTATAAACTTTCAGAAGTGTGTAAGTAATGGCTTCAATAATTTCTGTCACCCAAAAAACTGGGGGCTTAAACCTCTCCGGTCCCTGGTTAGATACGTCTCTGGCTGAAAAACCTGTTGCAATAAAATTATTATAAGTCCTATAAATGTAGGTAGCATCTTTTTACTGCGACGTGAAAAGATGTTGGTACCTTGCCTTGCTATGTAGTAACTAGTGCCGATAACCTAATGCATTCAGTCTGCTGCATACTAACTTACACAACGTAAATTCGGGCAGTTCTGAACGTAACAATACATAAAATACTGTTAATATATACGAACGAACGACTCATATGCCTATAACGAATGGATGAAATCACTATGATTCGTGCTCCTATCCTTTCCTTTAGTCAGGGGCGGATCCATTCTGAATGTTTGGGGAGGCAGTCGCTTTTTCGTATTATTTGGAAATGACTATAGCCATTTTTCTTTAAATTTTTTTTGGGACCCCAAGCTTATACGTAAATCTGGCACTGAAGGTGACATCCTATACTTCAAAAGCAATAGGTATTACTTTCGATTGAAATGTAATAAGTTCTAGGACTCTGTTTAACTCTGCAATGAACAATGATTTTAAGACAGATACTTATAGTAATATAATGATGACAAAAGTCGTGATAATTGAATTAAAGTTTAACACACACATACACAATTGTGCTATTGAAACGCCAGTGTTTGTATGTGCTGCACTGAAAAAAAAAAGTATATTTTAAAAAGCCGAGTAAATAATGGACAGGTGGCCAGTATTGTCTATTGTCTCATTTCAGAAAGAGAGGGAGGGGAATAGCGTCTTATAAAAGGGTTGCAACTTGCAATTGTTTACAGCAATGTACCAATTACCACATGTCTTATCTGTGTGGCATTAAACAGATTTGAAAAAAACCCTTATTACAGCATTGTTGAGTTGATCTCTGTTGCGTTCAGAAATCTCGGTGGTCGGTGCTTGTTCAGCTAATATCTCGAAAAAACTTATCACCGATCTCTTCTCAGGCTCAGTGTCTTCCTTGTGTTCAAAGAAACGCGATTTTCAATCCGTTGACGTTAGTGATAATTCTTCTTCAATAGAGAAAAAGACAAAAATACAAATACATGTGACAACCAGGATTCTCAATTTGAAGTGTTCGATTACGAAGAAAGTGAAAATGAACTAGATGCTGGAGAGAGCGAAGACGACAGTATTGCTTCTGAATATACTGATTTATACTTTTTGTCTCTTGCTTTCTTGTAATAAATCCCTCAGAGATAAAAATGTTTGCAGTAGCCTATTTTATCCTTGGTTTACTTTACCTACTTGTTGTGTATTTTTATGTTATTAACGAAAAGTAGAGTATTATCTGTTAGTCTGTGTTGTTGGAACCTTCTTTCATTTCTATGCATTCATGTACATTTTTGGAGGGAGAGGAGTTAAAGCTATCTTGAACTTCATCGACTACACAGTACACACCGTTATTATTGCTTAAAAAGAAAAGAAAGAAAGAAAGAAAGAAAGAAAAGAAAAGAAAAGAAAAGAAAAGAAAAGAAAAGAAAAGAAAAGAAAAAAAACTGGAAGTAGAGGTAGTGTGTCTGCCACGCGGAATTCTGTAGGTCGAGCCTATAGCCCATCCTAAGTCCTGCATTTCTCCAGTCCCACCAGGCGAATGCCGGAATTGTACCTTCTATAAGGCCAAGACAGCTGTTTTCCACATCCTTGTTTCCCCAATTTCGGTCTGAGCCTTAGCTAACTAAAGACTATAAAAATTGAAACTTAATTATTGTGAAAAAATGTTTACATTGCCCAGTTCTCATTTGCATTGTCCGCCTACCCAGGAACTAGGTCCGCCTCTTTCCGCCCACCCGATCAAGCGTTCCTGGCGCTGTCCCTGCCTGTAAGGCGCACACAAATGATAGAAAAAATTTATTCGAGCAAAGCACATCTCTTTACAATGAATTAAGTAGAAAGTTCATTAAATATGAGAGAAACTAGTTGCAGAAAAAATCAATAAATAGATCAAGATATTTAGAATATTTAATGTATAATAAATATTATATATTATACACAATTAATGTAAAATAATCATTGAAATTAACAATAAAGCATAATTAAACAAGAAATAAAGCATAATAGGGATGCTCTAACAATTAAGTTGTATGAAGACGAGAAGAAAACCAGAGCTGATTCCTTAACGAATTTGTTTGTTCTTCTTTGTGTCTACAAAAACGCATTCCTAGAAACCTACAAGCTAGGTATCATCTCTGTGATTATATCAGTTTCTAGTGCTACATGTGAAAGGTCATTCTCTTCTTTGAAAAGATTAAAGACTTGTATACGCAATTCAATGACTCATGATAGGTTGAAAAACTTAGTGTTACTCACTGGCGCAAATCCCGGGGGGGACGAAAGGGACATGTCCCCCCCAATCTTGGATCTGGGGGGGACTGTCCCCCCCAATAATCTGACTTAAAAAGCAATTATCTTTTTTGGGATAAATACGATTATTTGTGTTCGACTGCCACAAAGGAATGTAAGATAAAATTGATTTCTCTTGGCTTATCCATTTTTAAAAATAATCGTATTCTGTAGTATTTCAAACTGAACTTCGTGCTGTAGTGCGTTTAGTAGTCTTATCAATATGTATTAATTCCACTTCCGCTACTTGGGCACAAATTGCAATAAATGCCAGAGAAGGATATGCCCCTCTCCTCATGCTGCAAAGTTTTCTCAGCTGTATGTACGGGCATAAATTCGTCGGAAGAGAGAAGACATGTTCACCCCCTTAACATTGGAACTGGAGGCTCTCCCAATAATCCGATTTGAAAAGTGCTCTTTGCAGGTAAGTGTGATGATTTGTGTCCGATTACCACAAAGGAAGGTGAGATGAAATTTGTTTCTCTTGGCTTTTCCATTTTTGATGCGACTGTGCGTGACGTAACCTGATATGAAATCTTATATCCTCCTCTGCCCTAGGCCCTAGCACATGAAGAGTATATAGATTATCCATGTCAGTAGAACCCATCTTTTCAGTAAATACGCATTTAATCTATTTGTAGTATCAACCTAGGCACTTACTCATGCTTCCTAAGCTAACTAACTCTATAGCCTATGGAACCCGGAGGTTCAATGCCACGTTCACAAAAGCTCTTCATTGACTTCTATCCTTAGCCAACTGGGTCCAGTTTCTACTTTGGATTCCTATTTTTGCGAGATCCATCTTAATATTGTCTTCCCATCTGCGCCTAGGTCTTCCTAATGGTCGTTTTCCGATTGGTCTTACCGCTAACACTTTGAAAGCGTTCTTACTTTCTTAAATCATGGCTATATGTCCTGCCCACCTAAGCCTCCTAGCCTTGATGACCCTAACAATGTTTGGTAAGCCGTATAATTTATATAGTTCCTCGTTATGAAGTTTCCGCAATTCCCCATTCCCGTTCCTCTTGGGTCCGAATATTCGTCTGAGCATCTTGCTCTCAAATACTTTCAGTCTATGTTCTTTTCTCATAGTAAGCGACCATGTTTCGAAACTATACAGTACAACAGGCATGATTATCGTTTTATATATTTTAAACTTCAAATTCCTCGAGAGAATTCGCACAACAAGAGATTTTGAACTGAATAATAACACGAATTCCCTGTTTTTAGTCGACATTTAATTTCTTCATGAATATGATTTTTGTATTAATATTGATCCTAAATATTTGAAAGTATCCACTTTATCAAAAGTATTATTTAATATTTTAACGCATCCAATGTTTGCCGTATTACAGTGCCGACGCACTTCCATGTATTTAGTTTTCTCTGCATTTACTTCTAAACCCTTGTCCCTGCAAGCGTTTAATAAGACTTCTGCATTTCTTTCTATTGTTCTCCTATCATCCCCTATTAAATTTACATCATCAGCGTACGCATAACCTGGTGGACACCGTTCAGCTCTAGGCCCTGGTTGCTATCTTTGATTTTCCTTATAGCGTATTCCAGGACAAAGTTAAATAATAATGGCGACAACGCATCTCCTTGTTTCAGGCCATTATCGACGTGAAAGCTCGTGGCCAAAAATTTTCCTACCCGGACTTTATTTTGGGTTTCTTTTAAACATGCCTTAATTGATCTAATTAGCTTTCTCGGTATTCCAAATTCTGTAAGAACGTTGTACAATGTTTCTCTCCTAACAGAGTCATAAGCCTTTCTAAAATCAATAAATAGTTGATGTACCGGGCTACTATATTCCCACTTCTTTTCGCGTATTTGGCGAATGGTAAATATTTGGTCGATAGTTGATCGATTTCGTCTAAATCCACACTGATAATCTCCAATAATTTCATCTGCGTATGGGGTCAATCTTGCTAATAGAATGTTTGAAATGATTTTATAGGATGTTGACCGAAGAGAGATGCCTCGATAATTATTACAATCAGTTTTGTTGCCTTTCTTGTGGATTGGAACAATGATTGATTCTTTCTACTCTTGTGGCAATTTTTCCTTGTAGATAAGGAGAATGAGTTTGTGTATATTGTTCCACAATTTTTCGCTTCCAGCGAAAATTAACTCAGCCGGAATTTCGTTTACACCCGGAGATTTGTGTTTCTTTAATTTCTATATAGCGATTTCTACTTCTATTCGGTTGGGTTCTGGAAATAGGGTTCTGCGGTGTGTATCTCCCTTTCTCCACGTACATTATTTTTTGGTTGCGTGTTAAGCAAATCGTCAAAGAAATCTTTCCATCTATTTAAAATGCTATCTGTATCAGTGAGAACTGTTCCATCAGCTTTCTTTAATATAAGCACGAGGTTGATAGCCTTTCTTAAATTCGTTGATCCCTTTATACATGTCCCGAATGTTTTTATTTTTTTATTTTTACTATTATCTTTAAGTTCCTAAATTTTAGCTTTCAAGAAATCGCGTTTCTTTGTTCTAAAAGTTTTGAATGTTTCCCGCCTGATGTGTACGAAATTTTGTGTAGCTATTTCATTCGGATTTTGTAGCCAACTTAAATTGGCCTGTTTTCTCTTCTCTGCTAGTTCGAAACATGGTTTGTTCCTACGTATTTCCGCGTGTCCCGATTTTTCTTTTGAGAGAAGATGTTTCGTAAGCAAAGAAAAGAATTCAATTGCTGGAATATTTTTCTCCATAACCTTAAGGTTGCATCTATTAACTAAAGAGTATATGACATTTCTTTAACAATTCCTGTAATATTATTGAGATTATCATCATTTTGCTCAAAGAGTATTGTTGCGTCTTACATAATTGATATTCTTTCTTCATAATTTTGGGGAAGTCATTATTTATATTATATTATTATAAAACAATTTTAACGTGTGTCTTTGTGGATGCCTAATTACAAACATACCAATTATAAATATGCATGTATCAAGATTTCAGAATGTGTTCACGGCAGTGATTTGTAATACTGATATGTACTACTACTTCATCTACATCGCCTAATATATAATATACTCTACAACAGTTGATCAGATTCATTTACCGTAATATGAGTTTCATCTCCCTTCTTTAGAATAAGCCTGAAATCTGCCCACCTTCCAATGTTGAAGACAACTATTGGCGTATTTAGGATTTTGTTTCGAGGGGCTATGCCCAACACAAGAAAGGAAGTGGGCAATTGCCCACTTAAGTTTGAGAATTAAATATATTTTAATTTATGCATAAATTAAAGTTATAATGGCAAGAATTGCAGACCGATAAATCCTATATGATATGATACAAAACTTTAGGAGTGAATTTAACCCTTTATTCTATTCATACAAGAAAAAGGAAGCATGCTCTTGGCCTTCCTAATTTCCCGGGCTAATTATTCCTCCGTTTTGATTTTCTTTAATTCAAACATTTCCTTCTTTTAAAAATGACTAAACGATATAATTTTTCCTTTGTAATAATAACTAAAGCCTTGTCAAATTGATATCCGCGCAAGTTGGTGTGGAACACCAGTTTCGCTTATCAACTCGTCTTAGTTTTAGTGTTACTGATGACGGCCGACTTGAATCACAACTGACAACGGTCGATAAAGTATGATAGGCGAAATGAAAGAAAGTAACATCAAGAAAAAGAAACAGAAAAGTAGAATGGACGAAAGAAAGAATAAAAGAACGCAGTTCTTACATGGAATGAAATTTGACAAATACAGTATTATTTCTGAACAAAGAGCATAAGAAAATGAAAAGTCAATGACATTCTTAGAAATGGTAAGAAGGATTATAGTTGTACGTGGAATGCGAAAAACTAACAAATTTATTTCGGGAGGAGCTTGAGCCCGATAGCCTCCTAAATACGCCACTGAAGACAATTCTGCTCCCCTGATCCTTCACAGGATTGTTTTTCAACTTCATAAATATTTTGATCATCGCTTATATCTATCTATCTATCTATCTATCTATCTATCTATCTATCTATCTATCTATCTATCTATCTATCTATCTATCTATCTATCTATATCTATCTATCTATCTATATATATATATATATATATATATATATATATATATATATATATATATATATATATATATATATATATATATATATATATATATATATATATAGGGACGGTCTTACCCGTCCCCCCCAATGTTGAAGACAGATTTGCGCCGATGGTGTTACTTTATATTGAGAAGAAAATTGCTAAATCGTTAGATCTTTAAAAAGTTGTGGATATGTTTGCTGTTGCCCACATGAATAGAAAGATCCTCTTCAAGTAGAGGCATGAACCTGTAAGTTATTTTCTTTACCTGTAAAAGTGTGTTTGCTTCCACTTAAGTCAACCAGCTACACATATTTTAAACGCCATGATTAAATAACTATTTACTTATATTAGAAATCAATTGCATTAATGAACCGTAGTTGTGTGAGGTACTAAATTCTTATATTTTCACTGTTTTCCAAAGAGTAAAATCATGAACCACAAAGATGAAAACATTCACCTTGAATACACACACACACACACACACACATATATATATATATATATATATATATATATATATATATATATATATATATATATTGGAGATGGTCCCCTCAAAATCCGCTTGCCCCCCCCCCTGAAAAAAACTCTAGCTACGCTACTGGACACCATGCACCAGAGATGAATTCTCTACCACTGAGCCACCGCGGCCCTGCTTGGGCTTGGTCGTCCATATCCAATATACCTATCTCTTTTGGTGTTGCTTAAACAACTTCTAGTTTTGTTCTAAATTCAGACTCCATATTGGCGTAGATATTAATATTACAGTCGATTGGTAAAATCAATCTTCCACATTTAAAAATTATAGTACACACAAGTACAAAAATAAGCATTTACCATAAAAACACTAGCTGCAAGTGTTCAAAATAGATTTATGGTTTCTATAAAATCAATTGAAAATTGCTATTTTTAATTAGGCAGCTAGTGAAAAACAGCAGCTTTCGACTCCAGCCGAGTTTAAACTCAACCTAAACTCAGTTGACCAAAGTGAACTGACCCGACTGACCCGACCCGACAACCCTACCGAGCTGACCCGACTGACCCGACCCGATAACCCGACCCGATCTGACCCGATTGACCCGACCTGAATAACCCGACCCGAGTAGCCTGACCCGACCCGACAACCCGACCCGAGTTGACCTGACCCGTCCCGACCCGTTTGAGAGCACTAGTCGGCAGGTACAGTCCTGCCGGACCGCCAGAATCTCTAAACTGTGGTCACTGCACTAAAACCTCTAAGTGCACGACGCTTAAGAGGACAGAAATCGCGAAGTTCCATAAGGAGTTTTATGCAACGAAACAGAAGGTGATGCAAGACGCATTCATTCTGCGATACTGCAAGTTTCCAGCGTACAGTCGCCGTCGTCCAAAGAACAGCAAACACTCACCAAAGACCCACACCACGAAATGCTTCGACCCCAACCGACACGGGGAAGAAATACATGTATGCACAGGAGCCTTTCGGAAGATTCTAGGCATATCTAGAGGAAGACTTCAGCAGGTAATGAAGAACTTCGGGAAGGGACTATCGCCAAAGAAGAGGAGAGGAGGAGATCGCCTCAGTGAGGTAAACCGTCCAAAGCGCGATGCGGTAAAAATATGCATAAAATCATTCAAATGTGTTGAAGCTCATTACACGCGAGCAGACTTATGCGTGCGCCTGTATGCACCCTCCGAACTAAACATTAGGCAGATATCAAAGATGTATAACGACCAGGCCGCGGATGATTTAAAGGTAAAAAAAAAAACTTTTTTAGATGCATTCTTAACAGGTGCTTCAACATTGGGTTTGGGAGCCCGCGAACCGACGCACAGTGGGGCCAAGGCGGACAAAATGGAATGTCATGAAAGTGACAATTTGGGCAATAATCTATACGTTTTCTATAGTAAATGAACCGAGGAATCCGGTTGTGATCATGACTTTGCAATTAGCATTCTTTTGCAATTAGTAAATTGTATTTAAAACGCAACAATGTTGAATTTGTTGAGTTTACGTAGGTATATTGAGAGGTAAAATACAGTTTTGCTTTAAGGGATAAAAAAAATAGCTGCCCTGACATGACTGATGTGAATACAGGCAAGCATGCGACAAACAATTGGTTCGCAAAAAAAAAAAAAAAAAAAAAAAAAAAAAAACTTTACATAGAAGGAGTAATTTGAGCAAAATAATGAATTTTGCAAGGAATTGCACACATGTCTAGGCCTATAGGAAAAAGCTCCGCTGAACTCCGCTCTAATTAAAACGTTTTCATGAAACTACTGTAGTAAACTACTTTCTCTCTAAATTGCATCACAATATGCCGTAAAATGTAGCCATAGCACCATTGTAAGTTGGCTGACTGCGTTAAGAAAACCCAGTTCCCGTGGAGCAACATAGTAGGAAGTATAAATAGGGCCGTGTGCAGCGAGTACTAGAAAGTCAATTGGCTGTCATGAAGTTTCTATTCAATAGTTACAGTAGTTGTTTCAGAGAGAATGTGCGCTCTTCCCGCATAATGGAAGAAGTAGTAAAATATGCCGAACTTTGTGAAGTGCTACTTACAGGTGGATCAGTGGAGTGTTTTATTCGCGAAAGATATTAGCACATGCATAAAGATAAACTTTCTCGAATTTGTGATGAAATAAATAAAAAAAAAATACCGCATTATGTACAAAAACTAAAAATAGTTAATCACAGTAAAACATATTTTCGCAAGAAGTATCGTGAGTGGATGAATGGTGAATTTGTGATTAGTTTCCCCAGTGATGATGCTCATTCGCCGAAGTCTTCCAATCATGTTGGAAGGCCTAAAAAGTGTTTTGAAGATTGTTGTGAGAGAAGTAAAAGGCGTAAAGTTCACTATCTAAGAGCATCATATTCCCAAAGCGAAATAGATGCTGCTGCTTCGTCGCATTCAGGAAACACATCGGAAAGTTTCAGTTCTGATTTTGCATTATCGATCTTTACAAAGACTAAGATTTCCAAATATCAATACGAGGTAATCAGAGATGCCACAAAAGAAAAAGGGTTCAATATTTTCCCCAGCTATAAAAAAATCCAGCACGCAAGAAAGATTGTCACCCTAATGATATCAAAATTACCGAGACCTCCACAGAAGTCCCGCTCCAAAGTTTACTTAACCATACAGCCGAAAGGATCCTAAAAATAATAAATGAGAAGGAATTAGAAAAGTTGAACTGTCAGACACTGACAATGCATACAAAATGGGGTTTTGATGGTTCGTCTGGCCAGAACGAGTTCTCTCAACGGTTTGTGAGTGAAAGTGACGCGAGATCAGATGCTAATTTATTTATGACGTCTAATGTGCCTTTACAAATAACCCTACCTGGGAATGAAGATAAATAAATTTGGGTCAATCCTTGGCCTTCCTCGATGCGACACTGTCGATCACTCAGATATCAATTCATAAAAGAGATACCTGAAAAATAAAAACTGAGAAATTGAGGGTTAAAAGAGAAATCAAGAACTTGCAAGAAACACGATTGAACCTAGGGCCCAACTGTATCAATGTAAAACATGTTTGACACTTGACAATGTTGGACGGAAAAGTTGCTCAACATAGTGAGACATCTGCAGCAAGTAACTGCTTCATTTGTGGGGCTCGCCAATCGAAGATGAACGACTTATCGAAACTTGAACTGAAGCAATCTAATGAAAACGGACTGAAGCTTGGAATTTCACCTCTTCATGCTCGAATCAAGTTCATGGAATATGTACTATATCTAAGCTACAATCAACAATTCAAGTTGTGGAGGAGTGCGAGAGATACTCTCCCAATCAAAGAAGCTGCAAAGAAACACATCCAACAACGATTCGTGAATGAGCTCGGGATTAAAGTTGATGTAAAACAGGGTTATGGTTCAACGAGTACCGGAAATACCTCCAGGATATTCTTCTGACATTTTTCTCTAACAGCAGAGATTACACACATAGACGAAAACTTGATTCGCCGACTTGGTATAATACTGGAGGTAATTAACAGCAACTCTGCAATTGATTCAGATAAATTTAGATTGTACACAGTAGAAACGGCTAAATTAGCTATACAGTTATATCCGTGGTACTATATGCCTTCTACAGTGCACAAAGTATTGATACATGGGGCTGATACAAGCTGCAGCTCTGCCTATCGGGTTACTTTCAGAGGAAGCGCAAGAAACTCTTCATAAAGATAATAAGGATTACAGGCTTCACCATACAAGAAAATGTTCCCGTACAGCCACCAATGAAGATGCGTTCCATGAAATCCTCGAGTCATCAGACCCATACATAACTTTCCTGAGGCCCGAACTAAAGAAGAAACATCTTCCTCTAATTACTGAAGCTACAGGATTATACATTTTGATTTTCTTTGAAAAATACTTGTCTTTTCAGTTCCTCCTGTAAATTATTTCTAAAGTGTGTTATACATAAAAGAAGAATATATATATTTTTACACCGTTGTTAATAGAATGAACAGCCTTTCTCCGACATGAAAAAAGCAAGTTGTTTTTTCACTTTCACAGTACACAAAAATCGTTTTTGAAGACTGCAATCTATGTTTTGTAATTTACAAGTCAGAGACTTTAAAAAAACACTCATATAAATGTACAGTTTTTTGTATTATAATTAAGATATAAAATAACACATTGTGTTTAGCACACATTTTGTATATGTCATTTCTCTATGATTTACTTATTCTACAATATTATGCAGAGTCGGGCTTCCTCAAATTCTACTGTTTTAGATATTACCGACTAGCATCAGAAGTTCACACAGCTCAATTTAATGTTATGTTTGCGAACATATCTCGCGAAATCTTGAGTGCAGTCAGTTGTAACGTTAAGGAAATGGTTCCATTTGATACACCACCACAACATACAAGGGAGCACAGCATCGTCTGTTTCTTCTACCAATATTACACTATTATCAAGAATTTTGCCCGTACAACGGTTGTTTGGCCCCACTGTGCGACGTCTGCTTCACTTGCCTGTCTTTGGATGAACAAATCAAAAACGAAAACGATCCCCAGCAAAAAAGCACTTTAATGACTGAAAAACGCGTACACAAGCTTCGCGCTAAATCGTTCTTCGCTGCCCTTAGAGAGAAAACAGACAACATGGTAACACTTAGCTTTGATTGCCAGAAAAATCAGGTTTTGCCAAAAGTCCCTGATCAGTCGGCTTACCTTAGCCGTCTGCTGTACATTTACAATTTGTGCTTTGTTCATTGGTCAACTAATGACAAGCAAACTACTACAAACACTTTCATGTACGTTTGGACAGAAAAAGAAATTGCAAAGGGTTCGAATGAAATTGCCTCGGCATTGTACCATCAGCTCTGTGAAACATTTTTCACCGGCGTAAAAATTTTGCCTTTAATGTGTGATGAGTGCGGAGGCCAAAAATAAAACTGTATTGTGGTTGCAACCTGCGCAAAGTGGTTTCTAGATAGAGCTCCGTCACCCTTACCGATATTGAATTGTTTTATCCTGTGACTGGGCACTCTCTTTTGCCAAGTGATCGCGTTTTTTGTAGAATAGAAACGGTCGTAAGCAAAATGGAAGTTATTCTAAACCCAGATGAGTACCTAAGTGTATTCGAGCGATTTGGGACTGTAATTCCATAGGGCGAAGATTGTAAGGTATTCGATTGGAATTCAGAGGCTTACGATGATTTAAAAAATACGGGATCATGGCATTTTCAGTTTAACCCAAGTAAGAGAATCAGTTTCACCAAGGCAGGAACTAATAATGTACTGGTTCGGGGTGAACCGAATTATCGCACCGATGTCGGCATGCCAAAAAATGTATGCAAAGCTAAGGAAAATGTAAGCATGATCAATCCTGAGGAAATTCAGAAAGGCGTCGCAGTGAGTCCCTTGAAATTGAAGAATGTAGACAAACTTTTGACAAAGCACTTTGGAGAGGGTTGGAAGGATATGACAAAACTTAATTTCTATAAGGTTCTCTTTGAAAATGTGACCGATGCCGCCTGTGAAAATAACGAGGAATGTCTCATTGAGGGTTCATACGTCGCCGATCAGACTGACACGATGACTGTGTAGGTCTAGTCAGAATGCAAACTGTTTTGCAAGTGATTTACTACTAGATCAGATTAATCATAAGACTTTAACGTGTACACGTTTAAGAGAGCGTTCGTTTTTGTATTATTTTATTTTTTCCTTTTTTGCCAAGTGATTATACGCCATGCCAAAATGCACATAGGCTTTTTCCGTGTTGAGGTTAGAGATTAAGGGAAAATAGCTCAGTGTTTGCTATCACCGTTTTAATTACGACGAGTTCAGTGTGTTTTGTTAAAACGTTTTAAAGTTCCTTTGTAAACTGTTCCCAAAGAGTGTTGTTACTTGCGCGGAAACGAGTTTTTTGTTCAAAGTAAGTTTTTTTTTTTTGTAAGGTAATAAAAATAAAAATAAATGCTGTTTAGATTAAGGCAACAAGCAGCGAGATTTTTGCTAGTACTGTTTTAACTCTTGACAAATTCAGTGTGCTTTGTTCACAAGTTTTAAAAAAAGTGTATTTGCAAATCCTTCCCACAGATTTTTGTAATTAGGGAAAAAGAAGGATAATTTTGTTCAAACTTCGCATGTTTCTTGGTAAGATAATAAAAGTACAAAAAGAATCTTGTTGTTTGTCTGCTCACCTTTCACGAAAAACCCACGTTTTGATTGGTCTTCAGGTTCAAAACAAGCAATCTCCAAATTTATTTAAGTTCAAAACTGGCAATCTCCACGTTCATTTTCAAAACTTGCAATCTCCAATTTTGAAACAGTAATTACAAAAAATGAAGGACTTTCTTTGGGGAAAATTTATGTTCAACCCTATAATATTGCTACGATGTACTATGCCAAAAAAAACTGTACGTTAAAATCTTATGGGGTTTACGAGATATCAAATAATCGCTCGTCCTGAAAAATTCGGCCGAGTGGAGATTGCCACTTTTGCATCTACACCCCTCATATATAACATGCAGGTCACATTTTAGCACGCCACAAGAAATAATTGTTGAAGAATTATTATAATTCTTTCACTAATTTCCTTCTTATTGTTCTCGAAAAGATTTGCACTGGACATGATATTACCCTATTTAGCACAGATAAAATTCAAAGGGGCCACTAGAGGGAATTGTTGAAAAATTACAATTCTTTTACAATTTGCGTATAAATCCGGCGTCCAGATATATGGCACAAAAACTTCAGTGCAAGAAAAGCTCAAACCGATCTGTGCTAGGTGTCCACTAAAAAAAGCATAAATGCTATCTAACCGAGCCAGGGTAGGGTGAAGCGAATGGGCCCGCGCAATAGCATGAGAGTTCGTCCGAATACCGTCAGCGATGATGGGTATACGCGTAAGCGAAGGTAGTAGAAACAAGTATGTTTTTGCATTGATACGAGCTTTAATAGTATTTGCCACGGTTTCATGCTATTAACCCACTGCTTGTAAACATTAAATACAGCTTCTGTACACTGTGTAGAAATACACTGCAGGTAGAAAGTAGTATCTAACATAGTCATGTTCCATATGCACTTCCTCACAGTACCCGTTTGAAATCACTTGTAATAACTTTCATTAGGAACTCTACAATTGTAAACCTAAAACACAGTTTTATTACTTTGTGGTTAATTCTGTCACCTGCAGAAATTTGTTCCTTATAAATATGTCTTTTCATTAGACTATTGAATTTTGCCCGTAAATTTTCCAAAATGTGAGGTTTTCCGAAACTTGACTAATACCACATAAGAATAATACTGCTTTACATTTTAGTTACAGCTTGATTTCCCATCTTTTTGTTTTTTAAAAGTGAAAAATGTTTACGTTTTCTAAATTGTTACAATTCCATTGCGCAATTGTATCAACATAAAACCCGGCAGTGGTAGTTTCTGGTTAATGAATTAATCATATTGCCTTTGGTAAATCCAATTACATCTAAAATATTAACAAGTTACCTTTGTACAACAAATTTACACAAACCAACATTATATAATATGCGATTCAATGTATGTTTTATTTTTCTTATTTTTTTTAAAAAAATTAATGATATGATGGTATTTACAGAAAAGTAAAACGGCGGGCGGGGTTATGTTATGTTCCTACGCAAAAAAAAAAAAAAAAACACAAACATAACATATATTCACGGACTAATTGAATGAGTAGCCTACGCATTTCCCACATATGCATACCATTAGCTATTAAGCTATTGTGGTAGTCCCCTCCCACAGAACCATGCAGGTGACGTCACACAAAGGGTTTGCAACACTGATGTCCAGTCGGCGAGCCTACGAAGCGGACATACTCGGAAGGCAGCAAGAGAGGCTCGTCCACTTCGAAGGCGACGGTTGCTGGAGCAGGCAGGAGCAGTAGTGAGCTCCTAATCAAGAGAGAAGAATAGGACGGTTGCTGGACGGCAAACTAAACTTCATAAGTATTCTACTATTCTGAACAGTGGACAAATATTTACTTAAATACTTTGAAATATAAACATTTTAAATTGTATATTTAAATTTTTGAGGCCATCAGCCTAATAAAAATTGTCGTTTATATTCAATTGTTTTCGTCCATCCACCTGCTTGAATCGCATGCCTTTACTGTAGCTTTTCTCACATGTGTTTTACCTGCGTTTTAACTAAGTAATTAGAAAGCGTACTCCTGCTGTTAGCTGCCTTGGCCGACAACGGTGAAATTTTCACTTGTTGTGAGGGTTTGTGGGTCCCCGGATCATTTAATGTGAATATCTCTTCAAAATTATTTTAATTAAATGAGCCGGCGACCACAAATTAATAGATTATGAGACTCAAGTCTCGTTTTCTTGCTCGCAAAACGAGATAACACTGTGTCGTACAAGGCTAGCTAAAGGTCGCCATAGTTTCGACCACGTGGCATGCAGAGTGGATGTCGGTAGCGACCCCTCCGATTTCAGGTTCTAACACGCCTACACGCCTGTTTTGTGACAAAGGAAAGAGTCAATTTGAGCTATTTTATGATCACGTTTTTATTTTCGGCAGAACTATCGTTGGCATTCTGAGTTTAATTTCTACCTTCATTTTGACGTTCCTTGTACTTTTTATCAGTTTTTCCACCAGATCCCATGGAAGCAATTTCCATTCATGAATATTTGTCCATGTTCACATTTTTCTAATGAAGTGTCAGTGCATTTATTTTTGTTTTGTTTTGCTTGTATTTCGCGAGTGAAGTGCCATAAATGTCCGTAGTATGTAAGATTTTAGAGCACGCGAGTGAAGTGTATTTATATGTCCGTTTCATTTAGTACTATCAGAAAGTTTTTGTTTGATCACGCGTTTCCATGCCCCCATGCATGTTGGTCTTACTTGCTCTCATATTGATATCAGTATAACTCAACCTTCATCTTAAAAAAAAAAAAAAAAAGTCAACGTAATCTGTACTTTTAGACCATCGATTGTAGATCATTTGTATTCACATGCAACCCTCATTCTGCAGTTTTTGAGTTTTTTTTTTCTTTCTCGCGAAGTTCAATTTCAGTCTTTCCTTTGCGACGGTATTAGAGTTTTCATGATAATTGTATGTTATTAAGAAGTGGTCAAATCAAGATGGCTATGAGCATGGAAGGGCTTAAAGAAATGATGAAATCGTTAATGAACGATCAGGCAAAAGATATAAACAATCAGCTCAAATCTAACCAGGATGAGCTTACCAGACAAATACAAGGCGTGGAACAAAAACTTTCTGGTTCAATAAAGGATTTAGAAACAAATCTACGTACTGAATTTAGTGCCGCGAATGACGAGATGAAAACGGAATTGTCGTCACTTTGCGACGTCGTTGTTACAGTTATGCAAAACACGGAGAAAGGTCTGGAAGAAACACGTGATTGCATTCAGTCTCTTGACAAACGCTGTACGAGCCTTGAAACCGTAACTGCGAAGAATAAGAGTAGTATCGTGGCTCTCGAGCGTGATACAGCACGGATTTCAAACGATACAAAAACCATTCAGGATCACTGTACTAAAGGTTACGAGCATTTAGCGTCGCGAGTTCATCAGGTCGATTCGTCTCTTACTCAGTTCGTGCGACAGTATAATGCACTCTTCTTGAGTTTTTCACAAGAACTGGAAACGTACAAGGCCATCAGCTATAACAAAGCACAATCTGTACTCTCGCAGGTGCAAGAGCTGCGTAACACTACACCTGTACACGAACCGCCTCCGGTGACCGTATTCAACGCCCAGCCATCCCATTTCTCTTCGCAACCAAGTCAATTTTCACGAACGTCCCCCTCCCCCAATATTCCCACGCAATCACAGAATCGTGACGAAGCGTATGAAAGTGCATTGTCTGACGGGGAAGGTGAACAATACAACCGTGTAGTGCCACGTGTGCAAGTTAGGTTCTCCGATATTGCCCATCTCACTAAGTTCTGCGGAACTAACGCGTCAATTTTGCCCGACAGCTTTCTTACAAAATTCGAAAGGGAAATGACTTTCCTACACGTCCCGCGCAGCCAATATCTTGAAATGCTTGAGTTCTGTTTACAGGGTGACGCGCTTTCCTGGTTTCATCTCAATCGCACCAAAATAAGTAACTACAGTCAATTCTGTGTCGCGTTGAAACAACATTATCAAAATAGCTTCATCGTCGCGAACAGACTTACAGCTCTTCGTACAGAACGTTTCACGCCCACGAAGCACGCTTCGGTAGAGTCATTCGTCGTAAACCGCTTCCAAGATATCAAGGCGTTATGTCCTTCTATTACCGATACCGAAATAATTTCAACTGTCATTCCTTTGCTCCCCACTCGATTTCAAACGTATCTAGTCGCAACTCAACATGAACGGTTCCACGACTTTGTAAGTTGCGTACAAAGACTCGAAGCTTTGCAGGGATCAGTTAATGAGACTCGTTCCACGTCTCACAACGCGTCACGTTTCACTACACCACGCAGTAATTTCAACACACGACAACACACATCGTCATATGTTCCGCGCGCCAACAACACGCAAACTTCTGCTTCTTTGAATAACAATACGTCGTCACGGACGTTTCCGAGTCATGTGAACCGGATTTCGTATGAGCAAAACGAAACCGCGCGTGAAAATCAAAACACTTTGCAGCATTCTCGTAACGCTCAGTCCCGATCGTCACGTTCGTTCCGTAATGGACATCGTGGACGGAACCGGAACAGTAGCCTGCCTTCACACAGTCAGCGTCCGAGCAGGAACGAAAGGCAAAATCACGTGCGCTTTCAATCACCGTCTTCAGAACCGGAAACTGATGATCGTGACGAACGACGCAGTTCCTCGGCGTTCCGACCGTTGAGCGACGATGACATGTATCACGAACAACAGAGTCATTTAAACTTGTAAAGAGCTTTCTTGGTTCGGAGGTCAAGAATAGCTATGGCACGGGTAACGATAATGTAAGCAAATCCTCCATTAGAGATAATTTAAGTTGCGAGACAGATTGCAAGAGCTTTTTCGTGAGGCAGTCTCTTCTCAACGTGGAACAGTCAAGTGATATTGTCAATTTTGAAAGTTTAGGTGACAGTGATTCAGAGAGTGATGATGAACCTCATGCTCCATCCACTAAACAATTAGAATTTCTTGAGTGCACGTGCAGTTCAAATATTAAGGTGGAAATTCTTGGGAAAGAGTACACGTGTCTTTTGGATGGAGGCTCACAATGCTCACTTCTTAGTTTAGATATGTGGTTAAATATAAGCAAAATAGTTTCGTCACCACGGTTGAGCCCAGTTTCACATGTATCACTTGTAGGGTTTCATGGTGGAAAGAGAGCACATGTGAAAGGAAAAGCTTGCATTCCTATCAAACTTGCAGAACTGGAAATTATTGTACAATTTTTAGTAGTTCCGAACATCAACGAAAATATCATTTTGGGTCTTGACGTATTGTCACAGTTACGTACCATTCTAGATTACGGTAACTGCACCGCTACATTTCACCATTCGGATTTTTATGCTATTTGCAACCTTTTGCCCGTGGTCAGTGAAAGAAAAGTTCGCAAAACCGTAAACAACATAGTCCTACATTCCAGTGTGGCCCCGTCCAATACGGAAGACTCGTTTTTGCAAAAGTTAACTCCCGAGAAGCACTCAGAACAGGATTACGAATTGTGCTATAGTCCTGATGACGTTATCATTGACGACACGGAAAGCATTTTGTGCGCACAAGAATGCGAGGCCATGCTTGTAGCTCACGCGCAGAATTGTGCAGACTCTCATACTGACGTTTTCAATGGGAGGGGTATATCTCACGAAAGTCACCCCGAACTTTTTGCTTCCGATGAAGAAATTATGAAAGCAGTAGAGTCATCACACGTTCCTTTAGAGTATAAAGATAATCTTACTAACATTCTATTTAAGCACAAACATGTCTTTGCCAAGTTCCCAGGATTGTGTCGCGATTTTGAATACGACTTTAACATCACGCACACGGAACCTATTGTACGAAAGCCTTACCCTGTTGCACACAAATATAGAGATGCAGTCCATCGTGAAATAAACAAGCTGCTTTTCCTTGGGGTTTTAGAGAAAGCTTCGTCACCTCACTTGAATCCTCTTCACGTGGTCCCCAAAAAGACTGTGAATGAAGATGGCACTCCATCTATACGCTTGGTGACAGATCTGAGAGGTGCTAATGCTGTTACCCCCTTGCACCATCAGAGACCAGAAAAGATTGATGAATTGCTAGCCAAATTTAGCGGAAAGAGCATATTTTCAACCCTAGACTTTTCACAGTCGTACCAACAAGTAGGTATTTCCCCAAATTCCAGGCCTTTCACTGCATTTTTATATGGTGGTGTCCAGTATCAGTGGTGCCAGGTACCAAACGGACAAAAGAATGGGTCAACTGCCTTAAATATGTGCCTGCAACATGTGCTTGGTGACGAACTCGCTCGCCAGACCATCAAATACATTGATGACCTCTGCCTTGCAAATTCCACGCCAGCAGAACACCTGTCGTTGCTAGACGAAGTACTTTCAAAAATTAAACATTCAGGCATGACACTGAATTTGGCCAAGTGTGACTTTTTCAAGTCTGAAACGCAATTTCTCAGTTTTCAGATCACACCACGTGGATATCGAAAAAATCCCCAGGCCGCTGAAGCCATCAAACGTCTCCCAAAACCTCATAACGTAAAGTCTTTGAGGAGATGGTTAGGCATAATAGGGTGGCATCGTCGCTACGTCCCAAATTTCTCTATTTTAGCGGCGCCCCTCTTCCAGCTTCTGAAAAAGAATTCACGTTGGCAGTGGACAGAAGCTCACGAAAAGGCATTCTCCCAACTCGTCAATCACGTGGTAGATGATGTAATGTTGTCTTTCCCTGATCATGAAAGGCCATTTTACATTCAAACTGATGGAAATTTGCAAGCAGTCGCCGCAGCTCTCTTGCAATTCGATGAAGAGGGCAATAGACGAGTCATCGAATATTTTTCAAAAACACTTTCACCGGCGCAGTCTAAATTCACAATAACAGAAATTGAGGCCTATGCAATTGTGTGTGCTGTGAAGAAATGGGAGGCATACCTTTTGGGCACCCATTTTATTGTGATTTCAGACCATAAAGCTCTGACTTCCGTAAATAACATATGCTCGTGGAACCCCAGATTAACTCGCTGGTTTATTCAATTACAAAAATTTGACTTTTCAATTCAATTCGTTCCTGGGAAACAGAACGAGTGCATTGATGCATTCACGAGACTAATCCCGTCCCTCGAACAGAAGGTGGTGAGAACGCATGCTCTCAATGTACTTAATGAAGATGTCGCTAGTGTCTCGAGGCAAGAACTCATTAAAATGCAGCGTAGTGACACCGAGTACGCCAAGATCATACAATACATTGAAGCAAAAGCCGCGTCCCACGTGTCCCCAGACACGGCAGTCCCACCGGGCAAGAAAACTTGGGACACATTGTACCGCATACAGGACGGCGTTCTCACAATCAAAGACTTCCGTTTTCCCGAGCGTTTCCGCATCTGCCTGCCTTCACAGCTCATATTCAAAGTTATAAAGTCATACCACGACATGGGACACTTCGGAAAAGACAAAGTTTTGTCCAGTATATCCCGCTCCTTCCACTGGCCACGGATGAGAAAAGATATCGCTCGCTATGTACACGATTGTGTCGTTTGCATGCGTACCAAACACCACAAAATTCATACCGCACCTTCCATGGGGTCCATCATTCCATCCACCAAGGGTGAGTTAATTTCGATTGATTTATATGGGCCTCTTCCACGAGGTAAACATGGAGAAACATATCTACTCACCGTCATGGATTGCTTTTCTCGCCTAGTACAGGCATATTGTTTGCGATCCGCGAATACGCAGACCATAATCAAGTGTTTGGAGAGCAGGTACTTTCAGCATCTCGGTGTTCCCCTTAAAGTTCTGACCGATAATGGCCCACAATTTGTGTCCCATCAATTCGAACGGTTCCTCAAAAATTATAACATACAACACCTACGTACGACACCTTACCATCCTTCTTCATCGCCCATTGAACGTGTACATTCGGACATTTCACGGCTATTCCGATTGTTTTGTTCTCAAAAACATCAAAATTGGACACTTTTTGTGTCCCAAATAGTAATTTTATTGAACCATTCCATTTCCTCATCCTCTGGAATGTCGGCGATAGAGATGCATTTCAATGATGACCCTAGTGTTGCCATCGAACGGGTATGGCAAGTCTCTTTGAGAGAACAGGGGTTGAACGACGACGTTTCAGATTGGCGAAAACGTCTTCTAATGGCTGACATCAAGAGACGTCGGAAGATTGATCGTAGGAACGACAAGATCAAAGAAAAGGGAGAAAAATTACCCTCAATCCAAACTGGTGATCTCGTGTTCTTGCGGTCGAGGCCGGTCAGCAGTGCCATCAATAAGCAAATTTATAAATTCTTTGACGTTTATTTGGGGCCTTATCTTTGTCACAGGCGTGTGGGCAATAAAGTATTTGACCTATTAGACTTGAAGGACGGTTCGTTGCACGGCACACATTCTGTCGACAATTTGAAATTGTGGAGACCAACAGCACACATGCGGGAAAAGTGGCTGCGGGGCGTGGGACAGACGAAGGTGGGTGACTGAGACGATTGATTGAACACAGTGCACAGGCGGAGGCTCAATATTTTCATTGCAAAAAAAAAAAAAAAAAAAAAAAGTATATTTGATAGTGCCTCGAACTTTATCCCAAAAGTGCAACCAGTGTCTCAATTCACTCATCGTCCAGCACGAACTTTAGTGTCAACATCCCACGTCAAGCTCAGTAACAAACAAACAAACAAAAAAAAAAAGTTTTTATGGTGTGATCTCATTGAACAAAAAAAAAAAAAAAACTGTCCCATTGTGTACTGTGAACAATCTCCCAGAATGTGTGCAAAATAACTACAATAGTGAGCTGTCATCAATCTCCACGGATAGACTTTGATCTCCAGATGTCCACCAGGAACACTTCAAAATGAAATCCAGTGTCTCATGTGTGTCTTGTGTTCAAGTGTCCCACTCAGTGGAAATGCGTTACATCGAATGACATAGTGTTTAGAACGCTTATATGTACATTCATGTCCTAAAAAGAAAAAAAAACTGCAGTGATTTTCAATGTATATATCAACCATCGTCTTGTTTTTATATATATAATGTTATTTCGTGTACTCTCTCTCTATATATATATATTTGTATTCGTCAATATTCAAGAAGAGTGTAGTGTACACCAGTCCACGTCATTAAAAAAAAAAAAAAAAAAGTCCAACAAACTTTAAGTATCAACAATTCCATGCAGCGTTTGCATCTCATTTTTTTTTTAAATCGCCAAACTTAATGCATTTTTTTTCCTGTTATTCATAGTTGCATTCCCTTCACTGTACCAGCGAGGCCCAGGAGTCTCAGTGATGGCGCAGTTCCACTTCATCAGATCCAGTCGACCTGTACTTCGTGAGTTCGCCCGTCTACGGAGCACCATCTGTGGTAGTCCCCTCCCACAGAACCATGCAGGTGACGTCACACAAAGGGTTTGCAACACTGATGTCCAGTCGGCGAGCCTACGAAGCGGACATACTCGGAAGGCAGCAAGAGAGGCTCGTCCACTTCGAAGGCGACGGTTGCTGGAGCAGGCAGGAGCAGTAGTGAGCTCCTAATCAAGAGAGAAGAATAGGACGGTTGCTGGACGGCAAACTAAACTTCATAAGTATTCTACTATTCTGAACAGTGGACAAATATTTACTTAAATACTTTGAAATATAAACATTTTAAATTGTATATTTAAATTTTTGAGGCCATCAGCCTAATAAAAATTGTCGTTTATATTCAATTGTTTTCGTCCATCCACCTGCTTGAATCGCATGCCTTTACTGTAGCTTTTCTCACATGTGTTTTACCTGCGTTTTAACTAAGTAATTAGAAAGCGTACTCCTGCTGTTAGCTGCCTTGGCCGACAACGGTGAAATTTTCACTTGTTGTGAGGGTTTGTGGGTCCCCGGATCATTTAATGTGAATATCTCTTCAAAATTATTTTAATTAAATGAGCCGGCGACCACACTATTCTACTATTTTTCAAAACTTTTAAATTACATGTTTTTTTTTAAAAGTTCATTTTGTATATCTATGTTTCTTTCACGCACTGCTTTGTTTTTTTTCTCTCTCTCTCCCTCTCTTTCTGGATATTATTTCAACAGCCGTTAATGAATGTTTCGTTGCCAGGATACCACACATACGTATTTAATCCTTTTGTTTGTGACGTGTTCAGAATGCTTTTGAAATACTGTTCGTGTTTATTTTACTTTATATTTTTTTTTCTAAAATGAAAAAAGAGAGGAAAATATATAAAAGTTTAAATCAAATTTTGTTTGTTAGTTTCTCTATATATATCATATTTCTACTCAGAGTATAGAGAGATGTTAACAACGTAATCAGAGCTGTAATATTAACTACTCTATCTGTCTTTTTCTTTTGTTATTTTTTATACGTCATATTCACAATATAGGAAAAAGGCAACTTAATTTCTGCAGTCGATTTTATGAACCCAAATCGCTTTATAATTTGGTTGCATTGATACAAACATATTGCACTGAAATATAAGACTTTTTAAAATTATTTTTACTTAAAGTTGTAATGGCTCTTGGGACAGGTCGCATATGTGAAAATGTAATTTGTCCCTCAACAAACTCAAGGATGAAATCTTCACACAGCTCCAAAAAGCTGTATATTTTACGTAAGATATTTTCTTTTAAATTGGAACGGTAATTTTTTTTTTTTTTTTACCTATGTCGCATCCCTCAAGAGTCTTCACTGACATAAAGTAATTTCTAATGAAAATTATTTTAAAATTAAGTTAACGCTAATATTCTCGTCTTTCTTGCGAGCGGTCCCGGGTTCGATACCCAGTGGAGACATTCGATCGAAAAAATGTAAAAAGCTTTCTTCAGGCCAGCAATTCTGAGTGTGGTTGTCCTGGGTTTCATTTATTGACATCAGACAAATGCCGGGATGGTACCAGTCATTCAGGTTGCAGACCGCTTTCTTCCTTCCCATTTCTTGGATAGTGTTGTTCGATTAGTGAAATTAGCATCGAAATATGATCAAAAGTTCCTGAGATAATTCTGTACAACTATACAATACATACAAACATACACACATACAGGTGAAACTAAGAGCCTCTTTAAAAAATAATTAGAAAGAAACAAGGAAACACCTTCTTCAAAATCGGCACAGGGAAACGATCCCTAGCCTGCTGCCTTTTTATTGAAGATAAAACGTCTTCCAACATACCACGTGCATGACGTTTTAGTGACGCGTGTTATTGACATTAATTAAGACTTTTAAAAATTTCGATATTTTACCGCCTATTTCTAGATATAAAATGTATAGAATGCGAATGTGTTTGTAGATTGTATAGATTGAGACCTAAAAGTACGGATCCCACGTATAACAATCTATAAATTAGATATAAGACTCTCTAATATAATCAACAAGTAAGATCACTGAAAAATTTGTTGTTGTTGTACGTGCATATGAGTAATATCATGGCCGATCGGGAAGACTGAAAATATAATTGACGAAAACAACGATCTTTTTAATAACTTTTTTTCAACCACATGGTGTAAAAACAGCTTTCCAAATCTCTAAAGATGAGAAATATGGATGCCAATTAGTAAGATCCTACGAAAAACTATTGACGATAGAGTTCACAACTGCTACAGATCAAAGCTTCAAAATCAGTGAAAATATATACACAGAGATAAATCAACTTTCCAGAAAGGCGGAAGAGTTAGAATGACACTGTGCCGCGCGAAAAACTACGTACAGAAATCAGTCAAATTTCCAGGAAAGTGGAAAATTGGGAATCACATTTTGCCATACGTACAGAAATCAGTCAATTTTCCAGGAAGGTGGAAGATTGGGAATCACATTTTGCCACGCAAAAGGAAAGAAAGGAAGAAAGACATTTCATACAGAAATCAGTCAACTTTCCAGGAAGGCGGAAGATTGGGAATCACATTTTGCCATACGTACAGAAATCAGTCAACTTTCCGGGAAGGTGGAAGATTGGGAATCACATTTTGCCACGCAAAAGGAAAGAAAGGAAGAAAGAAATTTCATACAGAAATCAGTCAACTTTCCAGGAAGGCGGAAGATTGGGAATCACATTTTGCCATACGTACAGAAATCAGTCAACTTTCCAGGAAGGTGGAAGATTGGGAATCACATTTTGCCACGCAAAAGGAAAGAAAGGAAGAAAGATATTTCATACAGAAATCAGTTAACTTTTCAGGAAGGGGATAGATTGGGAATCACATTTTGCCACGCAAAAAGAAAGAAACATCTTACAGAAATCAGTCAACTTTCCAGGAAGGGGGTAGATTGGGAATCACATTTTGCCACACAGAAAAAGCAAAAACGAAACTTCGTACAAAACTCAGTCAACTTTCCGCTTAGGCGGAAGATTTGGAATCACATTTTACCGTTAAACAGTGACACATAAGTCAGAATGGTATAAGTAGGAATAACATAACTATTGGTCCTTATGGTGTGACAATGCAATTAGCCAATATTGCAAGCAGAGAGTTTAGTAGAAATAGCAAGTGTTTTTTATTTGGTTCTTATTTATTTACTTAAAGAAGATTTGATTGAAAAATATTTTTCTAAGACAAATGGCTAGAAATGAGGAATTTTGACCATAAAATTGGATAATATTTAAGTTAATAGGTAAAGTTCAATTTTGATGGCTAATAAGTATATGAAAATGACTAAATTTAGCTATAAAAATAGTTCAATTAGCAACACTGGTCTTAGGAAATCGATTTCTACATAAAGTTTTATGAAAACTTGTGACACAAAACGAAAAATACTTGGAGATTTTTAGTAAGTATGTAGAAAAATAAAAAAAAATATTTTTTCTGATTTTCTTTTCTAGGGCCGCGGTGGCTCAATGGTAGAGTGTTCACCTGGTGCATGCAGTCCTTGAGTCGACCCCAGCTCGCGTCAACTGACCTTTGTGGGGAACAGACACCGTGTGCGTGCGTTTTCTCGGGATTCTCCCGTTTCCTCCCACTTTCTTCATTCCACCACTTCATTCATTTCTCATCACCGCTGTCTGTAGCCTAGCCAGCATAACCGTGGGACGTAAAATGTAAAGATTTCATTTTATTTTGACATCTGCTTCCTATCTACAAAACAATCCATGTTGGTTTCTTGCTTGTTACCACTATTTTCATCAATGTATCATTTCGTTTGTCCTCTCCGTGTAGATTAGTAAGAATAGGAACACTTAGCGGTAACGTCACAGACCACTCAATTTAAAATAACCTATCTAACGTACATGATCCGGGTTCGATTCCCGGTGGGAGCTCATGTGGTTCGGATTCCTCGTTAATCAGTAGGTCCAGGTATCATATAGCCTCACTGCTGAAAGGGACGTTAAGCTCAAAATCAACTCATCTTTTTAACGTACACTTAAAATATTAGTTAGTTAACAGTTTATTGTTTAACACAGAGCTTTAGACGCTCGTTGAAGCAAAGACTAGAAGACAAATGTCAGTTTAATTAAGTGAAATTAATTGATATGGAAGGACAAAAACTCGTAATTTCTCAGAAAATATTTCAAATTGAAATATTAGCAGTCAGTAAACAACAATACAAATTCCATTATATGATATGACTGCCACATTTAAGGAACAACTATTGTATATTAGAAGTTTCTACGCTTTTATAGTAGAAAATGCTCTGAGCCATGAAAGATAAATATCTCTCCTCCAATTACTTTTCTCTGTTGAGCTAGAAATTGCGACCCATCTCCTGTGCATTAGGGGTTTTTCAATTTTTCTTGAAATGTATTTGAAAATTTTCTTCACCACTAGAGCCGTGCAATGCAGCCATAATAAGAAAGATAAATTGCGTCATAAACTCTCATGTGGGGGAACAGCACAAAGGAGTGGATCACACGAGAATAGGGCGAAATTGCTTGGTTTAATGCAACGAATTTTTCTTCGCAGTGGTGCTAGTAAGACTGAAAAAATGAAGAAATATATCTTTGTGTGGTATTTTCTTTATTATATTTTTTTACTTTTACTTTCCAGTGGCAATAGGAAAGTTTCGAAACGTGTAATCGAATACGAGACTTCAAAGAGATTAACACGTTTTATAATCCATATATGTAAGTCAAAAAAGTGATTTGTGGATTTCATCAATCTCGTAGTGAACCCCTTGTGAAGAGAACTAGAAATCACAGTTTTAGGTATTGATGCGTAATTCTTAGTATAACGTTTTATGAGGTACTCCAAGACTTTTTAGTTGTTTCTGTCTAGACCTAAAAATAAGGGTAGTTTGCTGAAATAAATGCATATTTAATTACGCATATACGTACGCAGTTCCGTTTCGTTTTCTGGGATGAAATTTTATCAGTTCCGGTTTCAGTATACGGATAACGGAGCAAATGGAATTTTATCAGTTCCGGTTTCTGTATATGAATAACGGAGCAAATGGAATTTTATCAGTTCCAGGTTCTGTATAGGGTAAGGGAGCGGATGGAATTTTATCAGTTTAGGTTTTAGTATACGGATAATAGGGCAAATGGAATTTTATCAGTTCCGGTTTCAGTAGACCCATAATGGAGTAAATGGGAATTTTATCAGTTCCGGTTTCTGTATATGGATAACGGAGCAAATGGAATTTTATCAGTTCCGGGTTCTGTATGTGTAAGGGAGCGGATGAAATTTTATCAGTTTAGGTTTCAGTATACGGATAATAGAGCAAATGGGATTCTATCAGTTCTGGGTTCTGTATAGGGTAAGGGAACGGATGAAATTTTATCAGTTCCGGTTTCAGTATACGGATAACGGAGTAAATGGAATTTTATCAGTTCCGGTTTCTGTATATGGATAACGGAGCAAATGGAATTTTATCAGTTCCGGGTTCTGTATAGGGTAAGGGAGCGGATGGAATTTTATCAGTTTAGGTTTCAGTATACGGATAATAGAGCAAATGGAATTTTATCAATTCCGGTTTCAGTAGACGGATAACGGAGTAAATGGAATTTTATCAGTACTGGTTTTAGTAGGCAGATAGATAAGGGAGCGGATGGAATTTTATTAGTTTAGGTTTCAGTATACGGATAATAGAGCAAATGGAATTTTATCAGTTCTGGTTTTAGTAGGCGGATAGATAAGGGGCAGAAGGAATTTTATCAGTTTCGATTTCAGTATATGGATAAGGGGGAATGGAATTTTACCAGTTCCAATTTTAATATATGGAGAAGGGAGCTAATAGAATTTTCTCTTCAGATGCTGAATCTATTGTTTTAAAAAAATCCTCCCTTTCTCTGACTGTTTGAGCTCTATAAAAATCCATTGGTAAAGAAAGAACTGCATTAACAATTTTAAAGTCTATGCCAAGCGGAATGAAATAAAGCCTCCGAAAAATGCCACTGAAATTATAACTTAATATCAGGCAATAATTTATTTGGCTTGGCACAAACTTCATTTCTTTTTATTCAACGCAGTAACTCTCGAGTTATTTTCTTTACTACTATTGTTATTATTTCCTGCTTCTTAGCGCCTGTTAATGGGGTGAGTGTAAATTTACCACTTGTCTTATAAACAAAACAGTTGTTTCCTTGATCACCATAACTTTCACAGTTTACAGAATAAGGTTGTAACTTCGTTCCCATTTTAAAATAATGAATTGATTTACCTAGATCTAGTCTTTGTATATAACTCACTTTTTTTTTAATTAAGTGATTTACACTACTGTAACTTTCACATGTACAATTATTTTCTGCCTTTTAGTGGTTTGTAAACATCCTTTTTTTATTACTTCTTATCTTTTAGTACTTTCTATACATGCTTTTTTAAATATTACTTTTAGATGTTTGAACAGACCAATGGAGGTTAATCTCCTGTCCTGGGGCGGGTCATGACTAACGAGAAACATGGAGTAAGCCCTGATTAATGCCGTAGAGAGACAGTGCTATGGTGGGAAAAGATGAAGAAGATGCCGATGGCTGAAATGATGAAGGAAGAAGGTGACATGATAATCTGCTGGAAAAGTGTTTATGTACGAGTATATGGAAAATAATACTCTGAGTGGTGTATAACAGTCTTTACGAGATTTTCGTTGTAAATATGGTATCAAGAAAAATATCCTTACGATTATCACGATAGATTAGATACAGATACAAGTCAGTATTATAACACCAGTTTCGACAACCTACCTAATTTCTTTTTTCAATAATAACATTGTAGATACTGCAGTTTAGTACAAAATTTCTGAATATCTTACAGAAATAGGTCAATAAATAATTTCCATGTGTAAAACAAAATTATAACTAAGTAACTAACTATGGCCTATGGAACCTGAAGGTTCACAAAAGCTCTCAACTGACTTCTATCCTTAGCCAACTGGATCCAGTTTCTACTTTGTATTCTTATCTCTACGAGATCCATCTTAATAGTGTCGTCCCATCTGTGCCTAGGTCTTCCAGTCCGATTGGTCGTTTTCCGATTGGTCTTCCAGTCAAGATTTTCAAAGCATTTCTACTTTCTTCCATCCTTGCTACATGATCTGCCCACCTAAGCCTCCTAGACGTAATGACCCTAACAATGTTTCGTAAACCGTATAAATTATGTAGTTTCTCGTTATGAAGTTTCCGGCATCCCCATTTTCTTATTGGGTCCGAATATTCGTCTCAGGATCTTGTTCTCAAATACTTTCAGTCTATGTTCTTCCCTCAGAGTAAGCGACCATGTTTCGCAACCATACAGAACAACAGGTATGGTTATCGTTTTATATATTTTAAGCTTGGAATTCCTCGACAGAATTCGCGACCACAAGAGATTCTGAACTGAATAATAACACGAATTCTCTGCTTTTAGTCGACATTTAATTTCCTCGTGAATATGGTTTTCGTCTGTTAATATTGATCCTAGATATTTGAAAGTATCCACTATATCAAAAGTATTATTCGATATTTTAACGCATCCATAATTTGCCGTATTACGATCCCGACGAACTTCCACGTATTTAGTTTCTCTGCATTTACTTTTAAACCCATGTCCCAGTAAGCGTTTCATCCTGGGAAAACCTCTGCATTTCTTACTATTGTTCTCCTATCATCTCCTATTAAATTTACATCATCGGCATACGCTATAACCTGATGAGCACCATTCAACTCGAGGCTCTGGTTGCTATCTTTGATCTTTATAGCATATTCCAGGACAACGTTAAATAATAATGACAATAACACATCTCCTTGTTTCAGGCCATTCTCGACGTGAAAGCTCGTGAACAAAAGTTTTCCTACCCGAACTTTACTTTATTGTCATATTATTTCCTTCAACTTGTTTAGTATTGCTTATTACATTAAACAGTTCCAATTTGAACTTCCTACTAATTTGTGGGATGATAAATCTAGAAACATTTAGAAACCACAAGGGGAGTCCGGAAGTAAGTTTCCCCTTTCAATTTACCGAGGAAAGCGAACAGCTATGGGTTAAACAAGACAGCGGTTGCACGCGCAACACATAAGTGTGTATCTTTCGCCCGCTCTTCCTGCAGATAGCATGTCACAACTCCTGCGCAAATCGGAAATGAGACTCTCATTCTGAGCCTGTTGGCTATGGGGTGAAGGCGTCGTGGTCAAAAGAGGAAGTGTGAGCGGTTGTCCGCTATGAATGAGTACGTGTCGTATCGGGAGCAGAAATCCATAACCGCCTCGTCGACGTCTGTGGGCCTGATGTGACGTAAAAACAAATGGTACGGAGATGGTGTCGCCAATTCAGTGAGGGGCGGCAGAAAGCGCTGGATACACTGAGACCTGGAAAGAATTCAAGAGTACCATAATATTCACCAAAAAATAAGCCCTCCGAGACTCGAACCCCGGACCGCTAGGATGATGTTGCCTAGATACGATGTGTCTTTTATGTAAGTTGAAGGTTACTAAAGGTTTCATGTTTCTATTTGCCTTGGTTTCTTCAAGAGACAGGTCTTAGTGTTATTCGTGGAACGCACTGTATAATATAGGGCGAGAGGAGGCCTATAGTACCTACTAAAATGCAAACCTTTCATCAACAGCTGACAATTTTATGTTCTGTCAAACTCTCTCATAACATTAAAAAACATATGTCAGGCACGTAGCCAGGATTTCGTAATAGGGGGGGTCCGAGACATGAAGTACTGTGGTTATCACACCAGAGTTCGATTATTCTATGCTATTTTACTGGTAACATATATTGATTCGTTTAGTCAGGATTTCGTAATGAGGGGGGGGGGGAGAGTTTCACATGAAATATTTTTATCACACCAGGGGCTTGATCAATTTAAACTATTTTACTAGCAACATATATTAGTTTGTTAAGACTTTAAAATTAGGACATGTTAGTAAGTATTTTAGTAGCAAGAAATCTCGAATAAAAGAATATTTGAAAAAAAAGATTTGAAATGAAAATGAAATGAAATCTTTAAGTTTTTAAGTCCCACGTTTATGCCGGTTAGGCTAAAGGAGACGGTGATGATGAGAGATGAGTGAAAAGGTGGAATGAAGAAAGTGGGAGGAAACGGAAGAACCCGCGAGAAAACCCACCAGCACGGTGTTTGTCCACCACAAAGTCCACACGGCGCGAGGTAGTATCGAACCAGGGAACCCAAGCACCGGAGGTGAACTCTCTACCACTGAGCCACCGCGCCCCCCCAGGTGCATTATCATCCTGGAAGATGGCGTCATTGTCCGGGAACAACATCCGGACCATAGCTTGCAAGTGGTCTCTTAAAATTGCGACATAAACGTTGGCAGTGATTCGTCCGCTAAGTGTGATCACAGGAACCAATGAAAACCATTATATGGTGGAACACAGCATCACCGAGCCGCCGCCATGTTTCACAGGTGGGCGGAGACACTGCAGATCATAAGCTTCTTTGGGCGTTCTCCACACATAAAACCGGCCCGTGGTTGGGAATAGGATGAAGGATGACTCATCCGACCATATCACACGTTTCCAGTCCTCAACGGTCCAAGTTGCATGGTCGCGGCACCATTTGCGGCGTGCGAAAGCGTTATGGTCCCTGATGAGCGGTTTGGCCCGTGCAACACGACCTCGTAAGTTCATGTCATGTAATTCGCGGCGGACTGGGATTGTCGAAACAGGGTGGGGGAAGTGCTGATTGAGTTCCTCCGTCACTTGCTCCGCAGTGGCACGGCGGTTATGCGTGACAATGCGCTTTAATAGCCGGCGTGACCTGTCACTCATGATTTTCTTCCGCCCACTGTTCCGCTTCCCCGATGTGGTTTTCCCGTGTATTGTATAGGCCGTCATCAGCTTCGACACTGTCCCACGCGTCACACCTAACACAGTAGCCACTGCCGTCACACTCACTCCACATAACCGCGCACCAATAATTTGCCCTCTTTGAAAATCTGAGAGGTCTCCCATTTTACACTACCTCCGTCTGCTGCAGCCACTGGACACTGCTGTTCCACTGCGCCTGACGCAGTATGGATACCGACCTACCACACCACCACCAGCGGTCCGGCGGTGCGGGCGCCACGACACCACTGCCAACCCATGCATCTGACGTGTTGCCAACTACAGGTGTTTCCATTTATCTGATCACCATCTGTATATATATATATATATATATATATATATATATATATATATATATATATATATATATATATATATATATATATATATATATGTGTGTGTGTGTGTGTGTGTGTGATTTTCATAGAAAAATGAACTCTGCTTTCCTTAACAGAACATCAAACCCCAATTTAATGAATCTGGTAGACAGTAAAAAAAAGGATCACGCTATCCATGTCCAAATATGTAACCTCTACTACCTTTGTTTCAATACTAGAAAAAAAGGACTATAGATAGCAACTGTTAAATTAACCGTTACCCTAAAGATGTAAACGAATTGACTCTATTAACAAACTTCGCCAAGATTATTATTCCAGCTGTTTATTGCGAAAATCTTAATTCAAAAGTTGGCTTCCGTTTAAGCGTTATCGTGTGGAATACCGAATATACAGTACGTACACTTATTTTCAAAATGATTGCCACATATCTATAATTGTCTTCTTGTAAGAATATAATTTGATAATCATTTTGCAGGGTACCTTTAACACTGATATTATGTGTATAATCAGGAAATGTATACTTGTGGTAAATTTCATAGGAAAAGAATTATAAATACGAAAATTAGAATGAGTAAAACAAAATGTTGCTAAATGAACAAGAAAGTTTTATTTTCGTTTTATTGTTCTTATTTACTGCTCTTTTGACATGAAATTTGCCAGATACCTGTCTTTGACGATTATATGCATACTAACATTGTAAGAAATACCGGGCGAATTCGTTACCAAATTATATTCCTACAACAACATATTTATAGACACGCGACAATAATTTTGAACATGAGTGTACATACTGATATACTAATTTCACTATACTATTAATAGTCCCATTTGCGTGAGTCTAATAAAATACGCAGTATAAAGTATTATACTAACTTCTAAAATACTACGACAGTAATTCTGAAAGAAAGAAAAAAAACGTTGTTTGGTTATCAATGGCATAGAGAGGTATAGTTTCTCAAACTGTGGTACGTGTACTGCTCGTGACATGCGAGTTGGTGGGTGGCACACGAATGAAAACGGTTGAAAACCACCGGAACAGACCATCATTTCCAACAGGATTGGTTGTTCGGTATCCACTGACGTCACCGCTTCCTGCTCCAATTGTCATTAAACTACATCGAGAGAACAAGGATTATATATGAAACATGGCGTTGATAATATTGATGACAGATCAACAAGAAGATTAGTGGCGCAGTCGGTGGTTTCATAGATATGCTACCAGCAGATCGTCAACTATTTCTACACTACCAAAATAACATTTACTCATTCCCCTACCTTGTAGCCCCTCTCCTACTTTACTCTTACCTGTTCTCTCTATCTATTATGCAGTCGTAAAAGCATGCTCCCACGTCACACTAATATTGACCACGAGACAAGACATTTCTTTGTCTCGTCTCGGAACCGAAACGAGAAAATATTCATGTGCTTCATCTCGTCTCATTTTTTAAAATATTTTTCTTCTCATTTTGGAGATGCGAAATTCCATGAGCCTCGTGGGCAATACTTCATCAAACTCTTTAAGTCTCAAACACTATTTAGTGTTACACGATTTATAGTATAGAAACTATAAATTGATAAAGTGAAAATTTGAACATAATAAAAAGCATTTAACAACTTGAAAGATACACAAATCATTATACAATATACTCTAAGAAAAATAATGATTAAATGTTTCCATATCATACTTTCCATGGGCTTCTAGTGACATGGAAGGGCTCCGATCAAAAACTCAGAGCATAAATTTTTGTATACAACCTTACAAAACAAGGCAAAAAAAAAAAAAAAAAAAAAAAGATTTGAGACGACGACACAAGACGAGCTTTTTTTTTCAAAGAAATATGAGACGACACAAGGAAACATTGTTTTCCGTCTTGTTTCGTCTAGTGGAAATACTAATCATTCTATAGCTTATTAGAAATGGTTCCTTTAAACAGACTCGGACATTGAGGATTTCAGATTCGGAATGTAGATTTAAAAAGATAATGACTTTAGAGTACTGATTTTCAGAACACAACAGTGCAAGTTCTGTACTTGCAAAATTTATCATCTAGTGGCGTATTTAGGATTTTGTTTCGGGGGGGCTATGTACAACACGAGAAAGCAGGGGGCAATTGCCCACCTGAGTTTCAATTAAATATATTTTGATTTATGCAAAAATTGAAGTTTTATTGGCAAGAATTGCAAACTAGTGAATCTTATGTGATATGATACACACAAAAATTCAGTAGTGAACCTAACCTTTTATTCTATTCATAGAAGAAAAAGAAAATATCCTCTTGGCCTACATAATTTCCCGGGCTACTAATCCCCCCTCTTGATTTTCTTTAATTCAAACATTTACCTTTCTGTATAACTAAACGATGTAAGTCTTTCTTTGGTATAATAAGTAAAGCCCCGCAATGTTGATATTAGGGATGGCCAGAACCGGTTCCTGGTGGAACCGGTTTTCGTGTCTGAACAGATCCGGTTCTAGAAGATCCAGGTCTAGAACCGGTTCTTCGGATCCAGGTCTAGAACCGGTTCTTCGGATCCAGGTCTAGTATCGGTTCTTCGGATCCAGGTCTGGAACCGGTTCTTCGGATCCAGGTCTGGAACCGGTTCCTAAGATCCGGTTCTGAAACCGAGTATTCGGATCCAAGTCTGGAACCGGTTCCTAAGATCCGGTTCTGGAACCTGGTTTTCGGATCCAGGTCCGGAACCGGAACTTTGTGGCCATCCCTAGCTGATATCCGTGCAAGTTGGTGTGGAACACCAGTTTCGCTTATCAGCTCCTCTTAGTTTTAGTGTTACTGACGACAATCGCCTTGAATAACAACTAACAACGGTCGAAAGTATGACAGGTGAAATGAAAGAATGTAACAACTAAGAAAAAGAAACAGAAAAGTAGAATGGACGAAAGAAAGAAAAAAGAACGCGGTTCTTACATGGAATGAAATTTGACAAATACAGTATTATTTCTGAACGAAAAGCATTAGAAAATGCGAAGTCAATGAAATTCTAAGAAATGGTAAGAAGGATTGTTGTTGTGCGTGAAATACGAAAACAATTTTTTTCTGGAGGGGACTTGAGTCCGATAGCCCCTCTAAATACACCACTGTTATCATCTCAAAAACAATGACAAACTAAAGCAGAGCAATTTCCAGTTGAAAAGATCGACAATTGTGGTCAAATATTTAAGTTTGACAATACTCATTTGGATTATTCATGTGAAACAACTGAAAAATGGCGACCTGTCTCTTTAATCTTATTACCGGGTTCAGACTTGAAACAATTTAAATAAAACATTGCTTAGTAGGTGTATAAAATGGCTAATAGATGATCACTTTTTTAAGCAGCAATAAAGGAAGAAACGTGCTTGAAATTATTGTATCTGTAAAACAACTTTTCTCCCAACACAAAAGGAACTTAACATTTTGTTTCATTTTCTGAAATTATTTGTAAGCCTTACGAACAAAATATTCAGAAATTCACCGTTAATATAGAGCAATCATAATAATATTTTTGGAAGAAAGTTTTAAATATTGCACATTGCCAGAAACTTCTAAAAGTAATTACAACGTGGTTACTTTTTCTTTTCGAACTACATTATGTCAATTTTAAAAGCACGAGTTTAATATAGTAGTGACTTTTTTAGTATGTGTACAACAAAGAGAGGGACATGAATTTCAAAATTGAAACCCTGTTATTATATTCAATTCATCTTGTAAAAAAAAATGAAATAAAACTATTTTAGACTAAAAGTACTAACAAATTCTACTACAAAAAGTTACAATTCTAGACTAATGGAAATTATAATTAACAGACGTAACGTTACCGACCTGTTAATTATGGCATGCTTTCTTGGAATGATACATTATTTCCCCCATTCCAACGCTAGACACTTTTGTGCTTTAAACATAATTTCACATTAATTAAGAAGTTTTCAGATGGTGCCTGAGAGACAAGTCCCCAACAGAATCACAACTATCAGGAAAAATCTATCTTCAACATTCGGAAGGGAAACGGGTAAGAACATTCTCTTCTTTTTTTTTTTTTTTTTTTTTTTTGCAATGTTCAAAATATTTATGATGTTGAAAAACAGAGGATGAAGAGAGCAGAGTTGTCTTCAACATTTGAGGGAAGATTTGAGGCTTATTCTAGGGGAGGGGAGATGAGACTCATATTATGGTAGATGAATCTGATTTCTGAGGTGAACCTTTTGTATATTATACAACAAGGGACATCAATTTCATCTCACTATTAGACCAATGGTAAAAGGGGTGATAACTCCCCTCAATTGGGCAATGAATGAGACATTTCTGCGTAAAAAGGAAAAAATAATTGAGGGATATTTAAGAAAATTTCCCTTTAAAAAGTTACTTTTCGAGATTCTTTTAGTTATTACGTGGCCATACTGCAAAGTAGATGAATAATAAAATGTATTTATATGTCCTATTTTATGTTCAATTTAAACTGAAAATTTCACCTTGATCCATTAATATCAAGTAAAATGATAGAACCATCCCAGTCCCGAACCTCGTCTGTTGAAAATTGGATTGAGGTAGGTCTAGTGCTTGAAGAGGTACTAAGTCACATAGTCACTTCCATTTTTATATATAAAGATTTACAAAAAAAAAAAAAAACTTTGAGGACAACCTCTCCAAAAAGTTTAAAAGCCTTTTTCAGGCCTGCCACCATAAATGAGGTTTCACTGAGTTTTCTTCATTCACACCTGGCAAATGCCGAAATGGTATCTTATATATGGGTCAATCCATCTGAAGTGATCCAAATGTGCTGAAAATGTTTGCTCGACCATCTCCGAAAATTATACAAATTGAAGTGTGACGAACTTTGTGTATGAGAAGGTCAACAACACTATTCACTGTGTGGTATGTGTATATACAAGTATTCCTGAATTTGTCGGTGGAGTGCCGATTTTTACATTTGTAAGCGTTTACGAAAACTACAGTTGCTCAGAACGTACGAATCAGATGAACACCAAACAAAAACGAATGTTTAGAGGAAAGACTGAAGTATAGGAGAATATAAGCTTTTGCGTCTGCAAACCAATGCAGGTTTGCAAACCAATACATGAAATCACCAGAAAAAGTACAGAAAATTACACTTTTAAACAGGCTGTATTTTGGAATGGCATAAGTTACATCTATCTATCCTATATAATGCAACCTTATGAACACATTAACTTCCGTAACTTGGATTGGATTTGAATGACACTTTGCTGATACATTAAATGCCTTAATACCGCGCTCCAGTTCGGCGATGTGTGTCCTAGGTGCAAGGGCGAGCTAACCCTCTTATCATATAGATATGGCAATGATCATGGAGCTAGAAAGATGGAACAAACTCTAGTCGCAAGCGTTTGCCAAACTGAACACAAACAAAAGCGGGTCTAACTGCTGCACCATGCGTAGTTTATGAGATCTAGCATGAAACATATCCAAACATTTAAATTTTTCCTGGCTACGACCATCGTCACGCAGGTGCTTTCGTCGCGTTTTTACAATGTCCTCACTCTTTTCTCCATGTAATATTAGTCATGATTTTTTTGCAATAGTTTATTCACGTACAGAATTTCTTTGTGTCCTAAGTAGTAATATTTAGCCCTTTGCCCTCCTGAGATATTACGCCCCAAAAATGGTATCAAAATCACAAACTTCAACATTCGCACCCCCATAAATCTATAGTGCCAGAGCTGTGGATATCTCTGCAGACTCTTTACATGTAATAGTATTCAGCAGAAAACTTATGAAGCTCCCCCAACTTTATGCCATTCCAAAATACAGTCCGTTTAAAAGTGTAATTTTCTCTAGTTTTTCTGGTGATTTCATGTATTGGTTTGCAACCCTGCATATTTAGTTAAGATAGATGTAACGCCACTTTGTGAACATATTAACTTCCGTAACTTGGATTGGATTTCAATATTACTCTGCTGATACATTAACTGCCTTAATACCGCGATCCAGTTCGACGATGGGTGTCGTGGGTGCAAGAGGGAGCTAACCCCTTTACCATATAGACGTGGCAATGATCATGGAGCTAGAAAGATGGAACAAACGCCTCTCTCATACTTTTGCCAACTGAACACAAACAAAAGTGGACCTAATTGCTGCACCATGCGTAGTTTTTGAGATTTAGCATGAAACATATTCAAACATTTAAATTTTTCCGGGCTACGACCATCGTGACGCGGAGTTTTTTACGCGTTTTTACGATGTCCTCACCTTTTTCTCCATGTAAAATCAGTCATGATATTTTTGCAATTGTTTATTCATATACAGAATTACTTTGTGGCATAAGTAGCAATTTTTAGCACTTTGCCCTCCTGAGATATTACCCTCTAAAAATGGCATCAAAATCACAAACTTCAAATTTCGGACCCATATAAATCTACGATGCCAATATTATTATAATTGTGGATATTTCTGCAGACTCCTTACATGCAATAGTATTCAGCACAAAACTTATGAACCCCCACTTTATGCCATTCCAAAATACAGCCCGTTTAAAAGTGTAATTTTCTCTAGTTTTCCTGGTGATTTCATGTATTGGTTTGCAACCCTGCATATTTATTTAGACGCAAAACTTTATATTCTCCGTGTACCTCAGTCTCTTTTCTAAATATTCGTTTTTGTTTCGTGTTCGCTTGATTCTTACATTCTGAGCAACTGTAGTTTTCGTAAACGCTAGCAAATGCAAAAATTGGCGCTCTACTGACAATAAAGATGGCCGCCATTCAGGAACACTCGTACATACGACAACGTGAATTATGTTATTGACCTTCTCATACACAAGGTTCATCACACTCAAATTTTTAGAATTTTCGGAGATCGTCGAGCAACCACCTCTGGACCACTTCGCATTGGATCCATATAGGTCCCAATCCGCTACTTTTCTTCCCTAATTTTTCTCACTTTCCTTTCCTCAGATATTATGATTGCCAAGCAACGTTATCCCTAATATCGGACAGGCTAACATAGCCATAAATGACGAATGCAAAGAAATCTAATTCCTATTCCTAATCCTATTTAAAAAGGAAAGGAAACGAAAGATAGAGAAGTAAAACTGTTGGGTAAAAAGTGAAAGTGATAAAGTAAGTGAAGGTCCTTACATAATAAGAGGGGGTTAAATAAGTTTCAGGCCCAACACAGGAATTTCGGGAAATAGGCACCACATTGAATGCTGAAGGATATGTGAACCTCCTGGAAAAATTCAATACTGCTGAAAACTTGAAGGAACAGAGGCCAGGAACACTGTCCAAACGCATCGCCTTCTTGCAAGACAATACTCCTTGCCACAAAGCTGCCATCGCAATGTACAAACTATGTGAACTGAAGCTCGATATCATTGACCATCCCTCTTATTATCCAGATTTGGTCCCTCAAACTATTATCTTTTTCCCAAAACTTAAGATGAACCTCAAAGATATTGAATTTAGAGATACTAATGACGTCATAGCAGCTGCAGAGACATGGTTTGCAGCACAAGAAAAATTGTTTTATTATCATGGAATAGAATTGCTGCAGGATCGTTGCATTAAATGAGACAACCTACAAGGCAACTACGTTGAATAAACTACTATCACTCTGTACCTGGCGTCATGTTTTTACTAAGAGGCTAGAAAATTAACCCCTCGTATGTCATAGTTCAGGAACTCCTGGAGTTCTTTTTTTTTCAGTGAGGAATAGGGAAGACCGACACAAAAGGAAGTCGGGAATACACATACCTTTGTTATATGTAGAACTTCATGCAAAACGATCATCATTAAATACTGCAGTCAATCAATAAGCAAATCTGCTTTGATATAGAATGTTTCAAAATAGTGCCGACAACATTTGGGAGGTAATTTCTGACACCAAGATAAGACAAAAAGTATAGACCAACCTGAGTGCATAAATCCGTCATTTCGGAGTTATAGGCTGCCGAGGATATGAAATGAACTTTAAAGGCCCCTAGCCCCAATACTATGAGACCTATCATAGTCAGGTCAAAATTTCACGTAGTGTGTGCCCTATCCAAATATTCATGTTTCAGAATCCTACGGTACTTCCACAACAATTTTTATAGAAGTAGTTGGTGAGTACTTCAAATTACATACCCGTAACCAAACTCCCTCTATAAAAATAGTTGCGTCACTACCTTAGGATTCTGAAACTTGTATTTTTGGATAGCGCACATATTAGTTCTGTCACAGAATATTTTGGTCTTAGAATATTTTTGTACCCCCAATAAATAAAAGAACATCCGAAAAAGAGGCAGGGCAATAAAAGTGACAGCGGTCATAACCGCAAATTATCTGTGCCTTCAGAAGAAGAAGGACAACTTGGCACGCGACACAATGACTGACAGGTAATAAACAGACCGCTCAGAATCTGCAGATCCCTTCAACGAATGTTCCCAATTTCCTTTCTCTGTTTTCTTTTTCTTTCTTCTTTTTACAAAGAACACAGTAGAACATATTTATATTTATAAGTTTTTTTAAATCTATTCTGGGCTACCCTTAGTGTTTTGCAACAAACATCCTGAATCGAATTCTGGAATATGTTTGTCACTCTTAAAAAGATAAAGATTGGTCAGAATTTTAAGAATTTATTGCCGAAATCTCAGTTTCGTGTGCTGATCTAAAATATTATGTACCTATTAAATGGATAACTAGGTTAGATAGTTCGGATTCGGGTCAGTCACATTTGAAATAGAATTGAGAAACAAAAGAAGAAGAAGAAGAAAGAAAGGAAAAAGAAAAGAGACTACAGTGCTTCGAATTTTATATTTACTGCTTTCTATTTTAATAATTGCTTAAGCTTATGTTTATTATATGTAGAGTTCAGAGCATAAGGCAATTAAGCAATAAAGTTGGGAGAAAAACAGGCATAAAATTTGTACTGTAAACTCTGTTCCTTGGAAATTTCAAGTCTTGGACGGTATGCTTAATTGTATGAAAAATTTTGCACTGCTTTTATTTATTTATTTATTTATTTATTTATTTATTTATTTTTCCTCTTTACATTCGCCTACTTTACCTTGATTTGAGACTTTCAAAGTTCATCCTATTTTCCACTGACAAGTATCTGTAACTCTACTAGGAAATAATTATATATGATAACTATGTTGAAATTCATTGTACTTTGGCTAATGACAAACACTTTAGCATTTAATGTTGTAAAGGTCAGATCCATCGGTACTGTAAGAGAACGGTGCTTCAGCTAGAAATTCAACTCCGATTAGTGATAATTTCACAACCTTATTTATTACAAGTGTAAGCTCTTTACTTAGTGGAAGGCGTGGATCATGGGTCAAAGTTGATGACAATGGGTTTCGGTGGATGATGGGCCAGAGTAAGTCATGGTGAGCCACAGTAGATCATGGTGGGTGCTGGGTCAGAGAGGGTTATGATAGGTCGTGGGTTCAGTGGGTCATGGGTCACGGTGGGTGGTGGGTCAGTGGATCATGAGTCAAGTTTCTATTGACCCACGTCATCTCTGTGCACAATCATGCAACCTATAGGACTAACCGCCACTTTCATTATCTGGTGTAGATCTAATTCAGATACAGCATGGCAAATGCTGACCGTGAAAAACCGCCTAAGTCGACTTTCTTTGAAAATTGATAGTTCTACATTGTGTAGAAGCGGCTAAGGCGAATTCATAAAATTGAGGAAGTTACAGCATTTCGTTCTGTCAAAATTAGCATGGTAACTGTTGTAAAATTTAACTTTAAACTGCTCTCCTGTAAAAATTACTTTTCTCAACTTAACCGGTTATTGACTGGAACCAGCTATTTATCTGGAATCTTTTCCAAGATGCGAAGTTTAAGAGTGTTTCTTGTTCTCTAAAAATAGCATCTCTAAATGGCATAATAAACGATTGAATCAATCTCGATAAACGCACATAAAATCACGATTCAGTACTAAATGTAATAGTTATTAACTGACAACCGTTGTGAATTTGTAAAATGCATTTGAAATAACACATCACCCCAGAAAGCAGAAAGGTGCTAAGCGCCAAATTGCAAATTTCTCAGGAGATGAATAAAAACGAATGAAACACTAATTAATTCCGATTCTTTCTTTCTTCTAGAATTCAGTTTTCACTACAAACCTTTCATATTGTCTCCTGCCACTTGTTTCCTTTCTGCACAGCATTAAACATGGAATGGGTAGTCAGGATATGCGCTTAGCTGGAAATTAAAGAAACTGACGCTTAGCACCTTTCTGCTTTCTGGGGACGATATATGTAAATAGCAAAAGGATAGATTATATAATGTTTCTGAGAAACTGGGTTTTCAATTGGTTTGGAGCACCAAAGATGCATAAGATGTAGACATACAGCTTCACATGAATCCGAACAACATTAGAACTACATCGGGATCTTTCCCAGCGAAGGCGTGTATAGTAGCCATACAGGAACAGTGAGTTCGATAAACCGATTGCTAAATGCAGAAAAAGGCTTCGTTGACATATATATTCATTATTTGTTGATTCTCATCGTGAAAGTCGCATTAAACAGCAGTTTAGATGATTAATTCATTAAGAACCCATTCCATCTTTAACTTTTAAGCCATTAATTTTTCTGTAGACTTACTTTTCTATTTTTATTTTATGTAAACTGGAATTTTCATGACGTGATTTTATTTATTTTTTCCTCAAATCTAGTTAAATGTTCCTTGCTTCTTCAAAATACATTTGAATTACTTATAAATTTAATATTAGTAAAATAAAATTTGATTACTAAATATAAAAATTATATTAATAAATTTAATTTTCACAAAATAGATTTGGCAACGAAATCAGGAAAATCGAACCATTAAAATTTCAGTTGATTAAGAAAGAAAATACTTCCCCATACAAACCAATGGGCTGAAAATCAAAGATGGTGCAAGTATTCAACATCTTTAATAACTACAACGAAAGGAAGAAATAAAACGAAAATGTAACAAATTGCTTGAAAATATCAAATTCCTATTCTTATTGGAACAAATAGTTGTCGGCGTAGTTTGGTGGTTAGCATACCGAATGTCCATTACATGCGGCAGATTAGGATTACAATTTTATCCATATCATCAATATCGTAGCCCTCTCTGCCTGTTTAGTGGCTACTACGTGTGCCTTTGGTGTACGTGGTTCCGGATTCGATTCCCTGTAGGAGAGCCTTTGGTAATTTAACTATCCTCGATTCTTTATTTATGTCTTTGTAGTGTCCGGTATTTCTCAACAGCTGAAAAAGACTTAAATAACAATCAAAAAAGTTTATTTTGTTAAAAAAAGAGAGATACAAAACTCAACTCTGATGCATGGGTGGTCCCTGCTTTGATCCTTGCCCACACGAGTTTGTGGAGGGCAATATCATGTCCGTTTGTATTCTTCATGTTCTCGCATATTCTCATTCCACCAATTATTTTATAATAGCTCAATTTCTATACCCACCTGTCTCATTTTGCCTAACCCTATTGCCATAACCATGAGACGATAAACATTTTTTTAATATCCATAACAAATATTGATAGTACACATATATTGTACTTTCCTTTTTCGCAGAAACCAAGTAAACGTGTGAAAAGAATAATAAAAACAATCATATTATCAATTTCTGCAGATTTTAACCTATGAGTTTCAAGCTACTAGTTGTTCTTAAAGTAATAACTTTTGAATACGACAACAATTTGCCTAGATAATGAATACGTGAAACATTTGATGCTCTTAGTTAGAGGCTCACCACATATTACGTAACGCTATTTTTAACCAATTTTTTACTCCTCCTTCCCTCTTGTCACACTTCGTAACGCAAGGCCGAACCCCTTCCCCATGTGTTACGTAACACTTTTTGATTCTTGCTTTTCAGCAATTTGGCTTATTTTGGTGGTTATTACAATAAAAAACTATTATTAATGGTAGACCTTTTTTTACTATAAAATGCTTGTATTAACGTAATAATAAGTATTTTAACCCCATAAAGTTTTGTAACTAACCAGTCTTAATTCTTCGAAATTTCATACTGTCGTTTTCCCAAGGATATCGCACCCATCCTTTTAGGTGACCGATGATTGGCAAGGAGGAAATACTGCCGGAATATGCAGGTGAAATAAGATCTAAAGAACTTATATCGACTGCTTTTTTCACGATCTAGGCATGCATTAAGTTCACCAGTGGTGACAATGCAAAGAAGTTTTCTTCCTCGTCGACCACAGATTAGAAGTGGCTGCACTCGTAAAGGAGCAGGGACATCTCGTTTGCGAACTTGCTTTCGAGCGTCTTCTTTGGACTTCAGTTTGCCCCGTTTCAAATTGTTCTTGTTCTAGATCAGTGCCAAAATGCGTAAAAAAAATCGATTTCTCCAGAAACATTCAAATCCAAAAATAAAGAAATTCCGTACGAAATGAATATCCGACGAATTAGGTTTTTAATATCTTATTTTTTGATGCAAATCGAGGATCGTTCCGTCGCAGAAACTAATATTCTCAGAAATAGCGATACTAGTGGGAACGCGATACTAGTTACAATCACTAATAACTACCTGCAGAAAAGCGTATGCCATAAATGCAATGCTGGGATAGTAACAAAACGTAATTTTATTGTGGGACACCCGAATTCCATTCCCGGCGGGAGCTCATGTGGTTCGGATTCAAAGATAATCAGTAGGTCCATGTCTCATATAGCCTTGCTGCTGAACAGGACGTTAAACTCAAAATCAACTCAACGGAGTTTTATTGTATTGTAATAACCGCAAGGTTCGTCAGCAGTCATGCTACTATCAAATAGCGTTTTCGAATCCCTTCTGCATGATTAAGTTTATACAGGCTGTAGTTCACAATTTCCCAAAACAATAGAAATATTTATTTATTTATAGAAAAGAAAAGAATTGAAAAAACTAGTTTGAAAGACTGCATATAAACCTGAGAATAAAAATAAATATTACAGCTAAAAAAAAAACGCGTTACGTATAACGAAAATGTAAACCCCCTCCTTCCCCCTTGTCACACTTCGTAACGCAAGGCCAAACCCCTTCCCACACTTTGCCGCGTTACGTAATATGTGGACAACCCCTTAGCATGGATTACAAGCAAAAAAAATGAAATGAAATCTGAGTTTTACGTGCCACGTTTATACCGGTTAGGCTAAAGGAGACGGTGATGATGATTGAAATGGTGGAATGAAGAGAGTGGGAGGAAACGGGATAACCCCGAGGAAACCCACGCATACGGTCTTTGTCCAACAGGAAGTTCACTTTGCGGGGGCTGGAATCGAACCCGGGACCCCAAGCACCAAAGGTGAACGCTCTACCATTGAGCCACTGCGGCCCCAGGATTACAAGCAAAACTAAACAATCTTTTCATTGAATTCGATATGTGGTCAGTGCATACATTATGACCACAGAAACCTAATAGCGGACTGTATATTTGATTTTCTTAGTTTTCCGTCCCTCTCAGCAGGCAACCTATATGGGACGTGGGATCCGAAACACATGAGCTTCTGCCTGGAATAGAATCCCGCTCTTCCGCGCCAGAGACTCGTGCGCTATTCCCATAGTCACGCTATTCGATAGTACAACAGTGATGCCAGTTTGGTAACAGTGAAATTCCAGTCCGAATCCATGAAATTTCCCGACTAGATGCAAAATTTGCCGCCAACTAATTTACAATATCTAGAAAAAAAATTTTGAAAAATACTTGTTTACAGAGCTTATGACGTATAATTGAATTCATTCTCTAGTATAAAAAGACATTATTTACAGTTATGCATGACAAGATCACAAACAACATTTACAAAATGCTATGTACTTTTTCTTTCTTTCTTTCTTTTTTTTCCTAATGAACACAATGTTGTTCTTATAGTTTGGAAGTGGATGTATTCGGCAAAGCAATACTTAATTCCATTTTACTGATCTTAACACGATTTTTGTGCCAGTGGACACCGCTTGCTACAAAAAGATGCAGCAACATGCAGGGTATTTTGCAGTTACTTTACATTAGTTTGGCGTTTCAAGTCTTTTGTGTTTCTGAAACTAACTTTTATCACAAAGAGCTCTATGTTACAGGTATCTAACCCGGATCTTACTTTTGTATCTATTCCCGACACGGACTGTAACAACCCGTTAAATTGTTGATCCGAAAGCCACTTCTTGTTTAATCTCAGTTTTATCTCGATTCTTACCATAGCTTATCTTAAATAAATAAATAAAAACAAAACCTCCGTGGAGCAAGTGTTGCATTTCTCTCTTTCGTCCTAACACGAATTCGAAAAAAAAGAAAGCTATGCTTCTATGAAAAAAAAAAAAAAAAAAAACTTCATAGAGATGTACACCGAATGATAGGAATATGAAGAATTGTTTTCTTCATTGTCTATTGATATCAGTTGGTATTCTTAATGAGTTTACTCATTAGTTTAGAAAGAAAGAATACTATTCCAGACATATGTCCTACGTATTCTCGTGAATAATTCGTGAGACCAGAATTGCCGAAAAGTTATAAGGACAGATGGAATAGGTTTAAGCACACCAACGTGATATTATCAAAAGATTTATTTTCAGTAATGGTGCCAGGCAGAAAAGTTAGTCAGCTGCAATCTTTGTCTTCATCTATTCCATGTATTCATAAGTATCGGATGGTTTTGATATTTCTTCTTGTACGTCTCAAAAATGGAGGAACACTTTATAACTGTGGAAACAACAAACACATCTCACGTGTGCGAGGGAAAAGGTAGGTTTTTACTTAATATCAGTTCGCAGTAGGAGTCCATCGTACCAGATTCGTTTTTGCTTCCTTGAATTTTTCACCTTTTAATTGTAGAGCTCCTTCGTGACAATATGGTGACTACATGTTCGGCGCGAGAAAGCCGGCTTATGTTCCTGCGGGAGCTCATATGATTTGGATCCCACTTTAACCTATATGTGCCCGTCTTATAAAGCCTCCGTACTAAAATAGATGCTATATTTAAATGAAAGAACTTAGCAATCAAATAATTTTCTTGATACCTTTGCACTATATTTCCTTGTTAATTAATTTCATTTTTTGTATAAATATCAACTTTCCCCCACTCAATTTTTTTTCTGCGATTAGGTTTTCGTATTTCTAGTATTATAAGCGTAACGTTATCGTTTTGTTTATAAAAAACAGGTATCATAAAATAATAATCTATAATAAACGCTTGCGGAATGCAAAATTAAGTTGATATAACTATCCACGTCTGCTTCAATGAAGGATATTAAGAGTATGAAACAGTTATTTGGCTCTTATTATCTCCTCTCTGATTTTTTTTTTTTTTTCACGTAGTGTCGGAATCGTTTGATTTGGAATAACGTTGATGCTCCCGTGTAGGACAGATTATCAAGTGCTACTTTTAGGGACATCACTAACCATACTGTATTGATTTAAACCTCTTGGTCAATCTGTATAATAGGAGTTACTGTTGCTCTTGTACATCGCTTACCTCTGGTGTGTGAGCTTCCTGGTTCGTCCCAAGTAAGTTTGTGATGAATAACGTGCCCGTGAGTTTTCTCGGAGTACTCCCCTTTCCTCCCACATTTTTATTCCACCAATTATCCCATCACCATTCACTTTCCTTAATCATCCGTCTCATTTAGCCTACAGGACATATCGTTAGACATTATTACTATATGCCGATGATCTAAAAATATATGCTAAAATCAATTCTGTGGAGGACAATATAAAGCTGCAGCAAGGTCTAGATTATATTGGTAACTGGTGCTCTTCGAATCAACTTGGGGTCAATGCAAGCAAGTGCAAAGTGTTATTATTCACTGGGAGCAAATCACCTTGTCACTTTGATTATGAAATTAATAAATATATAGTAAATAGGCATGATTCAGTTAAAGATCTTGGTGTTACGTTTGATGCTAAGTTAACGTTTGACAGTCACATTCTAAATATAACAAGTGAAGCATTCAAGCTATTAGGATTCATAATTAGAACGGGAAAAGAATTTAAGAACTGTTCAACATTACAGAAGTTGTACAATGCATATGTTCGCTCAAAGTTAGAGTATGCTTCTACTCATAGGCGCCGACTTGAAGAAAATATTGGGGGGGCCAAAACAATGAATAAATATATGTTCATATTCAGCCGTTTTCTACCAACTGCTGGATAAAGGCCCCCTTTCTCCAGATCTCGGTCTGCTGCATAAGCTCCGCTGCTAAATTCATGACCTAAGTAAAATTTGTGTAAACGCATTAAAACAAATTCAAGTTCAAATTCTGGGAACTTCACTGCACCACATTGATCTTCACTTCTCATATCAGTGTTACCATGGTGTTTGTTGAAGTTTCAGTGCTGTATTAACTCTTTTAGGATTTTTTGTAACTTTTGTTACCATGGCGTACTATGGTCTTTGACCTCTTATTTAGGTTCTATAACAGGTACTTAAGTCATTTTTTATTAGTCAAGTCAAGGATGGACCAAAGAACACCCCAGATGCGTTTTGGAACCAGATGGTCAACTTGGCTGCGCCAAGTGGGTGCGGAAGGGCGTGACTTTTTACTTTTTCTTAAGGCAAATTTCAAAAATTTTTCACGCCTGTAGTTTTCACGATATCAGATTGGAATTGTATGTATCTTTGGATATTTCTCAAATTTTTCTGAGATCTCTACGTGAAGCCGAGTCCGGGCACGAGGACCGCAAATGTTCCGAGAGGCTGATTTTTTCAGAAAAAAAATCAGTTTTCCCGATTTTTCTGGTTCAGGAATACGATACGTATATGTGTGTGGCACCGTTGGAAAGGGCTTGTTATACGAAAGAAAATAACGTTTAAGCCATGACTCTAGCCTAAATAGTAATGACGCAGTAAATTTTTATAACAAGTATATACGTATGAGTGTGTATAAAGAGAGAGCCTAAATTCAGACTTTCAACAATTTTTCTGCCCTTTGTATTTAAGATACAAGATTGGAATTTTGCACACGTATTATGTACATAACAATGTATTTTTTTAAAAAAAAATCAGATCCCTACGACAACCCAAGCCTAGACCAGAGTGGCAAAATATTTTGGTTGGATTTGCAAAAATACTTCTGAGTTTTTCCCTAATTATCTGGTTTAGGTGTATGATACGGACATGTGAGTAATACTGTTGGAAAGGGCTTATTATCCTGAAGAAAATGGCGTTTGAACCATGACTCTAAGCTAAATAGGAATGACGCAGTGCATTTTTTAAAATATTTTATACATGGATATATATAGAGGAAGATCGGGTATTATGGAATACCATTTTTGTTTCGCTTGTAACTCAGTTAATAATTGCACATTGAAACAAAAAGGAAAACAAGTATACGCCTTACATATTTGGCTTTATTTATGTATATCTTGATAAAGAAGTTTCGTTACAGGGGTGGATAAAATTTATAATTTGTAAAGAAACCACTTTGGAGGGTAATATGAAATAGTCGGGTAATATGGAATACAAATCCTATATAGAAAAGAAAAAAGTTTTCTGTTGAACATACAATGAATACAGTGACAATATATGAAAATTCTGAATGCCAAGCCATAACTGAATGTGATTACTTGCAAGTCATAAATATAATACTCTGCTTCAGGGTCGGCACAGTCATTGTGTGCTCACATTAAACATGATGAACGCTGGACCCAAGCTCACCCCTTGTATCATTAGACAATTTGCTGTAATAAAAAATACACTTAGCATTATTGTCATCATAAATGTATATTTAATTGCCCAATACCGATAGATATTTTTGTAATCGCAATACCATACGGAATACGGAATACTATGCTTTTCTTGCGGGTATTCCATATTGCCCTTCACGCCAGCTTGGAAACGAAAGAGCTGTTAAACGCATTCGAAGGCGTATAGGATAATGGCGCTTATCAAACTACCACTTTGTATATCCAACGTCATAGTAAATAAAGAACTGTTGTTCTATTACATTTCAATAGGAAAATACAGGTTGTAAACCACTTACCTATAAAAGTATTCCTGAATAAGAAATCAGATTTTCACGTCTACCAACACAACGAATGTCACAATCACATGGAGACTGACTGTAGAGCATCATGGGGACGTGAAGTAGTAGTTTCTTTCCTCCCCGCTTGGAAGCAACACATCAGAGGCGAGCTAATGAGGTATTCCATATTATCTGACTATTCCATAATCCCCGAACTTCCTCTATTTATATACATATATGAAAAGATGGGTCATCTTCAGACTTTCAAAAATTTCTCCCGATCTCAGTTTTCAAGATACAAGAACGACATTTTGCGCACATATTATGTATTTAACAAAATTTTTTAAAAAAGATTCAGATCCCTACGTGAACACAGGCCCGGGTAAGAGGGGCACAAAAATTTCAATTTTTTTTTCGAAAAATCTCATGTTTCTTTTTTCAATTTTCTTATTTCTGGTGTATAATACGGACAAGAGAGTGGTACCGTTGGAAAGTATGATCTATCCTGAGAAAAACGAGGTATGAACCACGATCCTACGATAAATAGTAAGGAAGCAGTAGCTGTTTGAGTGAAAGTCTAAAATTTACCTCAAAAAGTGGAAATTCTAAAAAGGTTACACGCCGATTTGAAAACGGTGCTTTTCATCGAATAAGAAGGCTGTTCGTAATATTGAATTAAAGGCACGACGTAATTTACAACAGAAATTCTTGCTCCTCTTTGGTAATTCTTCCTCAACTGGATTATATTGGGGGTCCAGGACCCCACCTTTAAATATTGGGGGGGCCAAAAGTGCCCTGCCCCCCAAAGTCGGCGCCTATGCTTCTACTATTTGGAATCCGACTCACATAAAACATCGTATGCAATTAGAAATAATACATACATTTTTTTTTTTTTAATTTCAAACATATAAAGAAACTCATATTTATCCTACTTATGACAGCTGTAAAACCATACTTGCTAACTTTCATCTTCCTACACTAGAACAAAGGTGACATATGATTGATTTATTATTTATTCAAAATGTAACGCAAAATATTTTGGATTGTTCTGATTTTGTTTCTTTATTGAATTTTCATGTTCCCACATTAAAAGTATGTAGAAACACTGGTCTTTATTACAGCAAGAAATCAAGAACTAATATAATGATGGAATCGCCAATCTGGAGGACAACAGCTTTGTATAATAGAATGTGTACAAATAACAATGAATTTGATATACATATGTGATATGTCGCCTAAGACATTTAGAAATGGCATTATCATGAGTTATCAAGAGTTGTGACCTCAAGTTATGTTATCAAGAGTTATGAACATGTAATTGCATAATTTACAACACTGTAATTGGGCTATAGCCTGTTGTGTTGGCAACAAATAAACAAATAAACAAATAAATAAATAAATAATATGTATCTCTTTTTTATCCTACGATTGAAACACTGTCCGATGTATGCACAAGTTCTCGCTTCCTGCTGTATCTCCTGCAGTGATGATTCAAGCACCTTGAAGAGGGGGAAAGTCCGCTTCGATTTCTTCACGAACCTCTAAATTTCCAGAAAAATATATTTGTAGTGTTCTGATGAAAGTAGATACTGCTAGACTTGAAATCTATTCAAATGCTCTAGGTTTTTTTTTTTTTTATTTTATTTTACAAATGAAGCAACTTTTTAAAACTCGCTTCGACATGCTATATTCTTAACTTTTTGGTTTTGTGCACTTTATTCTTCCGAGAAAAATTACAATTTTATTCATATTAATTTTCATGAGTGTGAACTTTGTCAACGCTCAAACTCCTTAAATTTTCTTGGTGCATCCTTAGAAGAAGGTCTGAATTTAACACTGATCTTCTATGATCGTCTGTGTGATGATCTGTTGTATTTGGAAAGACATGAGATAAGACTCCTGTGGGTGCGAAGAGAAGAAACATGATAGTAGAAGAAAAATAAGGCTGCATGGCAGTTACTGGGAGAAATCATCATCATCATTGTAGGTATTCTGCCATTATTGGCAGGTCACTTGCCGCAACTGAGAAGCTTCCATGCTCCACAGTCTTCCGCTACCTTCGTCTTCACGTACGATTTTTCTATTTTTATATCGTCCATCAATTATACTCTCTTTCGCCCCCTCCCTCTCTTTATCCTCTAGCACGTCTCTCATGATACAGTTCCTTATAAGCCAATGCCCTACCAGTTTCTCTTCCTCTTCTTAATAATATCTAAAGTTATTCCTTTTCTCCTCCACCATTTCTAACACCCTCTTATTCGTTTTCGGCTTAGTTAATTCACTCCATTCTTCTCCACACCCATATTTCGAAAGCATCCAATCATTTTCCATAATTTTTTTTTTTCGTAATGTCCATGTTTCTGACCCATACAGTACAATACTACAAACGAAGCATTTTCTATCGGCTTGAGCTCGTATGGTTCGGACTGCACGTTAATCAGGAGGTCCACGTCTCATATAGCCTCTAAGCTGAACGGGACGTTAAAATCAACTCAACTCAACAAAACATTTTAAGAGTCTTTTTCTCAACTCTTTATTCAAGGCCCTACAAAACAGTATTTTTTTTCCTCCTAAAGGCCTCCTTCGCAATTCTCATTCTTGCTATTATTTCACGTTCACATTTCAGATCATTACTAATAATACACCTTCTCTCCTTCTACTTCTATATTTGACAATGTTTCCTTGTTCCAATCACCATGGCTTCTGTCTTTCTAACATTTATTTTCACCTCATATTCTTCACAGCCCTTCATCAAGTTTGCTAACATCTTATTGATTTTCTTTTCAGATTCTGCAACAAGCACCGTATCATCTGCAAGCCGTATACATCATTCACTTTGTAGACTCTTTTTCACTCTCTCTCTTCTAGATAGACATTAAATAATGTAGGTGAGAGACAGCATCCTTGTTGAATTCCTCTTCCAATTGCACTCTCCTCTACCATTTCTTCCCTATCCTAACACTTAATTGTTAGTTCATATAAAGTTTCGTATTGGTCTTTGATCTTTTCATTTCAACTCAGCTTTATTCAGAACTTCCAACAACAATTCCCAATTCACGAAGTCAAAAGTCTTTTCTAGATCAATAAATACCACGTACACCTCTTTCCCCTTTTCTGTAAACATTTTAACGATCACTCTTAATCACTGGCGCTAATCCCGGGGGGACGAGGGGGACATGTCCCCCAATCTTGGACCTTGGGAAGACTTTCTCCCCGATTATCCGATTTGAAAAGTGCTTTTTGGGATAAGTGTGATGATTTTTGTCCGACTGCCGCAAAGGAGTCTAAGATGAAATTGATTTCTCTTGTCTTTTCCATTTTTAAAAAACAATCGTATTCTGTAGTATTTCAAACTGAACTTCGTGCTGTAGTGCGTTTAGTAATCTCATCAATATGTATTAATTCCACTTCCGCTACTTGGGTACAAAAAACGCCAGAGCAGGATATGCCCCTCTCCTCATGCTAGAAAGTTGTCTCAGCTGTAGGTACGGGCACAAATTCCGGGGAAATGGGGGGGGGACATGTCCCCCGAACATTGGAACTGGAGGGTCTTCCATTAATCCGATTTGAAAAGTGCTTTTTGCAGATAAGTGTGATGATTTGTAGTGATGCGCACGAGACGAGTCGAGGCAGGATTTTTCTGACAAAATTCGAATCGAGACACGGCTCCTCCAATAGAGAGATATACATTTTCGAGACGAGACAGCCACAAATCTTGTCTCGTGCGCATCCCTAATGATTTGCGTCCGACTGCCACAAAGGAAAGTGAGATGAAATTTGTTTCTCTTGGCTTTTCCAATTTTAATGAAAATGAGGGTGTGCGACTGTGTGTGACGTAACCTGATGTGAAATCTTATCTTCTCCTCTCTCCTATGCTCTAGCATACGAAGAGTATATAGACTACTCAATGTCAGTAGAACCCATCTTTTCATTAAATGCGCATTTAATCTATTTGTAGTATCAGCCTAGGCATCTACTCATGCTTCGTAAGCTAACTAACTCTATGGCCTATGGAACCCGGAGGTTCAATTTCGCGTTCACAAAAGCTCTCCACTGACTTCTATCCTTAGCCAACTGGATACAGTTTCTACTTTGGATTCCTATTTCTGCGAGATCCATCTTAATATTGTTCTCCCATCTGCGCCTTGGTCTTCCTAATGGTCGTTTTCGGATTGGTCTTCCAGCAAAACTTTCAAAGCGTTTCTACTTTCTTCCATCCTAGCTACATGACCTGCCCACCTAAGCCTCCTAGACTTGACGACCCTAACAATGGTTGGTAATCCGTATAAATTATGTAGTTCCTCGTTGTGAAGTTTCCACCATTCCCCATTCTCGTTCCTCTTGGGTCCGAATATTCGTCTCAGGATCTTGTTCTCAAATATTTTCAGTTTATGTTCTTCCCTCAGAGCATTTTTCGAAACCACACAGAACATCGTTTTATATATTTTAAACTTCAAATTCCTCGACAGAATTAACGACGACAAGATATTTTGAACTGAATAATAATACGAATATCCCGTTTTTAGTCGAAATTTAATTTCTTCGTAATATGATTTTCGATTGTTAATATTGAAAGTATCCTAGATATTTGAAAGTATCCACTTTATCAAAAGTATTATTTAATATTTTAACGCATTCATAATTTGCTGTATTACGGTCCTGACGCATTTCCATGTATTTAGTTTTCCCTGCATTTACTTCTAAACCCATGTCCCTGCAAGCTTTTAATATGACCTCGCTATTCCATTCTATTGTTCTCCTATCACCCCTGTTAAATTTACATCATCAGCGTACGTCACAACCTGGTGAACACCGTTCAACTCTAGGCCCTGGTTGCTATTTTTGATTTTCCCTATAGCGTATTCCAGGACAAAGTTGTATTCTCACTTCTTTTCGAGTATTTGGCGAATGGTAAATATTTGGTCGATAGTTGATGGATTTCTCTAAATCCCCAACAATTTCATCTGTGTATGGGGTCAATCTTGCTAATAGAATGTTTGAAAGGATTTTATAGGATGTTGACAAAAGAGAGATGTCTCGATAATTATTAGTCAGTTTTGTCGCCTTTCTTGGGACTAATAAGAGTTTTGTGTTTCTCTGAGCGTGTTTCTTGATGTGTGCGTGTGTTTCCTCAGGTATGGGTCTTGAAATGTTTTCTCCTCCTTTGTTGATCTTCAGCTATGTCTTTCAACTCCCAATACTTTCTTCCGTTTCTCAAATCATCGATCAGTTTCAATCTTCTTCCTATTCCTCTCATTCCTTCCATTTTCCCTCTATGGCGTTATGAAGGAGACAGTTTCTTCGCTAGATGTGTCCAATCTAATTAGTCTTCCTACAAAGGATGTAGTTTAAAGGCGTCCTCTTCCTAACAATTTGTTTTAAATCGAATTTTTCTTTGTTTATCTGACAACAACAGAAATAAAAAGCTTTTTGTACCTTTTAAAAATATTAAAAAATGTACAAAACGCTCAAATGAAACTAAAAATTAATGACAATCGAGACTGGTAAAGTAGGGGTATGGACACAGTTATAATATGGGAAAATTGAGACATTAGATTTTAGCTATTTACTTAAACACGTCCAAGAATCAGATTCACCGCATATTACTATTAACAATCACATACAGGTAATATCATGGTCAGTACTTCTTTACTTTTCTTAGTTTTACCAATCCTAACGTTAGTCCTTCATTTCTACACTTGAAATTGAGTGGTGTTGAAAGACAAGGTTAATCCACAATTTCAAAGTTTCGAGAAAAAAGACGAAAATGAGAATTAACCTATAAGAAAAGAAAACCATAGTGGAAACATTTTATTATTATTATTATTATTATTATTATTATTATTATTATTATTATTATTATTATTATTATTATTATTATTATTATTATTATTATTATTATTATTATTATTACTGTAGTGACCAACAATTCTCCTGGAAAATGCTATTCCTATCAGAACATAATATCCAAACTCAAAATATTCACAGAGGTCCTCCGTGGCTATGCGGTTAGTGTTGATAAAGACAATGAAAGATATTTGGGGCATCTACCGAGAAACATATGATTTTACACAGAAATGAGTAGAATTCTTAAAATTGAATTTAATTTGGTAAATATCATCGGAAGAATTTAATTGGTTTTGAGTCAGTTTAAAAATTCTCTTCAGCGTCACTTTTAGAGGGGAAGAAAAGTAATTTATGTAGGGCAGTGCCTCTTCTAGCCCCTCCCTGGCTACGAGCCTGTTTCAAACAATCCGAAACTCAAGAACATTTCGAGAGTATCGAACACTTAGAGCGTCTCAAACATTTCCATAGTCTCGAACACTTCAAGTGTCTCGAACAGTTCGAGTCTCGAATAATTCAAGTGTATTGAAATTTTCGAGAATCTCGAACACTTCAAATGTATTGAAAATTTCGAAAGTCTCGAAAACTTAGTGTCTCAAATATTTCCAGTATCTAACACTTAAGTGTCTCGAATATGCAAATTCTTGAACATTTCAAATGTATTGAAAATTTCGCGAGTCTCGAACACTTAGTGTCTAAAACATTTACATTGTGTCGAATACTTCAAGTATCTCGAACATTTCGAGTCTCGAACACTTCAAGTGTCTTCAACATTTCGATATTACTTTCAATGAGAGAGAAAACCTTACATATACAGTAGGTATTCAATATCTTTACAGCCCGCATATGTGGAGACACACACATGTTACCTAGCAAAATATTAAAGCATTTGATTATTTACCATGACATTGTATATAACGTAATAATAAAATTAATACTTCAATACATGTCTTAAGTATGTTTTAAAAAATGACATCTAGGATCTAGGATGGTAATTCTTTTTAATTTAAGACTTTTTATTGCATTTCTTATGGAGCAGTGAGGGTATTTTAGTATTGTTTCTGTATTTAAATGGTCTGTGAGTTTTGAAATACGGACTTACTGTACATTGTGTTGCAATTGTTTAGCTATTTCAATTCGTCTCCATTTAACTTGATTGGAATGATAATGATTGAGATATTGTTGCCTTGTTTCTTATAATTGAGAATAATTGAAGTTTTAAACTAATAGTTTTTGATAAATATACTCAATGTGTTTATGTTCTAACGATTTTAGATTCTTGTCTGTACTTCCGAAAGTTAAGTTTATTAAATTCGTTATTTATATGTGATATTCAGTTATGTTTTATTATTTAGTAATTATTTCCTTATTGAAAAAGTAAGGTACGCCACTTTGAACCTAAGCTAAATTTCTAATGGAAAGCTTTTTTTTTTTTAGGGGGAGAGAAACTTTATGCTTTAACTTGCGTTATATTTGTGATACCCATTGCTGTCCGAAGAAAATTTTCTAGGGAGGGACATCTCCATGGTTGCTATTTTAAGTCTGGTATATTTGGTTTGCTATATTACGTACACATTTTCATGAGCCAGGGCCCTCCTGCCTTCCCCTTCGACCGCCCATGCTGATACCTGTAATAGGTCAGATGTTTAGTCAGGATTTTTGCATTCCATTCTATATTCTCGAACTTCTATTTTTCAAAATTATATGCTAGTAGTTTTGTGAAATCAGTGACTTTTAGTTTAGTTTCGTATGAGTATTAATTAAGAATGTGGGTGATCAGTATTTAAGAAGGAAAAAACTTAAATAGTTATCCCTATATAGCAGTTAGTTGTATTACCTATTATACCTACTAATGAAATGTTCTGCCAAAGCTAGTTATAACACTTCCAAGAAACAGAAGTCAATTAAATAAAATAAGAAATCGATACGAGAGAAGAATTTTCGAGAACCCTGACGAGACGAGAATGTTTCGTGAACCAATACGTGATCTCATATGGCCAACATTAGTAATTAGTAAAATCATGCTCGGTGACGGGACACATTGTCCTTTCATCAGGCTGTCAAAAAAAGTATGGAGCCTTCAAAGGTCAAAATTGAGAATAAATTTATTGTTATTTGAAAATAATATTATGAAAACACATATGTAATATTTTGTTTGGTGAACTTTTGTAATTTTTCGAGCAACATCCCGTCGCTATAAAATTTCTAAGCTTTCTGTTGAAAAAAAAAAAGTAAATAAATAAACGTGATTTTCACAAGTCTTTTTTGAAACTAACAAGTCTCTTCATCCCGGCGAAATTAAAATACCGCTGATTTTACAGTAATTTTGTGATATCTTCAAATAGATAAAAGATAATTGAAATATGGAACAAGAGTGCCCTAGACAATATTATTTTGCGTGAGATACCGTTATCACAAGTCACCTAGTAGCTTTCCGTTTTCAGCTGTTTAGAAACGCGAAAATAAATGCCGATTTTCAAAATGGCTCGAAATCGAAAGCAGATAAGCGAGTTGTGATAACGGTTTCTCATGTAAAACAATATTGTCTAGGGCGCTCTTGTTCCACATTTCGATTATCTTTTACCTATTTGAAGATATCTCATAATTACTGTAAAATTAGCGGTATATTAATTTCGCCGGGATGAAGACTCTTAACACCGTTCCGGAAGTTCTACAGAGACCGAATTAAATGATAGTTTTATGGTGCAAGATCCGGGTTGTACTGCATTAAAAGCTCCCAGGCAAGTTCTCGCAATATTAACGGATCTTTAAAGATGTATGCGATCTGGTGTTTTAGCCATATGACATCACTTCTATTAACCAGTTCCGACAGTTTCTTTGAACTGTTAGGTGCACTAGCGCTAACTGTTGACAGTACAGATCCGAGTCTATCGTTCTTCCCGGCAACAAGTAGTGATGTAGGGGGTAACATTCATAAGATCTAAACGGCATAAGACCCAAAAAAATAAGCACTAGACCTAAATTTTAGGTATGGTGCCATTTAGGTCTTATGCCGTTCAAATCTTGTCCATTTTTCATTCAATTGTCTTAGTTCTGAAATTCGCCATCACCACACGACACTGCGACGATGCAGTAACTACTTGGCAATAATGTTACGAATGTAGCTAATTCCAACGGTAACAGGTACATTTGTAATACTAAAATCTGCAGTTATACATGAATTACATAATATAACTTATTTAATTGTAAGAATTAACTGTTTAAATTTTCTACAAATTCGTATCATTCAAATTTAGGTACGAGAATCCCATGACAGATTCTTAAAATGAATAAAATAGAAGTGGTTAAAGAACATATTTGACGAGACTTTTCTGAAACCAAGTTTTACATACTGATGGATATGATCCCGGAAGTCCGTCGTTCGATTCTAGGGATGTCACAAAACTGTATTTTTTTCCCTCAAGAAGAAATACACTCGTGTAGCCTCAAACTTCTTTGAAGAATTTTGTAAAAACTTCTTTAGTTCACTAAACTAGGTGCAATAGCAGAAGCCCTTCGCCCTGCACATATCTACATCATATTCCATATCTTGACTTTTATTCCCTTACTTGCTACTTTTACACAACACACATCTTGTTATGTGTTAGCTATACTTTGTTGTGTTACTTTGTCGAGTCAATATTTTGATATTGACTAACATGCCAGCTATTGCTTTCTACAGAGTGGTGTTATCTATATCGGCATACATAAACAATATTTAGTGTAGAAATCCATCTTTTCTACTTTAATCAGCTGTATTGATAAATTCACGTTGGACGATGTCACCTCCTGTGAGGTCGATTGAGGGTAATGCTTGAGGTACTGAACCTTGGAGATTTGTCCTAATCCTTCTAGAACTTTCGATCTACGTCATGACAACCTGACTGTGGGTGTTCCCTAACATTCAAAGTTTACTACCTTTTATGGAGAAGAGAAGAAAAGGGGTGGGCTTTTGTAAAACAGCTTTGAATAAAACCACGAACACAAAGTTTGTGGGGGAAGTGTGCATAAGATTTTCACGAAATAACTTCGTTGGACGACAGCTCATGGGGCTACCTCGATACATAAAGGTATTGTAATCAGCCGAAATATTGAAGAAACTTTAAACTACAAACCATTACATTTTACAGACCAAAGATTCTTATTTTACCAACTCAAATTCTGCTGCATCTTTTCAAATATGCATTTTGTGTATTTGATTTATAATTACAATAACAACTGTTAAAGCTACATCAAGAATTTATTATTCATGTATTTTAATGAAAGAATTATACGATTTAATCATTCATGTTTCCAACATCTCATGAAGCTGGTAGTTGCAAGGGGCACTTCGTTACCTTGCTTGATTATTCATGTTATATATTTTAATATTAAATCCATGGGCGGCGATTAGGGGGGGCAAAGGGGGCAGTTGCCCCCCACTTTTTTGAAATGACCCATCAATGTATATAATTTCATTTGGAAATATAAAGTTTTTGTATGTATTAATGGTTCATAGAATAAAAATGGTGCCATAAAATATTTGCCGTTCCGTGAGTACGTATTGGTTGTCTTCCCGTCCAGTGAAGAAAGTTACATGAATTCCGTTTCAATTGCCACGAAAAATGGCCCAAAAATTAACCTATTGGAGTGCCACAATTCGAGTGTACTTTCATTTCTTCTTACAAGGGCTTGATATGTTAGTCAGTGGCTTTAGAACTAAATGAGATAATATTTCGCAAAAAAAGAAGTTCTTCACAAGCAGTGTTTCTTTCAGGAACAATGTTCCGGGGCGCACACTTAGTATTCCGGGGGGAGCACTGCTTGTACTATTCTATTTATTATTATATTATAGACGTATTATTTTGGTCTCGTTCGGGGGTGGGATACTCTCAGAGCTTCGGGGGGCAGTGCTTCCCAAAAGCATGTCTGGAAGAAACACTGTTCACAAATTATTTAATTGCACAAAAATCGACAGTTCCTAAAATGTCTTTTCTTCTTTCTAATGGTAAGGAATATTTTGATTTCATTTTTCTGAGTTTAACATCCCGTTCAGCAGTGAGGTTATATGAGACGTGGACCTACTGATTAACGTGGAATACAAACAACATGATCTCCCGCCAGGAATCGAACCCGGGTCTCCCACGTCAAAGGCGCGGCATTGTTTTGCAGTGTAATATATGAATTTAGGGGTATACATACTGTATACAATTTTGTATATACAATTAAATTTAGTGAATTCAACATAATTCTAGACTTTAAGTAGGAGTGCGCACGAGACGAGTCGAGACACTGCTCTTCCAATAGAGAAGAATACATTTTTCGAGTCGAAACATCACTTTTACAGCACATTTTCGAGATGAAACAGCCTCAAATCTTGTCTCGTGGGCATCCCTAGTTTTAGGATTATTTTGCATAACCGGAGTCTGGAGTGATTCTAAGTATTGTTGAGTTCTGATGTATTCCAAGAAAGTGAAAACTGTACCTAATGACAACCAACATTTTTCGGGAAGCTGCAAAAGCATTTCTTTAAATGTCGCAGCATATGCTTGTAGTGTTTACTGTTTTTCTAAGAGTAATAACATGTAATAACATGCATGGAATTAAAAATATAAGTTGCTCATTAATTTCCAGTTTCAATATAACTTTTGCGAAACAAGCCTCATTCTTCATTACTGTTCGATTAATATTATCCTTTCTGTTTGTTTTGCGAATTTATCAAATAAGCCCCTAATCCGACCACACAATCTTCCAGACAGAATTTTAAGATATTCATGAGCAAGGAATCAAATCTCTTCTTACACCTTCGTTGTTTAAGAGTACAAACGGCTAGTATCTACTTGCGTTGCTCTTGCCAATTTACTTATTAAATATGAAACACGATATACAGTATTTTAACTGCAAAATACAGTATCCTAATAGTTATACAACCTTTCGTCAAACAAAATGTTAGAAGCAACCAAAAAACTAACATTGATATACAAATGTTGAGATCATGTCTTGCCCCCCCCCCCCAACTTTTGACGTCCAACCGCCGCTACTGATTAAATCTATATATGTATAATTAAGTTGTGTATATTAATTAGTACATCAGGTTTGACACGTATTTATCTAACACATTTATCTAGTACTATTTATTTAATAAGTATATCGTAATATATAATCTTACTATGTTTATAATATGTAAATGTATGTAAATCTCAATTAGTGCATTATCCCTTTCATTTATAAATGCCAAATTTTCTTTTAAGATCAAGATTCAGTTAGTTAGATCGAGTATTACTCTCGCTCCCACTATAGTTTTTTGAAGATTTCTCTTTTCTTGCTTGCTTTTCCAGTAATTTTCCACTCCTGTAGAAGTTTCTAGAACCGTTGAATACTTAATTTTTTTCTGTCCCCGGCAAAACATATAAAAAGGCGGATTTTTTACATGGTTTTTGCTGTTTCAGCTAGGGAGGCTTGTAGAGTAGAGGTCTATGCTGGTGGCTGTTCAGTCCAAAGGGAATCAGCAAGTAAGCTTTTTCCTGGGAGTTTGTCCTTTAGATTAGTTACTGGATGACCAGTGCATATGTTAGTCCGTGGCTTCCTATCCTGCTAGGGAAAGTGGTCTCTGGCCGTAACTTAGGTGAAATTCCAGAGTTAGGAATAGGAATTAAAGAATAAAATAGCGCAGAGTTGGCGTGGGTCAATGAAAACTTGACCCACGACCCACTGACCCACCACCCACCGTGACCCACGACCCACTGACCCACCACCCACCGTGACCCACTCTGAACCACCACACCACCCACCATGACCCATCACCCACGGTGACCCACTCTGACCCACCACCCACGGTGGCCCATTCTGACCCACCACCCATGGTGACCCACTCTGACCCACCACCCACCATGAACCACTTTCATCCAGTTTGACCTACTCTGACTCACCAAAATCATCGTCATCAACTCTCTGAACACGATCCACGGCCTCTTCTGAACTGGCTAAAGAGTTTACACTTGTAATAAAACAAGACTGTGATATTGTCACTAATCGGAGTTTGAATTTCTAGTCAATCGCTCAAGCACCACTCTGTTACAATAACAGTGGATCTGACCTTTACGATATAAAATGGTAAAAGTGTTTGTCAGTGAGGAAATTGAAACAGTTCGAGGTGGGAGAAATTAGTGTGTGCCTAAAATATACTTGTACTAAGAGGGTATTCTTTCAAGTGTTAATTTCTGAACGCATTCCACAAGAAACTTCTATTCGCAGGAAAATACCCCTGTACAATATGGAAAAGGTTATGGTTTCTCAGTTCACAGTATTTTTCTCACAAAAGACTTGAAAAATCAGTTGTTCATAGGGTATAAAGGTGCTCGGGTACCCTCTGTGAGAGCATCTCCATAAAGTATGCTCATAATTGTAATTTGTGTAATCAATAAAACACCACGTTAAATTTAAATTACAAATATGCATAATTGCAATTATTATGAATATTTATTCAAAGTAGTTTACCTAAAACAAAGAAGAGACTTACTAAAAATTAGGTAAAAAGTTGAATAACACAAATAAGCCATTAGTAATACAAGTATACATTTTCCTTAACTCGTATTTTTCCACCTTAAAACAAATCTGAAATCGGATTTATTTCCTGTTGGTAACTTTTTGGCGGTAAATCATCCGCAGTGGAATGATGTCCATCCTTCAGCCAAGAAATAACTAGCTCGTCTACTTTGAGCTTGTCTAGCGGTGGGCCATTAACATTGATGAGCAACAAGTTAAACAATGTTTGAGCACTTAGTGTATTTCTAATATTAGTCATCTGTAAATTCATAAGGGGAAATCCCCGTTCGCACTCTGTCGTGGACATTGATAATATTTCTACCCGATTTCTGCAACTTCTCATCGACAATCTACTTGTTAGACTTAAGTCTGATAACGATTTTTCTTGGTCAGGTTTGAAATACTCAGCAAGAAGTATCATCTCTCTATCACCATACATCTTTTCCATATCGACCATGTCAGTTGGCAATGTCGACCCATGTAGAACAGAAACTTCATCTACCACGCCTTTGATAGGGAATCTTGTGAATAAATTATCAATTAAATTCTGATAAACTGATGATTTCTTATTTGTTTATAAATTTAATTTTTGTAATTACACATGAAGGTTTGATACCATTACCAAGTTCCCTCCCCCGTCTAGAAAGCGAAAGAGGTTCCTGGAAAGTGTTCAGAGTTGAATGGGAATTTCCCTCCTTCTTCAACTTCAATTACTACACTGCTGTTTGCCATGTGCCAAATTACGATGAATTTCAATTAAATTATCATAGTATAATTATTTCCTTGTTAAACTATCAATTCTTTTCAGTGGAAAAAAGGATGAAATTTCAAAGTTCCAAATCAAAGTTAGTAGACCAACGTAAAGGGAGAAAAGTGTAAAATTTTACATACAATTATGCGTACAATCCAAACTTCAAATTTCCGTGTAATTACGCTTACAGTACAAATTTTATGCCTATTTTTCTCACAACTTTATGGGTTGATTGCCCTGTGCTGTAAGCGCTCCATATAATAAACATAAGCTTCAGCAATTATTATAGCAGAAAGCAATGGATATATGAAGCCAAACACTGTATTTTTTGTTTCTAATTTTTTTTCTTAAATAACATCGATCGTTTTCGATCATTTATACAAACCAACTCGCTACCAATTTTCCATATATAGAAAGTGCCCCTTCCCCCCACATAAAGGAGAATTTAAAAAATGCTAGGACACACACTGTTTATTTTCAATAAAAAGTTAATACACTGAATTTCATCTCCGTAAGTTTAACGGCTTGCGAGATCTAATTTTTTTTTTCGCAAAAATTCGGATCCTCACTACCTCATTAGGATATTATGCATTATAACAAAAGCAATATAACATCCCAATTTGGATTAAGGCCTAACTATATACCAAAAGTAATTTCATTTGACTTTGCAATTTGACTGTGATGATCAGGCACACATGGTTACATTCAATTTTTTATAATAATTTATATATTGCAGTTATTCAAAAATGTATTTTTTCCAGTAGTTAACTCTAAAAACTCACAGGTCTCGAAAGTCAATTAGTAGTGTAAGTCCTATTGCTATTATTACTATTAAAAATATCAATATCCAAAAGTGCCTGAAATTCTTTTTTCACTTGGTTAGATATACTCACCTCAGGTAAATAGTTTGCGTGTTACTTGCCACGGTGTTACTTGCCACTATTGGAATTTCGTGTTACTTGCCACGGTTACCTTATCGCATATTTATCTGTCTATGACTGCGTGTCCGTTGCCACGCACCAACGTCTAGATTTGACCTTGAGGGGGTGGGAGTAATTTCCCAAGCAATTTTCAAAGCAAGACAATCATCTGAAACACAAGAAACAAAGCAAAGTTCTGATTTAAGAAATAGGAACCTTGTTACAGAAGCGTCACTTCAAATTTTGTTTGGGGGGTAAGATCCCTTGAAATAAGTAAAATTTCGCGTTTTTCACTGATTTGCTACTATTCTGTTGATAAAATCTATATAAATCTCAAACTCAGGGGGGGGGGCAAATGCCGCCCCTGCCTTGTTACATTTATGAGTGTCACAAAACTCTCAAAACTCGCAAGAAATACAAGAAACAAAGCAAGATTCTGATGAAAGGAGTATTCTTGCAAATCAACACAAACAATTGAAGTTCTTCAGTAATTCGAGCGCTCATTTTGCCGCTTGAAAGCATGGAAGAAACGCAATGATTTATATATTACATCACATTCGATCCATACTCCTAGGTGGTTCCAATAGGAACCTTGTCACTTGCGCGTCGCACGTCATAATGATTATAAGTGGGGTTTGTGTTAGACAAACACCATGTAGATGGGTTTTCCCATTTCCTCCCGCTTTCTTCATCTTGCCATTTCATTCATTCTCATCATCGCCGTCTCCTTTAGCCTACCCGGCATAACCGTGGAACAAAACTCCAAGGTTTCATTTCATTTTCATTTCAAAATGTAATAGACTCCTGTGTAAATACTTGTGTTTTTTTTTTCTTGGCTGGGAAGCTCATTCCAGTTTCTTACAATAGCGAAACACACTTTCTCCCACAATTTCTTCTCTCAATTTATATTTGAATATTCATGCAAACTTTTCTTTTTATATAACGCTGGGTGTTTCTCTATTTCCTCAATTTTTCATTGTCTTTACCACTAATTAAAGACATACATGTATTAGCTTCCATTGCGAACACTTCTTTTCATACTCTACACACGGAGCGAACTGTTATGTGAAAAAACTTGTAGAAAACATCTATTATTTTTATCTCTCTGCTTGGATGTACCGCGGCAACTTTTCTGTCGCTGTCGCCGCAGTGAGCGGACTTCCATAAGACTTAATGCATTTTTAGATGTTGCCTAAGGCCTACCGCTCACTGGCGACAAAACAGTTGCGCAACTATCTCGTCGCTGTCGCCTGCAGTCAGCAACTTCACGGAGACAAAACAGTTTTGTTGCCATACCCTCGCTCACTGGCGACGGCAACAGAAAAGTTGCCCAGCACTTGATATCACAATTTACATAATCGGCAACCGGAACAGTTCACATAATCTCTGGTTTCGGACATAAAAGAAAACTACCGCCCATTCCAATGGTTAAATAAATAAATTTAAATAAACTTTCGAAGGTAGCGTCAACAGGGGCGTTATTTCAGACTTCACTTGAGGGGGGCAAGAGCATCACCGACATAAGACTTTCACACGTTTTGTACTAGTATATTAGTAGACAATTGATTAAAGTACAGCGTGTTTATAAAAGAACTCCGGGGTTTTAAAAATTCATATCTTATTAACGATAAAAGAGAGCAAAATTTAGTTAATTTCTCTGAAACGACTAGCTCAACGAGTTTTGGTCATACTAATTGGAAATGTTTTTATCAACAGGTGGCAGCGCTGCGGAGCGTTGACCTTGAGACGACGCGACGTAGCGGCTGCGGTAGTCAGTGAATCAGTGCCGTGCCGTGTGGATTTCGCTTCGCGCTATGCTGGCCAGGACATGGCAAGAAATAGAGTACCGTTACGATGTGTGCCGTGTCACTCACGGAGCTCATATTGAACTTTATTAAATGGTTAAAACAAACGTAAAAATGTAAGCTTTCTAATCATGTATAACACATGTATGTACGTTTTTTTTAACTTATTTTGTCTCAAAAGCCCGGCGGGGCTCATATTGAACTTTATTAAATGGTTAAAAACAAAACTTGAAAATGTAAGCTTTCCAATCATGTATAACACATGTATGTACGTTTTTTACTTAATTAAAATATTTTGCCTCAAAACCCCGGAGTTCTTTTATAGACACACTGTATATGTATTCCTCAAACTATTGGGGAGCAATTGTACCTCCTGCCCCCCCCCTAAATGACGTCCCTGAACGTCAATGAGTGACAAAAATAACAGCATTGTGTAAGCTAATACGAACGGGAAAATTATTCGAATCAAAAGATAACAAGAATAACGAAAATATAAAACGACTGGAAATAACTAACAGAACGAAACTATCAAAAGCGGCAATCCGACAACACTGTACCGTAATTGTACTCTCAGATGTTCTACGTATAGCCATAAAATAAAAATTGGCTTTCTTCGTTCTTCCCGCGTATTCTTCACGTTTTAAAATCGGCCATTTTTATACAGTAGTTTTTTCTTCTTTTTTATATTTGAAATGGAAAGAAACTTGAAAATGATAATTTTATATGTATTTTTTTCTAGTTGTGGGAAATTAATGAAAGTAGTAGTGTGTAGTATGACAGCGATATGTCATTATCGAAAAATGTACCTACCTGTGTTGTTTTTTCTTGGCTGGAAAGCTCATTCTAGTTTCGTATAACAGCGAAACATACTTCCTTCCATAATTTCTTCTTTATATATGCTTCTTCTTTAACGCTGAGGGTTTCTCTATATCCTCAATTAATTTTCCATAGTCTTTATCACTAAAGACATGCTAGTCACTAATCAAATAATGTATTAGTTTCCATCGCGAACACTTCTTTTCACGCGCTACACACGGAACGAACTGTTAGGTGAAAAAACTTGTAGAAAACATTTATTTCTTACCTTTGTACTTGGAGATATCTCGACAACTTTTCTGTTGCCGTCGCCTCAGTGAGCGGACTCCCATAAGATTCAATGCAATTTTTAGATGTTGCGCAACTGTTCCGTCGCCGAGCTGTTGCCCTGCTGTCGCCCTGCTTGGCGACACCTCGGCAACTTTTCTGTCGCTGTCGCCTCAGTGAGCGGACTCCCATAAGACGCAATGCATTTAGCCAGAGCAACAAGATAGTTGCCCGACAAAATGTTGCCAGTGAGCGGTAGGCCCAACTGTTTGGTCGCCAAGCTGTTGCCTTAGGCCTACCGCTCACTGGCAACATTTTGTCGGGCAGTTATCTTGTTGCTCTGGCTAAATGCATTGAGTCTTATGGGAGTCCGCTCACTGAGACGACGGCGACAGAAAAGTTGCCGAGGTATTGCTAAGCAGGGTGACAGCAGGGCAACAGCTCGGCGACGGAACAGTTGCGCAACATCTAAAAATTGCATTGAATCTTATGGGAGTCCGCTCACTGAGGCGACGGCAACAGAAAAGTTGTCGAGATATCTCCAAGTACAAAGGTAAGAAATAAATGTTTTCTACAAGTTTTTTCACCTAACAGTTCGTTCCGTGTGTAGCGCGTGAAAAGAAGCGTTCGCAATGGAAACTAATACATTCTTTGATTAATGACTATCATGTTTTTAATTAGTGATAAAGACTATGAAAAATTAATTGAGGAAATAGAGAAACGCCCAGCATTAAAGAAGAAATATATATAAAGAAGAAATTGTGCAAGGAAGTGTGTTTCGCTGTTATAAGAAACTAGAATGAGCTTTCCAGCCAAGATAAAACAACACAATTAAATTACTCCCACCCCGTCAAGGTCAAATCTAGATGCAGATGCGTGGCAACGGACACGCTGTCATAGATAGATAAATATCCGATAAGGTAACCGTGGCAAGTAACACGCAACGGGTAAATAGACAGAAACAAGTGGAAAAGAAAGGGAAATGAAGGTCTTGAAAGTAAAACGGAGACAAATTTACCAGTCCTCAGAAGATACTGTCTACAATGCAGTGAGCAGAGAGGGTCGGTAGATCATACTGAGTCGGTGGATCGCAGTGGGTAACGGTGGGTGGTGGGTCACAGTGGGTCATGGTGGGTGGTGGGTCGCAGTGGGTCACGGTGGGTGGTGGGTCACAGTGGGTCACATGCTGTTGACCCACGACCCACTGACCCACACAGAAAACTTGACCCACTTGACCCACTGACCCACTGACCCACTCCATCTCTGCTCTACGTCAGAGTAATGACTTAAATGGGCTCTAGTAAATGGTTAGAAGGAGTGAAAAGTAATTTGCTCTTGGGGTGACCCTAGGGATAGAGTGAACCCAGGGCACTTAGGTTTTTTTGAAAATTACCAGGTGCTGGGTTTTTTCCCCATTAAAATTGAATCCAGGTTGCGGTTTGGGTTCGTTCCCCGTACAGTCAGTCAATAGTGAGGCTTGCCTGGTGTTTTTGTTTCACACTGCTACTTTCGTGTTTGAAAGTATTAGAGTGTGTGTTTACCTTTTAACCTAGAGTCTTGAATGGAAGACGTAATAATATAGCTGGGCCATGAGTGACGGCTGCTACTCCTAATTCCTTAAGTTTACCAATCCTTTAAGATTTTAGTTAGTTTCCTTTTCTGGATTTCTCAGAGTGTTGAGAGTCCAAACCAGGTGTAGGCCAGATTGTTACTGAAGTGAAGTTAATCAGTCTTTGAAAGCAAGGAATATGGACCTAGAGTAGAGAGAGTACTAGTTTTCCATATTACCGTAGTTCCCAAAGAAATATTAGAGAAGTCTTTTATTGTTTATGATTAGTGATATTTAAATTAGAGTCTGTACTCCTTGAACTCTCATGATGAGTTCTTTGGGAAGCCGAGAAAATATTAAAGATTTTCTTTCAAGGGCGAAGTAATGTCCTTTGAACCTCAAAATTTTAGTCACTCACCTTACCCTAATTAGAAAAATATTAAGTTTAATAAATCTTGTTATCCATCGTAAATCCCTTGAGTGTTTAATTTTAACTCAACCGTATTTTGAACCTGTTACCTAGACAACAGCGAGCAGACGATTTATTTCTTAAGGAATTTATTTCTTTTGTTGTAAGGTAGAAATGGCAGACTCGTTAGAGTGGGGTGATAAAAAATCTCGATTAGGTTTATAGTTTTCATATAGATATAAAGTGATCAGATCCGAAGAGTGAGAGATAGAACTATTACATTGAAATATATATATATATATATATATATATATATATATATATATATATATATATATATATATATATATATATATATATATATATATTTATATAATAATTTTTTTTTACCTTACATAGTGGAGATAACATCCCCTATTTGTTGGGCAACAATTTTCTTACATTTTCTAGGTTGCCTTCAGTGTTTTCCCGACATTACTTTCAGTGACGGAACATAGTGGAGATACATTCAGAACTACAGTGCATTTTATAAAGAGTAAAAACATTGTATTATAAAGAGTAAAAACACTCTATAACTTTCCAAAGATAGGAGAAAAGCCCACCGTTTACCTATTAGGACCAAATGCACTAGATATTACACGAATAAGCATTAAATAAGCACTGTATACATAAATAACGCAGTAAATTTAAAATTAAAAGAACATTTATTATACTGTACTACATTTTACAATGTGTTGTAATACAGTTGATATTATAAGCAAAAGAACGAAAAACAAGAAATAACGCTAAAGTACTAATGTAATATGCAACGCAATACAAATGCAGAGACAAGGCGGATCCAGGAATTTTCTGAGGGGGAGCCCAGGTCTGAAAAATAAACTTAAGACATTTTTGATATTTGGTTCGCTAAATAAAAATGTAGACTTAAGTGTGGCGTAAGCGTAATACGTATTTATCTTCATATTGCCGAATTCAGTTTTAGAGATACACCCACATTTTTATATTCCTAAACAAAAAGGTTAAATTCGGATAATTACAATTAATGTATAGAACCTCATTAAAATACTAAATTATCTTTATCTGAGATCGTTGAAAATAATGATTTTTACTGCACACACTCTTGTTCAAAAATACTTTCATGAGAGAGAACAAAATATTTCTTAACTTACCTTTGAACGAAGTTAATATCCTTCCAACTAAAATGTTTCCACAGACTCTAGAATTTCCAGAATAAAATTCAGTGTCTTGATGGCTTTCAATTGTTCCTTAACACAAACTTCACAATACTTTAAAATAGGGTAGATTACCCGATTTTAGCGGGTATTACCCGATTTTAGGTCCCATATTCTTCCCTTGCTTAATCATCTCTTAATCATGAAAAAACACCCGATTTTTTGGATTGGAGAAAAATCTAAGACCACTTTGTTGATAAAGTGTTACTATACTCAATGTAAACCGATACATATCTGTGTCAATCTCAATCGCGATTGAGTTAAATTTGGACTCAAGCTCAAGACTCAGGCTGTGAGCTATTTGCCCAGTGGGCGTGCGCAGAGCCGTTTGCTAATAAGAGATCTGTTCTAATGCACAGTGTTTTTTATTTTTATTATTTGTTTATTTTTTCTAGTTCATGTGTTTTTATTGTAATGTATTGGATGTTATATACGAATGATCGTGTTGTGACAAACATACTTGAATTATTAATGACTTTATAAACTTCAAAAAATGTGTCATAATCGTACACATTTTGCTTCAACCCATGAATGGTAATGTATGATCTCATGGATGTGTATTTCTTTGATGACCATTCTATTCAGTTCAGCTGAACAAGTCTGTTTTTACCTAGTCTACGCGTTTATCTAGTCTTTATATATTCAGAAATGATTGCAAATTGATCCTTAGCACTTTGTTTAGCTTAGATTCATTATTAATATTTTTTATTTTAAAATGTTTATGCTGTATTTCATATATTGTGAAACCGTAGTAATTTTGTATGCTAGTACGATTTCAAGTAGCAGTCTTTAAAAATGATTAGAAATTTTATAAGAGATGAGCCAAGACTACTATTGTGCTGTCAAAACGTCTTGAGCCGTGGCAAAAATGTGAACTAAAGCTCACACCCTCACACACCCACGCGTTGAGCCAATAAGGGTTCAGCTGTTGCTAAGCGAGAGAAAGCAAGTGGAATTCCTTCAGCCGATAGCAGCGCTTGCAACGGAAGACTAGGGATCAAGTCAATGTGGCATTAGAATAAATATGTTTTACCTTTCTTATGATAAAAATTTAGAAATTATTTTTTGTTTTTCTTAGAGAGAAAACCGTATGAACAATATCTGCCATATGTCGTTTGCTTTTTTCTAAACTTGCGTTACATATATCCTTACAATTACAGATATCTTACTGTAATACTTACTTTACAATCAAGACTCACTTTTGTTGAACTCAATAAAGGCAAAAAGTAAATTTGTCTACTTTAGTTTCTTTAGAAATGTTCATTGGATGTGTCACTTAAAAAGGAAATCAATTTAAAAAAAAGATCCGAAGGATCCGAGATTAGTATTTCTAATACACAAGTTTACATCAGTATTTACGGTTTAGAATCCCCGGTATTCTAATTTTAATATATGGCAACTTTAGAATTCATTATTGTAAAATTAATTTCACTGTACACACTGATGTAACTTATTGCAACAACGGTAACACACATTATTAAAAGTAATTTATTGTATACAAAGTTTAAGACGGCAATAGAGGGCGAATCAACTCGAATACGGCTTAAGTGTTTGTCAATTACTAATTTTATCTAACAAAACGACATTAGTAAGTTTTAAAAAATACAAATTTGTTCAGAATGTAAACACAGTTTAAAAAGATGTAATCCTTATTTCGCCTATTTATAGGTGCATATCAAAGCACACGGCAAAACAATGGATTAAAAAAAAAATATCATATTACTTTATACCAATAACTGAAAGTTTGCATCATTTCGAAATGACACATAAGTCTTAAAATAATAATTTCTTCCTATTCGTTTCATAATTTTAATGCTATCTGTCTTTACTAGTGCTGCTTAAAGTACGGACTGAAACATCCTGTTTTTCAAATTAGGAACCTATTAATAACATTATCAATGTCCACGTAAGATTGCGATGTATGTACAACAATGCAAGTCCAGTCGACCTATCTTCTGTCTTCCTAGACCTTATCCAGCTCTTGAATCTTCTTAGAGTTGAAAAGCTTCTTTCTGCTGTCGCTGTGGATATTGGCCAAGTAAGCAATATTTGTAACAGAGTTCAAAAATAGATAGATATTTCCATCAATTTTGGAATATGCTACTAGCGCCGTGTTGAACGTTTTGATAATTTCGAAGTTGCAACTTTTCTTCAAACAACATACTTCATGTAAAAGTTTCGTTTCTATCGTGTCCCTATCGCGAGAAAGCAGAGGGAAGCATTTGTCACAGAGGGAAGCATTTGTCACAAATATTTTCAATTATTTCTTTCAATCACTCATATCTGAGATTTCTTCCAGCTATACGGGCACTAAAATGTTTAAATCGTAGCAATTGACAGACTGTTTATAAAACGGTTCTGAAGATCAACATTAACACAATCTACTAATGGAATGTACACACATTTTTTTTTTCCCAATAAGACTTAATATTAGCTTCTTCATTATCAGAAACATTGGGATAGTTTGTCCGGTTGGTTTGTTTGTCAGTCAATCGTAGAATGCGAAGAGGACATCCATGGTTCTCATTACGCTTTTTTTTTTGTTCAAAGATAATAGAAAAAACTGTCTTCTCCTTCAGTACTTCAATTGCATTTGTTTTCTCCTGTACCGCGTACACATCTATGTTTTCTTCCCGTAAGAATTTTCTGAGCACAACAGCAGTGTTCAGGATATCACTTAAACTGACAATAGTAATTATAAATTCACCGTTAAGAATCGAATGTAATAAATAGGGATGCGCACGAGACGAGTCGAGACAGGATTTTCCTGACAAAATTCGAGTCGAGACACGGCTCTTCCAATAGAGAAATATACATTTTTCGAGTCGAGACATCACTTTTACAGCACATTTTCGAGACGAGACAGCCACAAATTTTGTCTCGTGCGCATCCCTAGTAATAAACAGTTTGCCATAGCTGCAGATAATGCCACACATCCTTTCCTGTTTTCACATTTGTCTTACCGTTTCCGATTTATAGGGGTAACCATGGACTTTTCAATTAAGTTTTCGTTTACACTTTGACACGTCGCCATTTTGCACAGGGTTGTTGTAGAGAGACAAGACTTGCTGCATTTTCTTTCATTTTACAACAGCTTTCAAATGATATGCCACTTAACCCCCCTTGCCATTTGAAAATTTTGAGTTGGGCCCCGTCTGGGACCCTGGGACAAAGTTTTTACCCCAGAAATGTTTGTCGTTGAAAATGATGGGATACGTGTTGGCCGAGTTTTCCACCTACCCAACCGTTTCCGAACAAATGACTCGGTTCAAACTATTCTGCCATGTAATTTTTTTTGTAGTTCTTACATTACAAAATATGTTGTAACTCACGATATTCCGCTCGGTGGCACGTATAACTTTGGAATTCATCTAGTTATAACATATCAAATGCAAACACAATTGTCTCGTTCGGATCTCAGCGGAGCCACTGCGTGACCCTTCCTTGTGAGTATTTTCTGAATAAATATTTTGAAATTCGAATATTATATGAATTTGTTACTTTGGGCAAAGAATTTCCAAAAAAGCTGCAACGATTGTTAGTTTACTTTTAATGGGAAATTCATATACTGACTTTTCTCTTCCTTACTTTGGGAACTTGTAAGATACACTAATCTTGCCAAAAAAGATTTGAATCTCCTGCATCTCCTTTAGAATACGTATTTCGAATATAGTTGTTTCTGGTTAATATGCATAGCCCGATATAAACCATTACACGCAGTGGCAAAAGAAAGCATTCATTTTCATTTACATACATTCTATAATATCTTGATTAAGGAGGAGGTTTAAATCACGAACCCCTTATCTTCGTACGCCATGGTTATACGAAAATGACAGATATAAATGTTCAAAATTTCGGCTTTTATATATAAAAGCCGAAATTTTGAACATTTATATGTGTCATTTTCTTATAACCAGTTTATATACCTCTTTTCTTATATATATATTGTCTTCTTAAATAAGCATTATTCCATAGAAATCTAAACGTGATTTTTAGATGTTCATTCACAATTGTTAAGAAGAGAAAAAATTGAGAAAACTATCAGAAAAACTTCTCTTTTACTTCTTTATTCACAGGTCGGTTTATTAGCTGTCTGTCGCTATGTCGCGTGGCAACTTGTCCTTCTTGCGATTAAGACCGTCATCAGGTCTATTGTCCTGCCTCTTTTTCGGATGTTCTTTTATTCATTGCAGGACCCAAAATATGCTAGACAAGAATAAAGTATTTGTTTTGAAGGGAGCAGCATATTCTGAGCGGTCTGTTTATTACCTGTCAATCATTGTGTCACGGGCCAAGTTGTCCTTCTTCTTCTGAGGGAAAGATAATTTGCGGTTATGACCGCTGTCACTTTTATTGCTCTGCCTCTTTTTCGGATGTTCTTTTATTTATTGGGGGTACAAAAATATTCTAGGACCAAAATATTCTGTGACAGTTCCTAAGTGAAGTCTTGACTCGACTACGGAGGTCCCATAGTTTTGGAGCTATGGACCTTTAAAGTTCATTTTTTTTTCATGTTTTTGACAACCTATAACTCCGAAAGGGAGCATTTGTGTACCCAGGTTGGTCTATACTTTTTGTCTTATCTTGGTATCAGGAATCACCTCCCAAACGTTGTCGATCTTGTTTTGAAACACCTGTATATCTCGAAAAACTGAACTCTTTTCGAAACTTCAGGGGAGGCAATTGATCCCCTTTGTCCCTTGCAGCGGTCATCCATGGTATTGTTATTATTGACTTACATAAAAAATAAAAACAAAATACACTAGAAAGCCATTCTACATTTCTTGTAGTTATTTTGTGGCACTTTTACACGCGTCGTTATTTCATCACAGCAAACTGTTAACAAAACTCTGTCCCTTCCCATTTATTTCTCACAACCATCAAACGCTCATTTGCATTCTCTAACGACGACCACTTCCTTATTACGACTGACAGGAAGGGAAGACAGATAAATGTTTGAGTGACAGTTGTGTTCTCCTCATCTCTCATTCACAACACGTAATTCAACAATATATATAGCTTCTCTATATTTCAATTAAAGGCGCGAGAGGAACAACTTAGCTCTAAATGACGGCAGACATCTGTTGTTTAAAAGTTAAGTTCTCTGTGTATCTACAAGAGAACTAGCTCCAGGGTTCAAATGAAAATTAATTAAATTTCTAGTTTTTCGTCTCATCTTTACATCTTTTAGGCTAAAGAAAACGAATGACCAGTGGTGGATCTAGCCTCGGGCCAAAGGGGTACCAATTTTGTGTGTGACAAATAAAATTGATATTATTTATATACCGGTATTTTTGAAGGGTATAGTAAACTCATGATATACTTATCATAGTGTGGGTTCTGTCTGCCCACCCCAAGTTTTTAGCCTCTAGATCCGCCATTGCGAATGATTAATGAAAATGAAGGATTTTGAAATAATTAGTGGACTGGTAATGTAAGAGGAGACAAGAGAACGCAAGAAAACAACGGATAAAATGGCGTGCCCCACAAAATCGAGTGCCCGGGGATTGAAAAAGAGACTTCTCGTATTAAAAGTAAGGGACTTTGCCAATTGAGTCACCGTGCCCCCTGATCGAAATTTAGCCCTACCGTTCAAACTCTTTTTTTTAATTTGGAAAGGAAAGGAAATGTTTAATAATACCCAAGTAGCAAGAAAACTTTCGACCAGTTGGCGCGTTGATCCTTCATTGGCTTAGCTTTTGGCTTGCCTTATGTTGTACTTGCAAGCGATACTTTAGATCCTTCACATAGCGTCATAGCATCACTAACCATTCATTGACTATTGACTTGCCTAAAGCGTAAAACAATCTCGTCAAGCTTGAATAGAACACTATGACTGCATGGTTGCTCCCCATGTAACCTCGTTATTGGAATCCAGCTTGCGGCATGCTTGCATACTTTTCAATCAAGCCGGATGCAAGCTTGCCGACTTCCAATTCAAGCTTACAGCAAGCGGTTTGCCAGTTGTCTCTGCTACTAGGGTAATGCCAACAATAACAGCTACATCAAAAACATTACTTATTAATAATAACATTACTGTTATTAATATCACTAATAAAAATAATACAATACGCTAATAAAAAACTAGTAAGATATACGAACTTCCCGGACATACTGTATATACCTATTTGTAGACTCCTTTACAGGAATTACTTGCTGAAGTTTGCACATGCTTTACCTGATCACCCTGTATATAAGAAAATTTAATTTTCTCGAATTACTGATTATTTGAATAGATTTCGAGACGAAGTCAGTCAAATCATACCTTTAAAATTACAGTTCATTTTTAAGAAAACAGAAAGATGGTTCCCTATAGACACGAATGCGGTAAAGAAAAAACAAAGATGGCGCTGGTTTTCTGCATCAGTAATTTGTGAATGTAACTAGTTTTAATTGTTAATATTTCTTTTCGTATTGGTGGTTGTTGGTACTCTCAACAAATCCATATTTATTTTGGTTTTTTGCATGGAATAGACAGTCTAAGGGTAGTTCACAACGGTTTTGATGTCTCCCTCCCCCTTCCTTCCGGCACGTATTTGTCAGCAGAAGTTTTATAGAAGGCAATGGCGTCTCTCTCTCTCTCGATATATATACATATATATATATACATATATATATATATACATATATATATATATATATATATATACTTGTCTTCACGTCTACATTAGTCCTCATCGGTCTTGATATCGTATCGACTAAAACCTAAAATGATGTCATTAAGACGAGGATACTTTTCTGTAGCTAAGCATAGAGGCTCATTTGTCATCTCAGGCGACGAGGGATCGTTGACGGTTTTCCCGTGGTTGTTCGCTCACTTCTCTCCTCCCTCCAGTCTCTCCTTCACATACAAACTACAAAGTTGATGTGCGAGAGGGCTTTTCATATGGTATCCTGATTACACCCTAGTTAGTGACGTTTGAGCCCAATAGCACGTTGATGAGGAGGTCTTTCACACGATACGAATTCCTGTTGTCGTCCCCTCTCGGTTTTCTGGACATTCCAAGTTAACTCGTTAGGGCTAATGTTCTCTGTGTACTTGCTGTAGTTATTTGATATGCTTATCTCCCAGGGATATCGCCATTTTGCTCTCTCATATAAGGACATTAGTCAACGCACAATAAGGTCCCCCATGAACGACACAAATGACATATTAGGACATTTAGACATTCACGAGACATTTTTCACACTCTGGCTCTGTTATTACATTTTTTTACTCTACTAAGTGGAGCACAAGCACTTGGCATTAATACTTGAAGCTTAATTTGAAATGGAGAACATTACGCAACGCGGAACTGGGGCTCTCTCGCTGCTCGTTAGCATAGTTTCTTCGGCGGGGAGACCCGGGTTCTGTTCTTGGTGCTAGCTTATATGATTTGATCCCCTTTTAAGTTCTAGGTCCACATTTCATATAGCCTTGGTGGTGACAATGTGCAACTACACATATGTATCCATTATAAAATATATATTGTGGTTTAGTAGATATTCTGCTATCAGTAGCAGCTCGTTTGCTGCAGGAGCATGGCGGCTCTGAGGTAACGCGTATACTTTGGTACGTGTTGTCCTGGGTTCGAACCCCGGCCAAGTGAGTTTGTGGTAGAAAACATCGTGCTTATAGGTTTTCTCGAGGTTCTCCCGTTTCCTCCCATTTTCTTATTCCACCAATTATCCCATTATCGTCCACTCGCTTTAATCGTCGTCTCCCTTAGCCTAAAGAAGATAATCGTGGGACGTTAAACTGAAATTAAGCGGAAGATTGCCGCAAATAAGAAGCTTCCATGTTCCAGGGTCCTCAGCTAACCTTTTGCCTTTACATACGATCTTTCTGTTTTGATTCCTTCCATCAACTGTAGCCATTGTCGCTCTTCCCTGCTTTTCCTGCCAAAGAATCTTCTGTTACATTTTTCAAGATACAGTCTCTTTTCTTCTCCTTTCTAATACATCTAAAAAATCGACTTTTTCTCTCCTATTACTCCTAATTAGTGTTTGCTATGAAATTTCTCTTCTCGTGAATTTTGTAAACTGAAATGAAATAGTTCAGTTTAACGTCCCACGATTAATCCCTTTTGGCTAAGGGAGACAGATGGTTAAGGCAAGTGAATGATGATGGATGAATTGGTGGAATGAAAAAGTGGGAGGAAACGGGAGTACCCCGAGAAAGGCTACGGACACGATCTTGTGCATCGCAAAGTTACTTGGCTGAGGGTAGAACCGGAGACTAAAAGAACTAAAGGAAAACGATCTACTAGTAAGCCAGAAGTCTCATCTCTTCTCGACCCTCGCGTTATTTTTCGTCTTGTCTCATGGCACGTTTGCATTAAGTGAAGTTTTTCTTTCAGGTCTATTGACTAAAGACCGTGTTCCTTTAGTGCGCAGGTTTCCAGGTTCGAAATTAGTGGGAGAACATTGAAATTTTCAACTGGTCACAGTGACTCGGATTCGACCTTGAACTGCGTAGGTCAGCGTTGTCATATAGCCTCGGCGCTGAATACGAATGCTAAACTTCGACAAACAACAACAATAACGGCAAGTGACCTGCCAGAAATTACATCTATAATATGATTATCGGGTTAATCCATGCTAAGTGATCGAGAAAAACGGAAAATTGTAATAGACATTTGAGAAACTAGGAATTCAGGAACTGAACAGGAAAGACAGCTTGGATAATTAGGATTAGGGTTATTACGATTCATAATGGGATTAGAAATTACTGAATCATGATAGGGTCAATCCATTCTAAGGGATCAAGCATGTGCACTGTTTACAGCGAATGAGTGTTCATCACTGACTGGGGAATGTAGATCACACGAAAGAACAACAGTCTCCTTCATCACTTGACAGTTAAAACAAGAATAAACATGATTAAATATCATTGATATAGCAAGCAGCAAGAGAAATGAGTACTTACGGACTTTTTTGTCGAGTGTACAGTTTGACTTTTCTCGTCTTCTGCTGACAGCGGCATTCTTTACTAGTGCTGCTGTGGGTGTGATAAGACAGTGACTAACATCTAGAGGAAAGAAACGAGCTTGAGAACCTTGACTGGACTAACCATTCATCCTACTTTATTTTACTTTACAACAAGGAATTTCCAGTTGAATTTGTGATCAAAACACCTCTTAGAGTATGACATCATTCCTTAATACTTTGACCCACTTCCGCTCAAAAACGCAAAACGCGCTTTCTTGTGTGTTATGGTATACTAAAGGACTAACTATTTCCAAAATTTCAGATTTTTTAATACAGGCCCATTGGAGATATTGGATAGTGAAATGTGGCAAATTGGCATAATTTCCCAAATTTACTAATGTTTTTCATGCCTTTGGGAGCAGGTACAGGTCTTCAAATTTTTTAGTATAAACTTATGACTCCAGACTACATGCACACACAAATTCAGACCTCTATGTCAGTTGTTTCCTCTTCCCAAACATGTCTTCAATGTCCAAAAATGTTGCTACTGTAGACCCTGATTTCTCCCCTTTTAAGTGGTTTAGGCAAAACTGTTAAGAGATCAAAGTTTTAGCTCTGCACAAGCTGGAGACGTCCAGGAATTTTCAATTTGGTAGCACAAATACATGCTGAGATATTCAAAACAACGTAAACGCTTAAAATCGAGAAAACGCAAAATGGCGGCAGCCGCTGCGTCGCCATGCGATGTTGAAAAAATAATTAATTGAGGTTTTGAAGTACTCTTATATAGTATAAACATTCATGAAAAATAGATTTTTTGGAGATGGTCGAGCGGCACATGCTTGATCACTTAGAATGGATCACTTATTAGCATGATTCAGTAATTTTTAATCCCATTATGAACCGTAATAACCCTATTCCTAATTATCCAAGGTGTCTTTTCTGTTCAGTTCCTAAATTCCTAGTTTCTCAAATGTCTATTACATCTAGTGGGAGAAGTAAGTGGGCATTGCCTACTGGTTTAGTGAATTCAGTTTGGTACGTTAGGGTAAGTGGACTAGAACATTCCTTTGAGCAAAAGACTCTCACAACACAAGATCCTTCTATCACGAACAGTCCTGTGACACAGCTCTCTGAGAGGCGAGAGGATGTGGCGAGTAATCACCTATACAATCCCTAGTAGCAGACACAACTTGCAAACCGCTTGCTGTAAGCTTGCATTGGAAGTCGGCAAGCTTACATCAAGCTTGATTGGGAAGCGTGCAAGCATGATTCCAATAACGAGGTTACATGGGGGCAATCTTGGATTCAGTGTTCCATTCAACCTTGATGCAAGTCAATAGCCAATGAACGGCCAGTGATGCTTTGGCTCTAAAGTATCGCTAGCAAGCAGATTGTATGAAAGCGCACTCTGAAAGAGCAAGGGTAGAAAGCCAAAAGCTTAGAACGTGCGAAGCGACTGAAATCTTTCTTGCTACTTGGGGTGAGAAATCATCTTACTTAATGGTCTGTCCATCCTTCAGATGCACCAGATTTAAATCGAGGTCATATTTTGGAGTCCATAATAATAATAATTAATCCCGACCTCCATAACCTCGATGTTAAATAAGAACGTAATAAAACAAAAAGTCAACAAGATTATTGGAATAACAATAATAATAATAATAATAAAATAGGGACATGGTAGCTCAGTGGCAGAAATCCTACCTCTGGTACATAGGTTCCCTGGTTCAATTCTCGGCTAAATCTGTGGTGGGCAACATCGTGTCCATGAGTTTTCTCGGGGTACTCCTGTTTCCTCCTACTTTCTCATTCCGCCAATTCTTTCATCATCATTCACTTGCCTTAATCATCCGTCTCATTTATACTAAAGAGTAAAATCGTGGGACATTAAACTGCAAAGAAAACAATAATAAAAGTATATATTCTGTACAGTTTTGTTTTCTTCTAGAGTTGTAAACCCTGTTGAAGCCAATTTCCTATCCTTCTCTTGCCAAGGCTTGTGTTGATGTGATGTATCACTGGTGATTCTAACAAACGACCTTCTCCCCCTTTTCGATAAAACCTTGTTTGCCGTTTGTTAACTTCTACTGCAGTAAAATGGGTTCTCAAAAACCCTTTCTCTTTCTCCCTCAAGAACGAAGTAATTTTCCCTCTGTGGGAGTTCGTTTTTTTTTTTTTTTTGTATTTCTTTCCAATTTTTTTCTTTCTCTAGCTGAACTTCACTCTTTTTTTCATATATATATATAATTTTCTCTGCCATTTCTGCTACTTCCTTGACTTGTTTTCACTCAACTCAACAATATTTCTTCTTATGTTGATGCTCCAACTTCAATTTTTCAATTTAAACGAGACGAAAACACTTCTGTCATTTAATGTTAGAAACAGAGATTGTTCCATCAAGCATTAATCACGTGTTATTTTCAGATGGTTATATTTCGCAAGCATAAAATCGTAAATTAATTTGAGAAAACGAAAATAAATTTAATCTTTCAGTTTTTCGTGCAGTGATTATGCTTTGTAATCTAAAACAGATGGATGATTAATGAATCAGTGTCTCGAAGGTAAAAACTGGGGAGGGAGGGGCAGTCAGATTATGATAGGTACATAGTGAGTTTACTATAAGCATTCAAAACTATATAAATAATAGCTTATATTATTTTTGTCACGCAAAAAATGGGGGTCCCTAGCACCCGGCCCCGGGCTACATGCGCCACTGGAAAGGGCATTAGGTAGAATTTGAGAGAAAATCCAATGTTGTACATAAGAAACTCACATGGCCTGGTAACACACTAGAGTTACCTCGCAAGACAGGTGAACGCTCTACCAACTTTCACTAATAATAATAATAATAATAATTTGACTTATTTTCTCTTTCAGACATTTTTAAGACTGCTAGACTCTACAGGGACATGAAAACACAAACTTCGAGAACAGTTCGTATATTAATGCTCAACAGTGTGACTCGAACCCGGGATAGATTGCGCCGCTTGATCGTACTTTCGTACCGTACCTCCAGGACTATTCAGCTGTTGTCAGTGGCTACCACTGAGGCACCGTGCAACCTGCAAATTAATTAACTTAATATAGGAGGTGTGTTCAACATGTATCGAACCTTACTTTTTTCCCGCGTAAACCAATGAAGCGCGGGAGACTTTCTTCAGTATACATGTAGAGGGGACACTCATGCGCAGTCGTGAATTTTTTCCCGCCTGCAGAAAGTGTCAGTTGCTGGTAGTCGGCCAACGAATGAAGACGTGTAGTGAGCGATAGTCGGATTTCAGTTTTTTTGTAATATTGCATCAAGTTTTGCTAATTTTGCATCAATTTAATTTTTTTCTAATTTTGCACCAATACAATGCATCAATAAATTAAATTTTGCATCAATATAATGCGTCAATAAATTAAATTTTGCATCAATATAATGCATCAATAAATTAAATTAGTAAAATTTAAAGTTTTTGCTAATTTTGCATCAATTTAATTTTGCATCGTTTTTTTTTTTTTTTTTTGGTAATATTGCATCAATTTAAACAGGAAAATTGCATCAAGTTTTGCTAAAAGCTTGTCGATACCCAAGCGGAAGCCATTCAATCCGATCAGTACATGCACTTTTTAACAAAAAAATTGCGCATTAGGAGAGTGTCCGCGAAATTTGTTTCATCGCCAAACACAACATTCCTGTTTGTTGTTAGGCTCCCTACTCACCTGACATGGCTCCGTGTGACTTTTGGTTATTTTCCAAACTAAAAATACCGCTAAAAGGGATCTGTTTTGAGTCAAAAGAATACATCATGCGGAATGCGACGACATGGTTGCTCACCAAAACTACCAGTTCCAAAAGTGTTTCCGACAATGGCGGGAGAGCTGTGAGAAGTGTGTTCGTGCGTGTGTGTGCATGCATTACGAAAGAGACTACTTTTAAGGCGATTAGTGTTTCGGATTTCCACATCAGTAAATATATTTTAGTCAACCAAAGGTTCGATAATTTTTGAAGATACCTCGTATATCGTCATAATGCTATGATAATTATGCATTATAATTATGATAGTGTGCTTTATAACCGCCTAATTGATTGGCAAGTTACTTTTCTTGCAAATTAATTTATCCTCAACAACTTTAAGTATGCACTTCTTGTATTTGCAATTTCGACACAAAAATCGTCTACTATCTGTATTATGTTAATTTTTCTAATATTATTACGGAAAATATCGTTCATTACAAAATTATATAGTTTGTACTGTTTACTACAAAATATACAAATATTATTTTAAAAATAGTTAATGAGGAACAAAGACAACATGGTAAGTCATCAATTATTTAATACCATTGAGTTCATTTTACTAGTCGCTGCCTAAACCTAGAATTTTTGGGTAATTCATATTCTGGCCACACTGTAATTTCTATGGATGGCAACACTGAAATTTCTTCCGATTCGTATTTTCAATTGTAGAATAACATTGTCTATTATTGTGGCAAGTTATATTTCATTACCTCTTTTCAGAAAAAAAATGGTTAGTTTTTGTATAATTTTTAGAAGTCTGCCCCCTTAAGAACATAAGCATATACAGCGAGTAGTTTAAATTAGATTTGCTTATAAAAACAAGGCTTGTACAATGAAAAACATTATAGATGGCCAATTTGCATAGTATGTAACCTACATCTTACGTACCTAAATGCATATGAAGTGATAAATAAAAATAGTTAACTATCCCAGTACTTTAATATCCTATGTATATTTTGTAGGAACAATGACATTTGTTGTTCTTCTTGTTTCAGATGCTGCCACTCCCAAGTCTACTGTTGTTGCGTACATTTAAATGTATATTTCTGGTACATGCGATTTTGGGAAGTCATTCTCAGCAATTACAATGTGAACTTAGTCCTCTTTCATAATGCAGCAACTGAGTTGTAGATACCACCAAGTTGCGCCAGTGCTTGCGAAGCATTGTTTTAAATTGGAGCTTTTGTATGGAGCATGCGCAGTTGCTTCCACCAAAACAGTTGCTGCCACCGTCCGCTCTAGCGCAACCATCTAGAGCAACTTTCACAAGGGATCATCTTATATTGATAGTAGCATTGCACAATCAAACAATGTGCAATCGATAGAGGAGTGAAGAAAAGTGAGAAATCCAAAGTTTTACGGGCCGACATCCAAAAACACAGGAGATACAGAGGAAAGAAGGATCTAGAATCATGTGAAGATAGCAACGCAAAAGATACGCGGACACAGAAAGAACTTCAAAATGAATAAATTAATCCAAATGACAGTTACACATTATTGGTTTTGTTATAACTTGTGTTCCACGCCCTTTAACAAAAATTCATTTTGTGCTCTCTTTGCAACACTGCATTACATATGATGTTATTGAGTATATCTGTAGATACAATGTTTGCTTACTATACTGTTGTGTAAATATCATTTTGATTACTTTAATCATTTTGAAGTTCTTTCTGTGTCCGTGTATCTTTTGCATTGCTATCTTCACATGATTCTAGATCCTTCTTTCCTCTGTATCTCCTGTGGTTCTAGGTGTCAGCCCAAAAAAACTTTGGATATCTTACTTTTCTTCACTCTTCTATCGATTGCCCATTGTTTGATTGGGCAATGCTACTATCAATATCAGACGATCCCTTGTCAGCATCCGCCACTCGTGAAGAATCATTGTATTAAATGGAAGCTTTCGCACGGGGCAATTGCAGTGGCTGCAACCGTACAAGGTTGCCAGTGTATCTTTTGTAGTAATAATAATAATAATAAATATAATAATAATAATAATAATAATAATAATAATAATAATAATAATAATAATAATAATAATAATAATAATAATAATAAAATTAGTAGGATTACTGATCAGAGACGAAGAGTGCACAATGGTTTACTGACTGTCTTAAAACAACTATGCCGGTGCCTGTGTTGACCTTTCTATTTTCTACCTTCATCTAGCTGGTGTTCGTATATTTTATGTTAAAATGCGGTATCATCCCTGTGATGAACGCATAGAATACCAGGAACAGATTGTTGTCTGCTTCTGATCTACCTTCCTACCATCTTCCAACTTACCTTTATAATCCTGATCTTTCTGTAATGTGGAACTAACGAGTCGTCTATTGTGTTTTGTTCTTTCTATATTTATCATACATATTAATAATACGATTTCCACCCATCCTTATTTGCCAAAAGAAGCATGTCCGGATCTATTATTATTATTATTATTATTATTATTATTATTATTATTATTATTATTATTATTATTATTATTATTATTATTATTATTATTATTATTATTATTATTTAACCACTAAGGAGAAGTAAAGGGAGAATATGTTGTTGACAAAACCAAGCATACATCGATGGGATTCCTCGTGGTAAGTGGTTAGAACTTCACTGCTTGTGCAGTAGGCCGGGTTTGATTCCCGGTGGTAGATACTATGCTTTGAAAAATGAAATGAAATAGTTCAGTTTAACTTCTCATAAGTATGCCCGTTATGGTAAGTGAGATGATGATTAAAGGAATTGAATGATGATGGAGGAATTGGTACAATGAAAATGTGGGAGGAAATGGAGGACCCCGAGAAAATCCACGGACACTATGTTGTCCACCACAAACTTACTTCGTCGGGGATTGAACCAGGGCACCACAGGTAAGCGCTCTACCACTGAACCATCGTGCCACCTACTGTGGCTTGAATTAAAACTAAAGATCTAATACGTCTAATATAGCCTACTAGTACATAGGTGCTATATATATTTCTATATATTTTTTATATCCTGGCAACCCCGTCCCACTACAGAAAAATAAATGGGTGTTAAAAAATTTAAAAAAAACAGATAAAAAAGGTGTCAGTGCCTGCTATTTGTTGCTTGGTTTATATTTCCGTTCATACTAGTGGCGCAACTCGGTGGTACAACTCAATTACCTGTGTATGAAAGGGCTCTTACCACCAGAGTTCTGTTTTCGTTCACCTACCTTCCGCTTAGGGTTCCCAACTCTGAGAAATTAAAATTTACCGGCCCAAGTTCATAATCCTCAAAATGGATGACGAATAACTGTAATTCGACCTGTCAAAAATACCGGCCTGCTGCTAAAATACCTGTTAGTTGGCAACCTTACTTCCGTTGTTGTTAAATTTAAGCTTATTTTAGACTCTGTATAACAATTTCGAACAACATGCCAATAATAATAATAATAATAATAATAATAATAATAATAATAATAATAATAATAATAATAATAATAATAATAATAATAGTTATCGAATTCATCAATAAATATGAAAATCGGTATATTTTGAAGTCCCGAAAGAGCCATGTCGAGACACGGGACATTTTTTTCCAAAATCGGAAGTGTCCCGACAAAATCGGGACAGGTGGCAACCCTATTGTACCCGATGATGGCATGTTCCTTTTATTAGAGACATCTTTACTCCATTCTGGAGGCGGGAATAGAGCTAAATGAAATTAGTTCTGAGAAGAAGCACAACATAAAAACTTTTTTTTAAAAAAAAAAAGTTCTTTAGAAAAACAACGTGTAGTATTATAAAAGATTAGAATGCTGAAGTGAAAGACTACCGTATATCCCTTTTGGTTTATAGCACTACGACAACGCACTTTAATTAATTCCATAAGTAAAACGAGCAAATAGCACCGAAATAATTCGTTTTATTGATACATTTTGGCAGCTTAATTTACCATAAAACAAGTCTTTTATTGGGAGTTTGCATCCAGGGAAAACCTAGATGGCTGGCAAGAATGTTCTCATTAAATCTTTATGTTCTTATCCTTATTAACTCGCTGTTTGAACTCGGATGGAATGTGAAATCTTATGGAGATATATTGTTCTCCCTTAAGAGTTATGCACGTTTAACGATCTGAAATTTACAGTATTTCGTGATGTTAGCAATATTAATGTTACGGTCAAGTAGACAGTATGAAAATAATTAAAAGTTTATAATAGCGTCTGCAGGCACTTGGGATAGCCCATTGGTCTATTTAATTGAGTACATTTAGTCACATCCTTTTCATTTTAAAAACCTGTAGACAAAGTTAGAAAAAGGCATACATTTGGATCTCTAAACTCAACATCCAACATTGTCAGCAATAATTAAATTTAATGTAGTTGATACAGTCTTATCACCACATCAACGAGTTGAACTCGTCACAGTCAACATATTTTCAATTGTTAATATTCATATGTTCGAGGTGTGATGAAAAAATACGGTGAATAACTTCATTAGAAACAAACTAATAACATTACATGAAATCTGATTTAAACTTCTTCACAGTACTGTCCTTGGCTAGCAGTGCTCTTATCCCAACGTTAAATCCATGACTGGGAGGCAGTTCAGCTGCTCTGTCGTGGCCTTCCCAATGTCACGAATGGTGTCAAAACGTTTTTTCTTTAAGCACGGTTTTAATGTTTGGGAAGAGCCAGAAGTCACATGATACTAAATCTGGTGAGTAAGGCGGATGTGGACAGACATGATTTTTTTTTCTGGGCAGAAACTCGTGGATCAAGAGCAAATTGTGGCGTGGCGCTCTTTTGTGGTGAAAAAGGAAACCATTTGCCCATTTAATCGGCGTTTAAAGTGCTCTTCACAGACCCATATGAGATGTTTAGTTCTTCAGAGAACTCTCTCGAATAGTCATTTACCTGTTTGAACAAATAATTTGTGCCAAGTATTGCACATTTCCATCTGTTTTTGACATCGAAGGACGTCTCGATTGTTGCTCATCTCCAACAGAATCCTTGTCGCTTTTGAATTGCTCATAGCACTTGTAAACAGTCTTCAATGCCACCGCTTTATGGCCATACACTGATTTTGACATTTCGTGAGCTTCTTTGACACTTCTTTGCAGTTTAGAACAAAACTTAATGGTGGCGCGAGACACACACTCTTAACACGTCCTCACTCTTCCGCTTCTGGAAGCCAACTAACATGTCACAACTTGTTCAAACTCGATACTGACTATACCAAAGATTTAGGCTACCGGGCTTACTAGTTGAAATGAATACAACATCGATAGATGCCACTGTGCAACCAAGGGCGCCCATGTGGTTTCCAAGGGGGGGGGCAAGCGTAAGCGACATTTCAAACATAGTTTCAAATTTTGATGTAACTATTCTAAAAATTCTATTGGGTTTTCGATATTCTGAAGTGCAATTTCCTGTAGGGAGGCAAGCGCCCCACCTTGCCCCTCTGATGGGCGTCCTTGTGTGCAACTACTTTCACCGTACTTTTTGGTCATATCTTGTAGCATTGAGCAATTCGGAGAGATTATGTCATAGGTCCTAATGTGGAAGATCGAGTACTATGGCAGGTGACTTTTGGGAAATTTTACAAAATCGCAACAAATAATTAGTTAAGAAATCACTCCAGGGTTTATGGAAACAATGTTTTTTTTTTTTCCTTTTTTTCGAACGATGATGGTAGAGAAGAAAAATATGAAATGAAATCAAATCTTTCATTTTAACGTCCCACGATTATACCCGTTTGGCTAAGAGAGATGGTTATTAAGGCAAGCGAATGAAGAACTGGTCAAATGATAATGTGGGAGAACACGGGAGTACCCCGAGAAAACTCATAAACACGATGTTGTCCACCTTAAAATTAGGTAGTACTTGAAGAAAGTATGTTAATCCTGAAAGAAATTTATTTTGAAATTTTCATGGCTCCTACATACCGAAAAAAAAAATGTTTATTTGTTTATTCTTTGTTATACCATTGCTATCTTTTTATAATGCCTTTACACCAGTGAGAACGCTAGAGGGGCAGGAAGGCAGGCGCCCCACCTATGGGATCGTACGGATACGACCGCTCTCTCAGGTATGTTAAATACAGTATTGTATTGTAAGCAATCGAACCATTATCTTCAGTATACAAATAAATAAATAAATAAATAAAAATAAAAAAAAATCGCTGCACCCTCAAAAAATGTCGCGTCCTCTCACCACAAGAAAAAAATTAAAGCTAGCGCCGTAACTGCTTTTCACGGATTATATTTCAAACTTGGGAAAAGTATGACAAAGAACGAAACTTTCTTTTTACTTAATTGACATTTATCTCCTAAAAGGGGCGGATCCAGGGCGGATTCTGGGGGGGGGGTAGTTGTAATACTGCTACTTAGAACTACTTTTAAGAGCTTTATTTATATATAAAATAAGGAAGTCTTCTGCGGGGGGATCCCCCCTATCGCCCACCCCTGGATCTGGCTCTGTCTCCTAATTTCCTACTAGCGTAATACAATTCAAGAAAACATAGTGCATGACTTCGTAGGTACACTCTGGTTGAAATTTACGATCAGTATTAATGCAAGGGAAGCTCTTACCTCAAAGCGCAGCTCCAATTTTAAATTGCTGTTATGCGCATGACGTCACGAGAGGAGCAAGTGAGTATTCTATATCAAAAATAAAAAAGGACGTTGTGTATTGCATTTTCACGAGAAAATAGTTGAATCAATTGAAATGAATATTCGAACATATTTAGCATTATGCTCGAGGCGAGTTTTTATCATACCATTTTTTATATTGAATTGAAATCTGTATTCTACAGAGAAAAAAGGAGAGTTTTAAAATTCTATGCCAAAGATATCAGTATCTCGCCATCACTCTTTGTTAAGAGGTTGAAATTAGGTATACAAATTCCCAATAAGAAGTACTTGAACATACAGTACATCTCAGTGTTTGCAAAAATACCACTTCTAAAAGAGGAAAGGGCTTAACTGTTTGTAATAAAATATTGTAGTCAGTTGTTAAGTTGATTTTTTGTCTTTATCATTTCTCTGTAATTAAAATATATATCCAAGTGAATAGAAAGGATTTTCAAAAACCTTTCATAAACCCTGCTACTCTATCAACCTTGAGTTTAATGTGGGTTAATTGACAGAGCTATCTTTGTTGGAGCAGTTACTAAATGTTACATACAGACACTCTAGGAAGGTAGTGTTGAAGCAACAGAGGTTTCTGATTTTACTTACAATCATCAAGAGATAGTCGAAAGAATTAATTTCTCACATCCAAAATATATTTCATACTAGTGTTCGAGCAAAGAATATTCTGGTCAGAGCAAAGTCATACAGATTTGTTGGTATTCTTGATTTACCCTCACCAGTATTTCATGAACTCTCAGGTTTGGTTTGATTGCTTTACAGTCTTTTAACAAAACCAGAAAGATCATTGATGCAAGTTTTATCGCAGAGAATCTTGGATATGCTCTGACACAAACCTTACCTAAATACCATACTTCAACATGGTCTGATTTCACAGCTGCATTTGAAAAAGTCTGAAATGTTAAACTACTTGAAATAATGAGCAGAAATAACTATTTTAAAGAAATTATCAGCAATCCAAGTGCGTCACTAACTATAAACGAAGGTAACACCCATGTTTGGAGAAAATTTTCTGTACAAAGCAGGGTATCCTACATATTCTTCTGTAAGAAGATCAGGTACAGTCTATTTATGAAAAATACGTCTCCCGAGGTCTAGTTTAAGGTATTCTCCAAAATTAAAGGATTGAATTCAACCTTCATGGCTCTATCTAAACCATCTTTTTCCAAACAATTAAAAGAGGTAAATCAGTAGCATGGATGTGAAACAGATTCAATTGTAAGGAGCAGTTTTGTTTAATCCATGCCCGTCTGATTTCTGACGGTATTCTCATATTCAGTAGCGCGAGGTACCGGTATTCCTACACGGTACGCGAGGCAACCTTTCCGAAAAGCTGAACCGAAGGGCAAGGTGTCGCCCTCCACGACGGGAGTGACGGAAAATAACATAAACGCAGTTCTTTGAGATATTATTAATTTGAAGAGTGACAAATTACAATTAAGGATGAGTATTAATAACCGTCAAAGTCAAGTACGTAGAGATTACGATACAATAATACCATAAAAGGAGGTTTTTCGCAAAATAAGAATCTAGTGATATATCGTATGTATATGCCAAATATGAAATCTAGGGATAATTGACTTTAACGTTGATTAAAAGTCGATAATCGTATTTTAAACAAGTAAGGAGTATAAAATTAAATGAAATCTTTCTATTTTACGTCCTATAGTTATGTCGTGTAGGCTAAAGGAGACGGTGATGATGAAAAAGAGTGAAATGGTGGAATGAAGAAAGTGAGAGGGAACAGGAAAACCCGGATAAAACACACACTTACGTGGTGATTGTCCACCACAAAGTTCATTGGGTGCAATCTTGGATTGATGCAGGGAACCACGTACCAAAGATGAAGGTTTTACCACTGAGCTACCGTGACCCCAAGTTAGAGACCTGGACGGGGCGGGCCGACTCTGTTATTTCTTTGTGCCGGGCTGGGTTTGGGCGGGCTGACACTGATTTCTCTTCAGGTCGAGCCGGGCTGGGGCCGATTAATTGCAATTCTTTAATAATTATTGATTTTCTTTAAACGATAATTAGAATAAAGGCAAAAGTTGAAGTGTGCCAGTGAAAAATGTTACAAAATGAAACTTTTAAAATTTATCCGACCCGGGCCGGGCTTGGGCCAAGAATTTTTAAAAAAATATCGGGGACCGGGCCGGGCTCGGGCCGAAAATCTCCAAAACTTTTCGGACCCGAGCTGAGCCGGGCCTAGGTACATTTGGGCTGGATTGAGCTCGGGCCGAAACATTCGTCCCGTGCAGGTCTGTAAGTAAATATTAATACATTAAGATCTTCATCAGAATACAACAACGTTGGTATAGCTTTTGTGCAGGTTGGCTGCTGCATTGAGCTGAAACTGCATAGATATGGAGCATCCCAACATCAGGTCTTGAGGTAAATAAAAGTGAAAAGGTAGGTATTTCATTTAATTGATCGTCACCTGAACCTGCAACAGTAGCAATGGAAACATCATAAAGTAGTAGTAGTAGTAGTAGTAGTTCAATTATAATTGAAACAATATTCCTATAGTAAATAGTAGTTCCGAATTTGGAAGCGGGAAATCCATGAAACAAGGTATTTGCTATTCGATTTAAATTCCACTACAAAAATAATCAGTTAGTACCATGAAAAGTTGAGAAGTTCTGCATATTTTAATGAAACAACTACATAATATGACGACAGTCATATTGATTAAGTCATCCTGCAGCTGCTCACTACCTGAATTTTGTAAGACGACTTTTCTGAGATTGTTACATCATATGTAAACAAAGAAATGTTCATCCATCTTTTGCACCAAATAAGGTAAATCAATTCTTCTGACTATCGGACTAAGAGATTCTTTCATATACGGTAATATAGTAATGTTTCGCGTTTAAAATGCTGTCAACATTTTAGCTTAAAACTAATGATTAGAAACTATTTCGTACTTTCTTCTTCAGTATTAATACCCGTAATAACTTCTGGATGATTTTAAATACTTTTGTACCGTACATTGTTGCGCTATCTCTCCTACAAAAAGAATATTTACCTAATATTTACGTATCAAACTTCTTGTTCCTAATACCTAGGTATTACTCCTTTACAGTGGTATATTTAGGATTTTGTTTCAGGGGGTTATGCACAAAACGGGGAAGCAGGGGGCAATTGACCGTCTGAGTTTGAGAGTTAAATATATTTAAATTTATTCATAAATTGAAGTTTTAATGGCAAACATTGCAGATTGGTGAATCTTATGTGATATGATACACACAAACATTTATCAGTGAATCTAACATTTTATTCTATTCATAGAAGAAAAAGGAAACATCCTTTTGGCCTACCTAATTTCCCGGGCTACTTATTCTCCCCTTCTTGATTTGCTTTAATTCATATATTTATCTTTCTTTGTAAGTAAACGATGTAAATATTCCTTTGCTATAAGAACTAAAGTTCCGTTATGTTGATATCCTTGCAAGTTGGTGTGGAACACTAGTTTCGCTTATCAGCTCCTCTTAGTTTTGATGTAATTGCCGACTGCCGACTTGAATCATAACTGACAACGTTCGAAAATATGATAGGAGAAACGAATGAAAGTAATAACTAACAAGTCAGGGTACTCCGGTGTAACACACCGATTATGATTAAATTGCACAGACATACAGAACATCCAAAAAACAAACGACACGTATTTTGTTATATCGACCAACAAGCGCATTAAAAGGGTCAAATAGGGGCATAAAAATGGGTTCAAAATGAGATTACGGGGAATATGGCGAGAACGAGAAGAGATATCGGAAAACGTTAAATGTACGAAATACCATCCATAGTCGACACAAGCCAATGAGGTAGAACGCACCAATGCAAAGAAAGCAGCACATCCCAAAATGGACCAATCACGTGTTCAACATCGTCGCAATGTGTTACGGGAATGAGCGAAGAAGGTGGCAAAGGAGCAGGAAGAAAGAAAAACGAAAATAGAAAATACGTCTTTTTGGTTTGGGTGCATACGTAGCCCGTATGAAAAGAGACGCAGAATCATCTCAATGCACGAAGATGAGAGAACACGAAGCGAGGACGTAAACGCCGTTGTTATAGACAGCCAGCGACACCATACTGAGTAGTGGGTTGCATATATCGAGTAATGGGGACAACGATGAGATGGATGTTAGAAACGAAAATGTGTATAGGCAGTAACAACACAAAAACAAAAATGTTATTATTACCGTTATTTGTACGCGTATTTACATAGTGATGTAATGTTGATACTCGCGCGCGCTACTGATATTACTGTTGCTGTTTATCTTACGTATGTGGACCACCTGCTCTTACATTCTAATGAGCTATGCATTTTTGTTCCCATTACGCGGTGCAACCCACTGCTCAATACTGTGTCGCTGGCTGCCTATACGAACGGCGCTTGCATCCTTCCTGGGTATTCTCTTATCTTCGTGCATTGAGATCATTCTGCGTCTCTTTCGCATACGGGCGACGTATGCACAAAAAGCAAAACTACATATTTTCTGTTTTCATTTTTCTTTCTTCCTGCTCCTTTGCCACACTCTTCGCTCATTTCCGTAAGACATTGTAACAATGTTGTACACGCGATTGGTTCATTTCCGTATATTCTACTTTCTTCTCATGGGTGTGTTCTACCTTAGTGCCTTGTTCGACTATGGATGGTAGTTCGTACATTTAACGTTTTCCGATATCTCTTCTCGTTCACGCATTTCCCCCATAATCTCATTTTCACCCCGTTTTTATGCCCCCTATTTGACCCTTGTTGGCTGATATAAAAAATACGTGTCGCTTCTTATTGGATGTTCTCTATGTACAATCTTATTACAATCGGCGTGTTATAGGTTTTGTTCGTCTCTCCTCTCAAATTAGCTTCGATAGATATGACCAGTTTTCGAACTCAACGAATCAATTGTAGAGAGCTAGGTTATGTAATTTGTAATGCAGTAAATGATTTCTAAATTTTGATTAAATATATGTATTATGTTGTTAAACAAAATTTTAATTTGTGTTATTTTATAACACTAAAATGTTTAATATTTTCTACTTTAAATAATAATCTTGTTTGATAATATCATAATGTGAAATAAAGACTTTTTGCCATTACAAAGCAAAGTAAATTAGGGATAGGATCAATATTACTTTAAAATACTAAAAATATTTCGTATGTGTTTGGTAGTTTCGTAGTAATCTGATTTGAAACAAATAAAATGGAACGGAGTAAACTAATTTTTAAGATAATACCCGGCATATTTAAAAATGGCTGTAACACAAAAACAATATTAACTGAAATAATTTGAATCATGTTCCTTTAACTTGGCACCAGAACGACCTTCTTATCTCAGTTCTGTGATGAGATATTATCGTATAATCATAAATGAACGTATTCGCATGGCCGCCATATTGATGACGTCATTTCAGGTGGTTGCCCATGTGCTATTTTTGACGATTTTCTCAGATTCTCAGCGGTTTAAAAAATGTTTTTAAAATTTGTTTTCCAAACGTTTTTCCGCCTTTCATTCTAAAAATATTCTCACATGCTTAGCGTAATCTGTGCTGAATGCGCTACATAAAATGGACTAGTTCGCTTAATTGTTAAGATACAGAAATAATATTGGCATCTTTAGAAAGGTGAGACTCTACTCTATAACGTTTACTTCGAGGTGTTTTTCCGTATATCTGATAGTTTCATAGTAGTCTACTATAGAAAAAATAAAATGAAACGAAGAAAATTAATTTTTAAGATAATAACCGCCATATTTAAAAATGGCGGCAACACTTAAGAACAATGTTGACTGAAATCACTTAAGCAATGTTTTATCTTTAATTTAGCACCAAAACGAAGTTTGTATCTCAATTCTGTGATGAGATATTATCGCATAAACATAAGTAGTCGTAGTTACGTGGCCGCCATATTGATGATGTCATTTCAGGTGGTTGCCCAGGTGGGAATCTTTGGGATTTTGCTGTGGAGTATCAGGGGAGTCCATAGAACGTGTTAAGATGAAAATTTGCTTTCTAATATTTTTTCCGTCTCCAACCCTAATTTAGCTATTCTATACATACGCAAACATATAAATATAGATACAAATGTTAATAAAAAGCACATTTTATAAAATCATTGGTATGATACTACTTGGAATAAGATTACTATAGAGATCATTTGGTACCTAGATATGGATAATATTTAAAGAAAGGAAAAAGAGCTAAAAGAAGAATATAAAAAATGAAATTTTATGTTAAGAAAAATGCCAAATTCTGAAGACAGTAAAGAATAAGTTGGCTTTCCAAAAAGTAGTAAGTGGAGGAGACATCTATGTTTCAAAATGTCTCATAATCAGGTAATGTAAAATCAAGAATCTAACTCCGGAATCGTTTCTACGTATGAAACCCTTCATTATTAGCAGATTGTACGAGCGTATTGCAGGGAACGCATCTCCTAATAAATTATAAAATATCAGAAGCATGTTATTGATTCCTGAGTGTTACACTCTTGAAAAGAAGTTATTTGTTCATTTCGAATACTTGTAATTATGATTCTCATAAGCATAGATATGACTTTATTTTACTATTCCCATGTATATACAACCGATGCTACTTTATTGAGACAAACGATCACTGTTTTTTACGGGCATTTACTAAATGATGTGAACACTTCTATTGTTGTTGCTTCGTCCGTAACGCTTTTTGGTCTATCCACCGGGGTCCATCTTCAACAGATTCTGTATCCAAGAGCGATTTAACCCTTCTCCGGGCAAGACATTTTTGTAACGTAAACTGGCAACCGGGGCCTGTCAGGCCCAATATATATTTTAAGTGCAGAACACGTAAAATTCAATGTCTATTGTCACATACTTTTCCGACTAAAGGTTACAATAGCCACGCGTTCAATATGTAATTATGTGACCATTTGATCTAGTATTTCACAGGAATTGTACTAAAGATATACGGGCTCTCCTAGACCCCGGTTGCCCGGTTACGTTAGGAAAATGTTTTCAACTTTTTTTAAAAAAAAATAATCCATTAGCTTTACCAACTCGATATATTCATGATTTTAACTTCGACTAAAGATAGAAGACCAGAATTTTTATCGAAATACGTATGGTTATTGAGAAATTCGAAAAAAATGAAGGCCCCCTGTTGCCTGGATAAGCGTTAAGGGTGGAGCCAATGAAGCCCAGGCTCTGGGGCCCCCAGGCTTATTGGTACCCCGAAAATAAATCTCTTTAATATTAAAATATAGGAAACAACTTATTATATTATAGACTTCAGACCCATGCTAATTTTTTTTTTCGCTCGTTACACACGCGGTATCGCTAGAGTTAAGTGTTCTTTCACCAACGTCTTCACAATACTTATTTTGTGAGGGAGTGAGCTATTTTGGGCCTCTGTTACAAACAAATTATTAGCTTGTAGTGACAATTCCTTTGAATGTCTCTGTCATTACTTAGAGCTACTAGAGCAGATCCAGAAGTTGTACAAAATTTCCTTAACAATAAAAACGTTCCTAACTAAAAAACAGAGGTTCCGGAGGTTGAATGCCGCGTTCACTAAAGCTCTCCACTGACTTCTATCCTTAGCCAATTGGATCCAGTTTCTATTTTGTATCTCTATTTGTGCGAGATCCATCTTAATATTGTCCTCCCATATGCGTCTAGATCTTCCTAGTGGTCGTTTTCCCATTGGTCTTCCAGTCAAGACTTTGAAATCGTTTCTACTTTATTCCATTCTATCTACATGACCCGCCCACCTAAGCCTCCTAGACTTGACGACCCTAACAATGTTGGGTAAACCATATAAATTATGTAGCTCCTCGTTATGAAGTTTCCGCCATTCCCCATTCCCGTTCCTCTTGGGTCCGCATATTCGTCTCAGGATCTTGTTCTCAAATACTTTCAGTCTATGTTCTTCCTTCAGTGTATGCGACCATGTTTCGCAACCATACAGAACAACAGGCATGATTATCGTTTTATATATTTTAAGCTTCAAATTCCTCGACAGAATACGCGACGACAAGAGATTTTGAACCGAATAGTAACACGAATTCCCTGCTTTTAGTCGACATTTAATTTCTTCGTGAATATGATTTTCGTCTGTTAATATTGATCCTAGATATTTGAAAGTATCCACTGTATCAAAAGTATTATTTAAATTTTAACGCATCCACAATTTGCCGTATTAGGTCCCGACGCACTTGCATGTAGTTAGTTTTCTCTGCATTTACTTCTAAACCCATGTCCCTGCAAACGTTTAATAAGATCTCTGCATTTCTTTCGATCGTTCTCCTATCATCAACTATTAAATTTACATCATCAGCACATGCCATAGCTGATGAATACCGTTCAACTCTAGGCTCTGAGTGCTATCTTTGATTTTCCTTATAGTGTATTCCAGCACAAAGTTAAATAATAATGGCGACAACGCATCTCCTTGTTTCAGGCCATTTTCGACGTGAAAGCTCGTGGACAAAAATTTTCCTACCCGGACTTTACTTTGGGATTCATTTAAACATATCTTAATTAATCTAATTAGCTTTCTCGGTATTCCAAGTTTTGTAAGAACGTTGTAAAAAGTTTCTCTCCTAACCAAGTCTTACGCCTTTCTAAAATCAATAAATACTTGATGTACCGGGGTATTGTATTCCCACTTTTATCAAGTATTTGGCGAATGGTAAATATTTGTTCTATAGTTGATCGATTTCGTTTAAATTCGCACTGATAATCTCCAATAATTTCATCTGCGTGTGGGGTCAATCTTGCTAATAGAATACTTCAGAGGATTTTATGGGATGTTGACAGAAGAGAAATGTCTCGATAATTATTACAGTGAGTTTTGTCGCCTTTCTTGTGAATTGGAACAATGATTGATTCTTTACACTCTCGTGGCAATTCTTCCTTGTTCCAGATAAGGAGAATGAGTTTATGTATCTTGTTCACAATTTTTCGACTCCAGCTAAAATTAACTCAGCCGGAATTTCATGTACACCCGGAGATTTGTGTTTCTTTAATTTCTTTATTGCGGTTTCTACTTCTTTCGATTGGGTTCTGGAACATACGGTTCTGCAGTGTGTATCTCCTTTTCTCCACGCACATTAGTTTTTGGGTGCGTGTTCACCAAATCGTCAAAGAAATCTTTGCATCTATTTAATATGCTATCCGTTCAGTGAGAACTGTACCGTCAATTTTCTTTAATATATAAACACGAGGTTGATAGCCTTTCTTAAATTCGCTGATCCCCTTATACATGTCCCGAATGTTTTTATTTTTATTATTATCTTCAAGTTCCTTAATTTTAGATTTCAAAAACTCTCGTTTCTTTGTTCTAAAAGTTTTGGAAGTTTCCCGACTGATATCTGCGAAATTTTGTGTAGTTATTTCATTCGGATTTTGTAGCCAGCGTAATTTTGCCTGTTTTAATGCGTTCCTGGTCAAACCATGGTTTGTTCCTACATATTTCCGCGTGTCCCAATTTTTCTTTTGCCGAAATTTTAATGCTATCTCTAATTTCAATCCAAGTATCCTCAACACTAGTGCATTCCGAATCTTCTAAAACCGAGAATGTATTCGAAAATTCAGTCTGGTATTCCTCTCTTACCTGGCTCGCTTCTAATTTCTTTAAATTAAATCTCTCTGTTTTTGGACATTAAATATTACCTTTATTCAACGATAATCTCTCTCGTATTATCGGTGCTACCAGGTAGTGATTAGTGTCACAATTAGCCCCTCTAAACGACCGGACATCAATTATGCTAGATTGCCTTCTTCTATCTACTAAAACGTGATCAATTTGATAATGTACTTTTCCATCTAGTGAGGTCCATGTGTATTTATGAACGTATGATGTGGGAATTTTGTACTCTTCACGATTAGGTTTTTGGATGTTGCAAAGTTCACGAGTCTAACACCGTTGTCATTACTTTCCTTATGCTGACTTTCGTTCCCTATAATCGGTTTGAAAATATCCTTTCGTCCTACCTTCGCATTGAAATTCCCTAGTAGAATTTTAATATGGTATCGCGGGAGTTGATCAAATACCCGTTCCACTTCTTCGTAAAAACTGTCTTTTATATCGTCATCCTTATCATCAGTTGGAGCATGCACATTTAAAACAATAATATCACACCGCCGTTTCTTAAGAATGATAAAAGAAAGTCTGTCAGTAACAAATTCAGCCCGTTTAATTGCTGGTAATATTCGTTTGTGAACGAAAAACCCAGTTCCTAACTGGTGATTTTTATTTCCTTCCCCGTAAAAGAACATAAAATTTCCGGAATTCACAGATCCATTTCCATCCCACCTAACTTCCTGAACTCCTACTACGTCCATCCTGTATTTCTCTAACTCACTCGTTACGGATTTTAACGCGCCTGCCCTATAAAGACTTCTAATATTCCATGTTCCAAATCTCATGTCCATTTTCTTTGGTTTATTACTGTATCGGGGTTCGATCCAGGTACGTCCCTGGTCGGGATAAGCCATATATTACAGTAAGTGGTTCGTGTCTTGTGGTTCCCTAGAAGGGTTAGGCCATTTACTACGATCCGGGATTCGATCCTGTATCTTTTGGGTGTCTCCTTTAGACTTTAATAACAGTTTGGATCGTCCACCAAAGCCGACAATATAGCCACTGGACAACACGGTTCAGAATCGTGTCGTCACGTTTGGCCTAATCCTCGTTTTGCCTAACCAATTATCTCACACTTTTATGAGAGATAAATGATAAGATTTTTGTCCGCCATTTTAGGCGAAAAAAGGATCCTCGTTTGGCCTAATCCTCGTTACGCCTAAAATGGCGGACAATAAGAAAAAACCGTGGAAATTCAACTAGAGGGAAATTATATAAGAGAAAATTCCCTAATATATAAAGAATTAAGAAATGCAAAATATATAGATTAATATTATATTAACTATTTTCGAGGAGTTAGGATTACCAAAACTCCTTTATGTATTTACTAGGACCATGGATATATACGAATATAGTATATGAGTAGGTGAATAGCAAAACCCGTTAAATTCACATTTTAACCCTTTGAGGATCCCATGGTACAATTTGTACCATACGGGGTGTTTCATGGTACATTACTTATAACTCTCCTATTTGAGCTTTTTCGTCCGTTTTTTTTTTCTTCAAGTCCAGAGGCATTGTAGAAGACATTACGTATGGTTTCACACCTTCCTACGTCGAGACATAGGAGGTGATTGAAATTTTGCACAAACATGCAGTCCACCGAGTAGTATTTACCAGATTTTTTTCAGATTTCTGCGTTAAAACAGGGGGGGATCCAGAGGGTCAAAAAGTTGAAAAAAGGGAAATTTTTACCCAAAAATCCCGTTTTTCCTCATTTTCTCGCCTTAGATACATAATGAAGACAAGTGAATGGTACCGTCTGAAAGGCAGTTCTATTCTGAAGAGGATGATGTGCGACACATGTCCCTAGGGTAATTAGGGAAGTGTCAGGGAATTTTTAACAAAATATACTTTTGTATAGGGGAATTTTTGACATTTTCGGTATTAATTTTTGCGGGCTTATTTTTGCACGTAGAAGATTGAAATTGTGCACAAACATTCAGTCCACTGAGTAGTATCTACCAGATTTTCTTCAGAATTCTGCGTTAAAACAGGGAGATACAGAGGGGCTAAACGTTGAAAAAGGGAAATTTTACCAAAAAATCCCTTTCACGGTATTTTCTCGCCTTAGATACATGATGAGGACATGTGAATCGTACTGCCTGAAAGGCAGTTCTATTCTGAAGAGAATGATGGACGAAACATGACCCTAGAGTAATTAGGGATGTCTCAGGGAATGTTTAAAAATTTCCCTCTGTATACGGGAATATGGGACATTGTCGGTATATTTTTTTTATGGCGGGCTTACTTTTGCGCCTGGAAAATTGGAATTGTGCATAAACATTCAGCCCACCGAGTAGTATTTACCAGATTTTTTCAGATCTCTGCGTTAAAACAGGGGGGCTAGGGGGGCTAAAATTTGAAAAAAGGATATTTAGACCCAAAAAATCCCGTTTTTCCTCATTTTCCCGCCTTAGATACATGATGGAGACACGTGAGTCATACCGCCTGAAAGGCAGTTCTAAGCTGAAGAGGATGATGGGCGAAACATGACCCTAGGATAATTAGGGATGTCTCAGGAAATTTTTTACCTGAGATCATGGTGTTTTACGGTAATTTGGGGCATGGTGGGAATTCCTGATAAAATTTCTCCCGCCCTTGGTATTCAAGATAGAAACTTTAAATTTGGCACACACATTCAGTATACCAAGCACTATTTATCAGATTTTTTTAGATGGCTACGTTCAGACAGAGCCGCTCCAGAGGGGCCCAAAGTGCGAGAAAAAAAATTTCCCTCCGAAATTTTCCATTTGACATCCTTTTTTCCGATCCTGGAAATGGTATGAGCATGCAAGTGGTATCATTTGAAAGCCAGCTCCATCCTGAAGAGAATGAGGTATGAACCATGATCCTAGGATAAATAGTGACGATGCAGTAGCTGCTTGACTGAAAGTCTAAAAAATAGCCCAAAAAACCAGGTGCCGGAAAGGGTTAAAATTTGTGACAAATCGAGAAAAACTGTTTAAACACGTCATAATTGTAAAATAACATTAGAAATTAGAGAACATTATAAAATTAAGAATAATGAGAGTGTTGGTCTGTCGAAAGGTGTATAATCACACTAGTCTGTGAATTGCGTTATTGAAGAAAATAGTTTGGATTTAACAGGTTTTGCGTATGTAAATGGAAATAACAGATTTTGCATCTGGACGAGCGGCCATTTTTGTTAAGGCTCAAGATACAAAACCTATCAAAAAAAAAAAAAAAAAAAGAAAAAGGAGTCAGAGTCAGAAATGAGTATTATGCCTACTAAAATATTGGGGGGGGAGGGAAATGTATTATCAACTATACATTGCACAAGATTGGCACAAATGAATATGGATACATAAATGCTACATTAATTTTGTTCTAAATTGAAAACAATGGATCCCAATGTGCAAAAAATTGAATTATGTAACCTCCTCCCCATCATCATCTACTAAATGGAAATCCATATCGTCGTCGTCCTCTGGTGCATCACCATTTTCTCGGTTTTCTATTCCTCAAAAACCTCTTTTCTAAAACGTGAGCTTTGAGCTGCTTTCAATCGTCAAACCCTTCATAACTACAAGCGGAGTTAATTATACCTATCCGTATACATTTCTGATATGAATGACTATATTTTGGAAGAGTTTGTAACCTTTTATGGATTAACATAGGGTGAATATTAATTTGCCAATTATCCCAATATATGAATTTGAAATATAGCAAAACAAAATATGCAAATGTTGAGTTTGAGCAAAACAGTGGCCAAAAGAGAATCAGAAATGGTAAATAAGTGGCAAAATTTTTTAACATGTACCAGAAGCATGTTATAATTTTGAATGAAAATTAACACGAGACATTTTAAGAAAGAGACCGTTTAGAGAAGAACTTAGCCTAATCCAACAATGTTCTGTTCAAAGTAAGGAGTTGCCCTGAAATACAAAACAAACGACTTTTAACCATAGTCCACTCACCTTGTCTTTTTGGCTACATTTCGTTTCCAGTTCTTCATGTGTCTTGTACGTTTTCAAGACAATTTTGGTGTTGTCTGACAACAAAATTATGATCATCGCTGCTTAGAGTGTCGTTTTCTTTCGATTTTGCGTGCATTTGTCTAGTAATTATTAAAGAAAAGCAAATAAGCACAGAAAAGTTACACGAAGAGTTAGGTTAAGACGTATAGTGTCTCCATTTTCAGACCAGGGTGCGCGGTGGCTCAGTAGTAGAGCTTTCACCTCCGGTGCTCGGGGTCCCTGGTTCGATCCCAGCTCGCGCCATGTGGACTTTGTGATGTAAAAACACCGTGCTGGTGGGTTTTATCGGGGTTCTCCCGTTTCCTCCCACTTTCTTCATTCCACCATTTCATTCATTTCTCATCATCACCGTCTCCTTTAGCCTAACCGGCATAACCGTGGGACGTAAAACTCAAGATTTCATTTTCTTTTTTTTCAATTTTCAGTCCAAAAATAAAAAAATAATGAAAGCACACACTTCAAATTCTGCCAAATAAAATTTCGAATGATTTACGAAGAGTTGCAATAAATATTCAGATTACTAAACTAATACTATACAGTACGAAACCTTAAATTGTTTGAAATATAGTATTAACCGGCTTTGATTCTGCTTTTCTCATTAGGTTATTTGCAGGTTTGTGATTTAACAGTTTATGAAACTGAATATGGAAGAGTAATTTAACTGGTTTTGCATCTGTATTTCTCAGTTCTTCACATAGTAGGGAATATTTTTTTTCGAAAAATTTTCCTCCAGTTTTATCTCCACGATTTTTTTATAGTCCACCATTTTAGGCAAAACGAGGATTAGGCCAAACGAGTATCCTTATTTCGCCTAAAATGGCGGCCATAAAGCTTATCTTTTATCTGTCATAAAAGTGTCAGATAATTGGTTAGGCGAAACGAGGATTAGGCCAAATGATGCAAGATCGTTCAGAATTCGGGTCAGAACGTTCTGGGAAATCGACTCAAAAACCGATTCTAATTGTATTCTCAGTGCTGATGCAATTGAATAATGTAGAAATTATTACGTTGCATAGGCACTGGTTATTTGTGCTGAAAAGGAAAGTAAATCAGATTATTTCTTAAAACTAACAAATGCAAATTTATGTCATAATAGTTGTTTTGGTAAAGGATACTCAAGATTTCACTTTTCACTTTAATTAATAACACTAAAACTGAATAAACACATATTACTTTACATTCTGGCACTTTGATTTAGATCTGAATATGATAATTAGATTTAGTACTCGGCCCATTAATTATTGCTGTAAACGCGGATGACGCGGTTGTCGCGGGTTACAGGATGTATTTTGTTACATTGTTGGTTTCCACAATTTCACTGTCACTGTTCACTCGCTTTGGCGCTGAAGGAAGATCATTTTTGGTGATTCCAGGGGGAAGTCCTAAAGGTTAGGGGTGAAATCCCTTGTCGTCATTCTATCTTCTTCGCGATGAACGGGATGCTTTTCACTGCTCTGCTACTCCTCGTCTTTAGGACGATTTAGAATTTAACAATTATGTATAAATGAATTGAGATTTCGAGCTTTCATCTTTAAACTACATTTTTCTTGTGATTAGTGTACTTTAACGTATTAATGCACGTACATCACCTGTTCAACAAATATTATATGATTACTCGCCCCAACACAGCTTCCATGATAATTCGTTGTTGTTTCACCGGGCACACTTGTCAGACTAACTTAGTTTTTCTTCCCGTCTCCTCGCGTCACTACGCAGTAGATCGGCTCTCGATGCAACCTGGTGATGTCAAAGCTAAAAATAACTATGACAACCCATAGGCAGGAATTTTTAGAGACGACGTTTGCTTCCTGAGCTGAATTTTAGCACCTTATTTGGGGAGACGAGAGGAACACCAAGATCTCCGTCGCAGACGCGACGCACACACACATATGCATATTCGTTTATTGGCTGAGATAAAAATTCTCGAGAGCGCTTTTATACGAGGTTCATTTAAAAAATTAAAATTATCTTCATTAATAATTAATCAACTAGACCGTATAGTTACATGTTGAGGTCGTGCCAAGTTATCAGTCCTTGTCCGAGGCTTTTGTGAATGTTTCTGAACAAGTGCCTTTTTTTTACAGGATGAGGGTGATAGCCTTACCCAAACCCCCAAGTTGGAGGACCACTCCTTGTCGTCTGTTCGCCACGGCTTATTGAGTATATTCGCAGCTAACCTATATATCTAGAGGTCTTCTCCTCGATCCGCAACCTGAGGACGCGCCATGCCGTAGTGACAGGAACCCACGTTACACGGTAAAAACGTTCCTATTCAAAACAATTTACGCTCTCTGAGTGAGATAAAAAAAGTCATTTCCTAACAATAGGTCTTGGAAAAACTTACTTAACACGCGACAAGCATGATGAAATGTTCTCCCATTAATTTTGAAACGTACAATTGCTCTCTTGTTTATCCAAAGAGAATTCTGAGTAATTATTTTTATTCATGTATCGATATTCAATATCTTAGTCTTATGTAAACTAAATCTTCTCTAATTATTGATATTTGATAAGTAGAATCTAACGCAGCGTCAGCATTCTTATCTTCAATCAATAATGGCATTAAGATCATATTTCGTGTAGTAATAGACAATTTTACAATATGACCCTTATTTCCTAGTACAGTGTTATCTGTAAATGTACTTCCCACATTTACAGACATTAGGCGTTTAAAGACTATTTACGCAACAAACACGCATCTTCTGTGTGAAAACCATGACTACAGAAAGAGTTAATGGGTAGGCTGTGGAAGGTGACAAAGAAAATTTATGCGTTGGAATTATTTGTATAATAGGGCTCCTATAAATAGTCGGCTTCAGGGCCTCAAAATCCTTAATTCGCCCCTGTCTGTATCCCCCCTACTTTGAGAAAGATGCAACAGTCGTATTGTGTGGAGTAGGGTCCCGTGCAGACTGGCTCTATTTCAAATCATCTCCGATGACTGTCACACTTAGTTCCCCTGATATCAGAACAATTTCGATACATTTAACTCTGGTATCTTCCTTCATTGCACCAGAAAAACCAAAACACCTCATAACTTCGTCGTTAACCTTACTTGAGAGCTGCGGTTATCACAAGTATAACAATGATTTTTTGGAAACAAGTCTGCTCTTTGATCACAACCAGCGATCCCAGTTTGAGGGAAATTTCCCGCGGCGTAGGGAGATTTAGTAAAGATTTTTTTAAGGAAGGAAAAAGGGAGATTTTACAAATATGAGATAAAATGTAGGAAATTTTAGCTTTTAAACAAGTGTTATGCTACTAAGTACTGCGGCAGTATGACGAAAGACGGTGGCATTCTTTCCAGAATCCCACACACAAAGTGACAAAGTTGTTTTTTCACCAGACTTCAGCAGCCTGGCTTGAGAATGTCATTATCAAAAGCACAAATGCGTTGTAGAGATATGAGCACAGTATAATAATTCATAGATATGCAATAATTCTCCCTTTAAGCAATGATATATAAAGGGAATTTCTCAAGTTAAAATTTCCCATGGGAATGCTCCTCAAAAATTCCATTTTTAAGATAAAATTTCAAATTTTGTCTTAAAAATGGAATTTTTGAGGAGCATTCCCATGGAAAATTTTTACTTGAGGACCTAGAATCACTTATCACAACTCTGCTTTCCATTAGAAGTTTTAAATTTCTATTCAATATGGATGCTCCGAGATGGCTCATCTTGCATTTTGATGCAAAAATGAGCACAACTGTTTTATAAATCTAACTTCTTAGCCTTAATTTGTAAAGACACTTGACAAATGATTACTGTTTTCCGCCGGTCTGTTAAAGTAGCTTAAAACTTTCTATTAATTCTTAAAGAAGTAGTTAGTCTTGAAACACCCATTTAATCTTGTTGGTATTTATCTATTTATATCTTTGTGCCCTTCTAAATGTCAAAGGTTTCCTTAATTCGGAGTTCATTGATCTTTTTGATTAGGCATATTTAACTCATTTGTTTATTATGATACCAGCAAATCCTGGACTTGCTCAACATTCTATATTTTAGCCATCTTTCATTCTACGATCACGTAGTAACCAGGTAGTCTCTAAGGGCCCCTCAAAGAATTTAAAGGAAAAAAATTGGATGTACGTTTCCAAAATATACAAATAAACCTAGTGTTGGGTGTTGTGTCGGCTCCTATGATGTCTCCGCGGCTCTGGTCAGGACGAAATAAGAACCGTATTAGGGGGATAGCCAGAAATGTAATGTGATGTATAAAAATACTATTATTTCTATAGTCCACGTATACGTAATCACTCAAATTTACGAAAGCACGAACATGTGCTGGAGTGCGCAATAAAGACATTTCGTAGGCTGATTATTAGAGCAACCCACATTATGCTTTATTTTTTTGTTTAATTATGCTTTATTGTTAATTTCATTGTTTTACATTAATCATGTATAATGTATAATATTTACTATACATTAAATACTCTAAATATCTTGATCTATTTATTCATATCTTATGAAAACAGTTTCATACTTAATGAACTTTCTACTTAATACACTGTAAAGAGAGGTGCTTTACTCGAGTCAGTTTTTTCTTATCACTTGTGTGCTTCTTACAGCTACATACAAGAGAAAGTAAAAGATGCCACCAAAAAGTGCAGAAAGTGTTGAAGTTCAAGAGCAGGGGTGTCATTTAGGGGGGCAGGAAGGGGCATTTGCCCCCCTCCTGAGTGAGATTTATATAGATTTTATCAATAGAATAGTAGTAAGTCAGTGAAAAACGCGAAGTTTTTCATATGCCAAGGGGTCCTCCCCTCCCCCCAAAGCCAAATCTGAAATGACGCTACTGTTCAAGAGACACATATAACAATATAATGTGGAGTTCTTGTGCACTTTTTGAACATTTCGGATCCTCATACATAACTGTGCAGTTACACTTAGAAGAAAACTATTGTTTATTCATTGTTGGCGGAAAGTTCTCTTCTTCTATTCCTTTTTTCTTTCTTTTTCTTTTCTTTTTTCTTTTTTTTTTTTTGTTTTTGTTTTTCCACTCCAAGGGATTACACCGAAAAGCTTACAGAATTGAAAATAAGCTTTTCATTGTTGTATTGTTATGTTCTTAATGATTTTGGATTATAAATATTAGTTTTAGAAAAGATTAATAAAGTATGTTAAACTTGTAGTTAAACAGAATTTTCCAACAATTGTTCTAATAAGAGTTTCCAAGAATTGTGCTTGATATTTTAAATTATACTTTATGCTTTATTTTCCAAAATTATGCTTTATTATGCTTTTAAAATTAGTTTCTTCTGGACCCTTAGACAACCACAACCATGTTCAAGGTACCAACCATAGGTATGTGTATAAATTGCTGTTATGTTCTTTATGCTTTTTATGCTTTTGGGTTGCTCTACTGATTATTTTCCATTCTCTGCTTCTCGCCCTTTCCGTGAACCATAGTTTATTGAATATGCGAATGTCCTTGGTTTCAACGAACTTAAAAAGATCATTAGTGAATTCTCTTTGTCTGTGTGTCTGTCTGTTATTTTCGAATTTTTCAATTTTGAGCCCTCCATTTGATAAAGCATCAGAAACTGAGAAAGTGATGGAAATTTTCGCGTCATTCTTCCCGAGATAATGGCCAAAAAATATCCAATTTCGGGAAATTTAAGGAACCATATCTCGAGAACCATAAAGTATAGAGAGATGATATGGGCGTTGATCAACACCTAAGAGGATTGTGAACATTTTGGTATCAAATAGTAACCAATGAGCACTGTCCAACTAGTCACTGGTTTGGCCAGTGGCCACCAGTTAATATTGCTACCAAATTTTTTACTATCCTCTAAGCTATTGATCAACACGAATATAATCTCTCTATGACTTACCGTTCCCGAGATATAAGCCAAAAGATTTAGGGAGTCATACCTCAGGAACATTGTGAGCTAGTGGTCTACTATGCCACGCTTAATTGCATGCATGGAGAGCATGCCCGCGACCGTTCGGTCTATTTAATGGACGGGTTCTGCAAGAATGTAATGCATCCCGCCCGTAGTTGCACAATATACGCTATTATTGCTAGTGCACGAAGTGCACCGTCAAGATTTGTCCCTTAACCTTGACACCTAAGTGTTTCACCCCCATTCTCTGAGGGAGTGGGATACGACCACTGCGCGGCCAGACCAAAGTCCTGAGTGCCTACCAGTAGACCTAGTGGTTGAGGCAGACTGCTAGCGAGTCAGTCCTACCATGCTCTGCAGGCATGGCGCTCGAGCGTTATAAGGCAAGCTCACCTCCCGCCCGTGTTCACCGTTGCCCAGATTCCTGGGATTGGCTCCCACAAGCTACCGAATCCCACGGTATGACCACAGCCCGGCAGAGTCCAACCCAATCCGGGGCCCCAGGCAACGTCCGAGGGGGTTTGTTCAATCCCGGCCCTGCCTACCTCTATCGTTCAACTGGCAACCACCTTGTCGTGTAGAGGTACCACGCACACGTCGAGATACTCCCGTATCTCATCCCGGACCCAATGGTACGTGTTGAGTCACCATTTGGGTTTGGTGCCGGCACATGTCCCACGGAACTTCCTCCCTTTAGCAGGATCAGAACCGTTACCCAGATTCCTGGGATTGGCCCCTCCCCCACCTCCGGTTGGTCCTCCCGCAGGCTGGAATTCGACACTCCTCCCCCCCGGTAGGGACGTCCAAGCAATACGGGACTTCCTCTAGTTACGGTAGAGGTACACCGTACATTACCAGAGCCAATGACTGATGTAGACCGTTTGCTCAAAGGCAGACATTGTCATTTGGGAGCCGTGTCTCCCCTGGTAGGCCCGCCCAAACAATACGGGGCTACCTATCTTTAACGTGTTTAGGTACCACGTACACGTTGTAGCGAGGCTACCTGTCCGAATCCCAATGGTACGTGTAAGCCACCATTAGAAGGGACACCCACACCCTTCCTTCGGTAGGGTCGTCCAAACCATTCGGAACTACCTCTTCTTACGGGAGAGGTGAACCGCACATTACCAGACCCAATGGCTGATGTAGACTGTCTACCTTTAAAGACAATGGCCATTTGGGAGCGGCGGCTCCCCTGGTAGGGTCGTGGCTCCTGCACCCAGCTCACACTACTGGGACGAAGGAGGGACCCACTTCCTCAGCGCTCCTGAGGTACGAGTATGCGTTAAGATACGAGGTATCCCATCCCGGACCCAAGAGAACGCATTACACTCTCTTTGAGGGCAGTACCTATATCATCCTCCCGGTAGGGCGTTGGATCCGCCCACCCAGGGCACACCAACTACCCACTCTTTTTAGCGTGTTGGGGTACCACGCAGGCTTATCTCGCGGACCCAAGGGCACGGGTTAGTTGCCCATTTCGGGGGATACCCGAGGGCTCACCCCCGCCGGTAGGTACGGCAGCCGAAGCTACTTACCCCACTGAGGACGTGATGGGGTCACACGTACTCTCCCAGATCCAATGGCACGAGTTAGTCGCTCATTTCAGAGGTTGCTCCCCGAAAGCTTACCTCTGCCGGTAGGTTGTTGACACCGCGTGCCACTCGCTGCCATATGGTAGTTAAAGTACCGGCAGCGCGCTGGGTACCAGTGTCACCCTATCTCCCCCTCCGAGTTACCGAGCCACCACAAGGCGTGTGACCCGGCATACCAAAGGGGGTCCCTCCCCCTTTCTCAGCACGGGCTTGGGACCGGCCACGGCGGGTGATCAATACCTAAGAGGACGGTGAACATTTTGGTACCAAATAGTAACCGGTGGCCACAGGCCAACTGGCAACCGTTCCAAAAATATTGGCCAAAAAAGTTGGAATTTGGAAGATTTAAGCAGCCATATCTCGGGAACTGTAAGTCATACAGAGACCATATTTTGCGAATGTTTGCGAGAAACAGAGGAAGGCGCGGATAAAATTGTGTATATTCACATATAGGTAAAATCACAGTTATACTTCCCACTCTATCTCTATATTTTTTTAAAGTACGATCTGGCAATACTCTTGGAGCATTCTCAACTGGTTTGTACTGGCGTATTCTGCTTCTCCCCCAATTAGGACCTCAACTATAAATATTAGAATGTAGCTCTATGTAATCTCTATTTTTTTAAAAATCGACTCGATATCAACGGCCTTACTTAATCAAAATGGGCGAGGTAACTGAAAGGTTAAAGAAAACATAATCCAATTTAAAAGCCGACTCTTGTTATTATTGTCAGCTATGCTCTTCTTTATTTACTGATTTATTTATTTATGCACATTACTGCGTATTACCGTCATCTATGACCTTAAAGCTCGTCATGTATAAGGAATGACGTCCATCGCGAGGATACTATTCGGAGTAGAAGAGGCCTAGGACCTATACGTTAGGTACTGTCCCGTCATTCGTCTGATGTGAATCAGCAAAACCCAACAAAAATCTCACTGAGGAGGCTGGTTTTTAAAAGATGTTGTACCTTTCTGGCCGATGATCCGAACTGGAAATTGAAACCTGAACTTTTTGAACCAAAGACGAGAACGTTAGTGACTACACTGCGCTGGACAACTTTCACTCTTCTTGTTAGAAGAAACAAAAGAAAGAAAGGACAGATCATGTATTTTCTTTATTTCAATACGCAGGCCGAACAAAATATACTCGCGGACTACCATTTGGCCATCACTGTCCTAAAAGATGGCATGTTGACTATTTTGAATTCTTAACGAAACTGAACATCTATGTTTGAAACGTACTCGCGGACCGCTATCGTAGAAGATGAGCTCACTATTTCGTATTCTCAACGAAACTGAACATATATGTATAATAACGCGTCAATCGTCTTTTAAATTCATTCCAACTTGACCAAATGTAATTTTGTTGTTAGGGTGATAAAACTGTTAGTAGTAGTAGTAGTAGTACTACTACTACTAACAGTTTTATCACCCTAACAACAAAATTACATTTGGTCAAGTTGGAATGAATTTAAAAGACGATTGACGCGTTATAGTAGTAGTAGTACAGAAGATTCGTATTTTTAAAACGAAGAAAAAGAAATACAGGACACCTTCAGTTTGAATGATACGAAACCCTGTTCCATCATAATTAATGGTACGAGGGTGGTCTGAAAAATTTTGCTTATGTTGATTAAAATCTTGGGTTAAAGTGAATATAATTTAATGAAATAAAAAAGAACGTGTACCTTGATATCAGGTTACAGTTCTGGAAGTCACTATTTGCTTCCATGCACTTCATCCAACGGCACAACGGTCCTTCCGTGGCGTCATGATAGAAATTCTTACGTTAGGACCGACACCACGATCGTACAGCACGCTGGACGTCCTCATTTGATGAGTAATGGGTGAACTTAAGGTGTTCTTTCAGTTTAGAAAAGATGCACAAGTCGCTGGGTATAAGATCAAGGCTTTATGGGGGAAGAAGAAAGTGTATCTCCAAGCTTCAATATTGCTTCGATGGTTAGCTTGCTGATGTGGGGTCTAACGTTCTCATGAAGAAGAAGAAGGACTTCATTGTCAGATCTGATGCGTGTCGGTCGAGCCTTTGGCATTTTTAGGGTTTTAATGCACCACTTTTTCACAGTGGTACCCTCGGGAAGAAACTCAATGTGCACAACACCATCCACATCGAAAAACAGAGTCATCATTGAATTCAATACCTTGATATATATATATATATATATATATATATATATATATATATATATATATATATATATATATATATATATACACATATATGAATTGGAATTAGAGGACCTTTGACTGTATTCCCTGGACTTCTTCTTCCTAGTCATGGACCAACGATTTGTTACCTGTGACGATTTTGCACAGAAAAGCGTTGCCCTAAGCCTCCTATCGTCGCAGATTTTCTTTTGACATCCGTTCCCTCCGGACCTTAATCTCATCTGTCAGCATTCTTGGAACCCACCTTGTGCACATTTCCCATTATTTCAGCAGTTCCTTGATTATGAACTCTATTTGTTCCTTACAGATATTGGGCTGCAGTATAATCTCCTTCTGCTAGATTCGTGTATATACGTGCATCTACTTATCAACCGGTTCTTAATGTGTCATGTCAGTGACAGTTAGGCCTACTACCCTTCTAGACCGAGTCTTCTCAGTAAGCTTGGAGTGGTATAAGTCGGTTCCTTTAACTGTATTGATCCATCTTCGAACGGTTCTCTCGTTCACGCAGACTTTACACAACTTGTATCCGTCGAAAACTTTGGGCAAGCGAAACTCTTTCTGTCGTTAAGAATTCGATTATGGCTCTCTGGTTTAACCGTACATCCATACTAGTCACAATCTTGGCCACAACTGCTCATCACGTGGGTTGATGACAACAATCCCGCTACTTCGCGTTGTAGCTAAGGAGTGGAGGAACGCTCAGAAAAAGTTGCAGTAACTCTGGAAATAAAAATAAAAGGAATATTATACAAAATATCTTTTATCAAAATATAAAAAAATAACGTTTTTAATGTTGCATAAAATGATATACTTTCTATATGACCACAATTCAACATGTTATCCTTCTAGGTAATTAGAGACTATATCGTTTCAGTGGTAGATAGATCACTTTTCTTCAGATGACTTTCTGGATCGAGTTTAGATAGTGTATTTTATAATGAGATTGTGTTTTTGGGTTCTGAGGATTAGCCATTGTCTCCAACACAGCATCTAACCCATTACCACAAGCTCTCAATTGATTGCATGTCATTTACCCGATGGCATGACTCCATGATGTCAAAAGGCCAATCTTCTACACAGCATATTCGGCTTCGGCACAAGAAATCGCAGTTGACTCGGTTTCCAGTGGGAGTTCATGTTATTCGAATCCCATGTTAGGGTGTATGTTAAAATGAGATATAATCTCAGCGCCGAAATGAACTTCGACATCTGCAAGTATCAATAAACAATGCAGAATACCAAAATAATTACTTCATTATCTATTTTATTTATTATAATTTTATTTATGTTATATCAGTAGTTGGTCCCACGCCTCGGGCCATCTGTACATTATAGCTTAAAATTGTATATGATTAAAAGTTCTATTTCTTTATTCGTTCTAATATTATATAGTAACGCACGTTAATAATGAGCATCATCATTATCAATTTAGAAACATTTAAATTGGAACAATACACCTTAAGTTGCAATTAAATCGTGACAATAGCTTTAAATCTGCAAATCGCTTGCATATTATACCGTATGGTTGCAAAACATTGTCGCTTATTTTAAGGGAAGAACGCAGACTGAAAATATTTGAAAATGCAAAGGCGAATGTTTGGATTCAAAAGAGATGGGAATGGGGAATGACGGAAACTTCATTACAAGGAACTGTATAATTTATACCGTTTACCAAACATTGTTAGAGTCATCAAGTCTAGAAGGCTCAGATTGACAGATCATTTAACCAGAAAGGAAGAAAGTAGGAACGCTTTTAAAGTTTTAACTAGACACTCAATTGGAAAATGACCAACAGGAAGACAGGCGCAGATGAGAGGATAATATTAAGAAAAAATACAAAATAGAAACTAGATCCAGTTGGCTAAGGATAGAAGTTAATGAAGAGCTTTTGTGAATATGGCATTGAACCTCCGAGTTCCATAGGCCATAGAGTTAGTTAGTTTATGAAATCACCTGCATGTTAGCTCCATCTATTGGGTATTAGGCAGGCAACTAACGATATCTTTTAGCGTCCCTGTGACTGTTAGGCACTAGCGTTTCACAAAGATTGCCATGCTTTTTTTTAAAAAAAAAATGTTATTATAAGTCGGATAGTCCCAGTTACAAATACGAGGCCATTTTCACCCTTACCGATGATCTTGTGTTTAGTACATGTACCTCTAGTACAGGTGGTCCAAAGTACGATTTCCTGTGTGACAGCTTGAATAATAGGAACGTATTAAGGTGGTTTGGATTACACCTTAAATTGTAGGTCCGCGTTTCAAATAGCCTTGGCGCTGGAAAGTGACACTAAACTTCAACTATTTACAGTGGCCAAGGCATTTAACGTTTAAACCATTATCAGTTAAAATAGAAATACATTTTGTATAAATGCAGCTGAGGAGTTATCTTTAAGTGTTCCAAACCGGCATTCGTCTTATGGAACTAAAAAACTTCATACCTATTGGTCGGTTTGCAAGATTAAACCCATGATAATCCCATACGCTAACTATAATATTAACCAATCGTCCGATCTCGTGTTGCCCTTGAGACAAATAATCCCATATTCGAGACAAGAAGTCCATTTCCAAATTCCAGACAAAATGAGAAGCATGACAATTCTCGTCTTTTTCGAGATAAGAATATTTTCGAGTCTCATGGGCAACACTAGATCAGCCACATCAAAGATCTCAGAAACTACTTTAGTACAGGGGCGGATCCAGGACGGACTTCTCGGGGGTGGTGGGTTGTAATACTGCTAATTACAGCTACTTTTAAGAGCTCCAAACTCTGGGATGGGTTTTATTTATATAGGCTATAAAATTTTACTCTTCTGGGAGGGGAGTAATCGTTCCCTGGATTCGCCACTGCTTTAGTATTACGTAATTCGCAGCGGAAACAACTTTAAGCTGAGAAAGTGATTAAAAAACGCACAATGAAGTCTTTATAAACGTTTAACAATGTGCAAGTTGTTACACGATATACTTCAACAACAAAAATGATTTAACCCTCGCACTACCTAGGTACTTTTTGAAACGCGGACTACCAAGGAAGGTGGGGAGTACTTTGTACCCACTTGTTAAAATTAAATATATCTCGCAAAAGAAACAAATTAAAAACTCTTACAAAAATCTGCAGTGACGAAAATGAACAATAAAAAGGATAAGACTATAAATATACCACATTGACTTGACACCCAGTCTTCCGTTTCAGGCGCTGCTATCGGCTGAAGGAATTCCACTCTCTTTCGGTACGGCTCTCTCGCTTAGCAGCTGCTGAACTCTTATTGGCTCAACGCGTGGGTGTGTCGGGGTGTGAGCTTTAGTTCGCATTTTTGCCACGGCTCAAGACATTTTGGCAGCACAAATAACCGCCATATTCAGAAATGGCGGGATAGGGCTATTTATTATTCTGCCATCTAGGAGTGACACTTGTAAACGTCAGTCACATTTCTTACCAACCGTGTGTGGGGGGTAGGTAGCTTGTGCCTACCAACCTAAAATAGCAAATTTATCAGGCACACTAACTTTCAATTTCCACCAACGTAAGGCATATACTTTAGCTAAACATGCTGAGCAATAACGTGTATTTTTTTTTACAATTTTAATGAAACGATTAGAAGGGTAATTACACAAAACACATTGTGGTGCGCATAAATTACCCCCTCCCCCTTTGGTAGTGCGAGGGTTAAATGTTATATCACAACTTTCGTGGATCTCTTGTCAGGCCGGTAGCCAGCCCAAAAATGTAGGGGGGGGGCGGCCGAAGGTAGGGAGTCCCGATCTAACTATATGATAGTTCATCACCATATTATAGTTCATTTGCAAGCCTACCGTGAGAATTTTAGGGTGGCCCGCGAAATTTTAGGGGGGTCCGGCCCCCCTAGACCCCCTGGATACGGGCCTGTCTCTTGTGATATGAAAGAATTCTGATAACTTCTAAATGAATTTAAGAACGAAAACGAGTCGAGAAAATCCTAAATAAGACGAGATATAATTCTTCGAGAATCCAAATGAGACGAGAATTAGATCAAAAGAAAATACCAAATGAGACGAGAGTGGAAAATACTCATTCAACTGTGAAAAGTAATTGTACATAACCCTAATATATAACCTTTGTAGTAAGTTTAGGGAATTACAGTTAATATCATTACGAGTAATAATATTGGATATACAGTAGGTGTAAGTATTATTAAGTACTTTGGAAACCACAGCTTCCATTAATTCACAGATACGTGGTTATTTACTGCAAATAAATACTGCATATTATCCTTTTGTGGGTTTGTTATAATCATTTGCCACAAAATCCCAGAGGTATATTTAATAATACATTCTGTGCTTCATTGGGAATAACGGAATAAACCGACCTTCACTCTCACATATGTTCATGCATAATGGAACCTGATAACCGTGTTAATATCAGATGAAAATATCTTGTAATCTCCTCCCTCTTGTGTTTACTACATCAGTTGTTAATTAACATACCGTCAACAAACAAAGAAAACCATGTTTTCAGCTGCTTTTTTTTAAAAAAAAAAGAATCTGCTTTCCATGTTGCTTCTTTTTATTTTATGTTTTAATTCTTTAATGATCTACTAAAATAGTGTAATGTCTGTAACACATGCATGTTTAAACGAAATTATTGTTCACTTACTTTGCGCATAATGTGTTCTTAATGGCTTATAACAGTAATTCCTGTTCATTTTATAGTCTTTATTTTTACATAAGTATTTACCAAAGTTTAAGTTCCATTTTTGGTCTAGAACAGTGGTACTCAACCTTATTCCTATCACGACCCCAATTTTATGACATCCTCTTGCCGCTGACCCATTATAATTTCTAGCTTGTAATAAGCTAATGTGGAGATCTCAAGATATTCATCTATTTTTATAATAGTATAATCCATTTTTTCTTTATAGTTAATAGAGTAACTTCTCTAAAAGCGAATGCATTAAAATGAAATTTGATCAGTTCATTCATATTACAAATGTCGAATTCGATCCCGGGTTTGATTCCCAGCGGAAGCTCATGTGGTTCGGATTCCACGTTAATCAGTAGGTCCACGTTTCATATAGCCTCGCTGCTGAAAAGGACGCTAAACTAAAATCAACTCAAAGATCTTGGATTGTTGTTTAAAAAAATATTTAGTATTTTAATTTCCGAGAGGCAGCCACTTTGAGTTACCTCATATTGTTGTGAATTTGATACATTGTGTATGTGTCCAGCATCACCAAAAACTTTAAATATAACTTGTTTACATTCAAAATTTAGAAAACAAATAAAATCCCACACCAAAAATCTATCTTCATTGTGGCCAGGTTGCTGTAAAAACGACTATTCACTCACACACATACGTACACAATTCTGCAAAAAACAACAAACGACCCTAAAAAAGGCATTCCCTTTTACTGCCGACAGAATAATTTGTCCATTGTTGAGAAGGTTTAGTAGACCTAATTTTTGTTCTTCTTAACAGTAGGTATACGTATGAAAATAAAAATACGCCTATCAAAACAAAATTCAAAATAATATTTAAGTATATTTCCCGCCGCTTATCTTCGCCACCCCCATAAAACCCTCTTGCGACCCCTAGGGATCGCAACCCCCAGGTTGAAGAACCGTGGCCTAGAAGCTCCCTCATGGCTGTATGGTTAGCTTACTCGTCTTCGGCAGAAGAGACACGAGTTTGATTTCTGGTGGGGATTTTTCTGCTTTGGATCTCATGCTAAACTGTAGGCCCACTTCTCATGTAGTCTTGGTGATGAACGGAGAATGGGACGCTATAGTGATATTTTTTTTACAGGAAAGAGAAAACAGATCCATATTAATCATTGAATAAAATGGGGAGTCTGTCAGGACCCAGACTATGATAGGTATATCATGAGTTTACTGTAAACTTTCAAAAATAGATAAATAATAACTTCAATTATTTTGGTCACTCAAAAAACTGGGGGCCCTAGGCCTTCCCGGCCCCAGTCTAGATCCACCACTGGCTGCCGACTTCACTGGTAGTAAACTGTTGTATTGTATTTAGGAAGTTACTCCTCAATAACATCCAAATCACCAAGACACGGAGCTCATTCTCGATTGAACTTCTACATGGTATGCAGTAGCCTCATTTCATATTATGCAGAAAGAGGGGCAGTATTTAGTGGCGGGTCTAGCCTAAGACCGGGGGGCTAGGACCTCCAGTTTTTTCAGTAACAAAGATAATTGAAGCTATTATATATTTTTGAAACTTTATAGTAAACTCATACCTATCAACGTCTGGGTTCTGGCTGCCGCCCCCTAGTTTTTACCTTCTAGATCCGCCACTGGCCATATTGTCCACCGACACAAGAGTTTCATGATTTTCATTAGTATATTCGTATACAATTTATTAAATGACATGTGATTCTCAAACTCAGGAGGGGCAATTGCCCGTTTCCTTCTCGAATGGCACCCTTTGATGGTGGTGTGGACCTTTAGATCCAGCGTCCAACAGAAGAAACGGAGGGTCAGACACAACCAAGATGGGAGGTACACACTAGTAATCTCTGTAAGTATGATATAACCTTTACCAAAAGCCAATAAACACATTTGTCATTGAAAAAGAAAGGAATCTTGAAGGAAAGAGTAAGCACTAGATTCTCATTTATAATCAAATAGAAAACAATAGGTATACATTCTCCATCAGGATCCTGCCGCCTACAGTCGGACAATTTGTCCATGCCGACCAGATGCCGCGGTCGGATTGCCGGCGTCTTTCCGCGTGATTTTCGAATGCAACGAATTGTTGCCTTGGCGAGCAGTCGGCAAACAGAAGGAAATGAGCATTAAATGTATCGGCGCCGCCGTCGAAAAGAGCCCGGCATAAGGAGTCGGCAGAGGGTCGGAAAGAGGTCTTTCCGACTGTTTTGCCGACTCTGACGGTCGGCAACAGTCGGCAAAGAGTTGGATTTTCAACCGCCTGCCGCCTCGGCAAAAGGTCGGCAACTTTGAACAAGTAGATCGTCGTGCCGCAGCGGACGGGTGCCAGCTGCCTCCAGCGGCCTGCCACCGTCGACGGCGGCAATCCCTCTTTCCAACCGTGACTTCTTAATCGGGTTGCATCATGATACATTGCAACATAAAGAAATAATAATACTAAAACTACAATAAATAAATAAATACAAATAAACAATTACAGTAAGTTGAAGCATTTATGAGGTAATTATAAAGACACAACAATGACTTCTAATTTTTATACAAAAATGCAAAAACTTAATACGAGGATACAAGTACATCCTAATGTGCAAAACACGTGATTTTACATTAAATACTTAAATGGAGGATTACATATAAAACTAAAATAATTGTACAAATAATCTGACTATTGACTTAGATTTTCTATGCAACTGAATACAATACAATTCTTCTTATAAAATAATGACATACGCCTGCGCCATCTATGAATGTCTTTAGATTTCAAAGTTTGAATTATCTCTGAAGTAAACCAGGGAGTATAAATGCATTTTAACCCTTCTAAATTATGGCTTTTTTGAGGTATTTTGTAGACTTTCACTCAATCATCTTTTGCGTCAAGACTATTTATCGTAGGATCATGGTTCATACCCCGTTTTGTTTCTATTAAAGCAGTGTTTCCAACTGTGTCCGTAAAACTTTTCCAAAAGTGTACCAAATGCGGGAAATTTCCGCTCAAAGTGGGGAAAGGGATTTTCTTTTTAAAAATCAGTTTTTTTATCGCAAATATCTCCCCTTTGGTATAGGATACGATCATGCGAATGCTACGAAAAAAAAAACCTTTGCTTTATGGTGAAGAGAATGAGGTACAAAGAGCGGCCCTGGGATGAATAGTTTTGATGCTACAGCCGATTTACATATTTTCCCTTGATAATACCTTTTTAGTGAATTTCTATACTATCATCATCATCATCAAGACTGTTCATTCTGGGAACATGAATTGTACCTCGTTTTTGTTGCCATGAGCCAGTCTTTCAAACGGTACCACTCGCATGTCTCTAGCATGTACCATAATGGAGAAAATTGGCGAAAAAGGGAAAATTTTGTCAAAATTCCCTTTTTTCCCGATTTTTGGCCCCTCTGGCCGGCCCCTATGTCAACCCACAGAGCCCCAAAAAATCTCAAACATACTACATACTATGTGTAATAACTGTACGAACTTTCAATGTTATATCTTGAAAAATAAGAGAGGAAAAAATATTGCCCCATGTGCAAACAGTATCAGCTTTCCCCTATGTGAGCAATGGGTAACCCAGTTTTAGATTTTTCCGTCCCTTATTTTATATTATTATGGGTAAACAAGCAACAACGTTCATATGACCATATGTCAGGAAATGCATCGTTACAGAGTTACGGCTATTGGGGCACCTAATGGTGTGAAACAGTCACATTCTGGTCGCTCCTCAATGTGACTCAATTTAAACCTCAATAACTCAGACCCTAATAAAGCTAGGAAGATAATTTTAATATCACTGTGTTCCTGAAGGACGAAGCTTTCCGCCGATATGCATTTTATGAGTGTACCCCCAAGGAGGACGGAATGCCATCCCCAAAATCCTAATGCAAAAAAAAAAAAAAATAATAATAATAATAATTGCCCTCCCCTGTACACCCACATACATAAGTTCTGTATGGTCATATGAACTTCTTTGCTTGTCTACCCATAAGGAATCCACCCCTGAAATTTTACCGTACCTTTTTGTTACACCCTGTACCTAGATAAATATGAACTTTGACGTACTGTTAACACAACAGACGTTTCGTTTTAACTTTTCATCTCTGTAGGAAAGTGCCCATGCGTCTCACAATGATTCCAGGTGCACTCTAAGATGCAGTGGTCTTACTCAATGCCAACAATCTATCTATCATATATCTGGTGATCATATCATATTTCTAAGATCAAGGACAGAATCGAAATCGCAAACTATTTGAAAAACATCCTCATTGAATTTTTGAGGGACTCTGTGAATTTCAAGTGTTACGACGGCCATATTGATCCAAGTTGTCAAGTTCAGAGTACAAACTCGCAGTAACGATGGACAATCATTAATTTCAATCAGTGGTGAATTAGATAAAGAACTGAGTCTCTTTGACTGTAAACATTGCTCACAGCACCACTATTGATTAGAGATGGCCGTAAAGTCCCGGTCCCGGAGGAACCGGTTCTGAAAACTGGATCTCCAAGAACCGGTTCCAGACCTGAATCTGAAAAACCCGGTTCCGGAACCGTATCTTCTAGAATACGATGCATTCAGAGCCGAAAACAAGTTCTACCAGGAACCGGTTCCAGCCATCCCTACTGTTGACCAGAAGATTGCAAAAAAATTTTAGTTTTTCATCTTTTAAATTAATCCATGGCACATGGTAAATGTCTCTGCGGGAAGTTTCCATTACGACGAATAGCAAATTTCGAGCACTTTTCACAAACACTCACTAGATAATGGCTCGTAACCAAAACACATAGAAATGTATATAAATAACGAACACTAAGTGGTAAGGTATTCGGTTAGTTGGAATCGATTGTGCTCAAAGAATCAGCAATATTTATTGGCTGGTAACTGCGAACGATGGCTAAGAGGCTGATTGTTTACATATCACTCAGTACAAAAAGTCAATTTATCAGCAAACCATGTTGCAATAAGAAAAGTAAACTTAAATACATTAAAGAAAAGTAGACTTAATAAATTCGCAGTGGATTACAAACACTCAAATAAAACACATAATACATAACACCACCGAACTACTGTATGATTAATCCAGAATTGCATTATCAATATGAGCTATTATTTAGATAATGAAACACCATCATATCCCCGAATTTGATATCTCTCTAACAAATTTTGTTACCACAGACAAATAATATACATGCACGTCTATAGTTCTTTCGAAATTTAGTGCCTTTCTTGCAACTTTAGGAAACAATGTCTAAGTGGTACACAAGGGCGCCGATTTCTCTGTAACTTTGAGGAAGGAGGTGGCATTCAGATGTAGAAGGCATATATGAGGATTTTAAGACAAATTGAATTCAAATTATGCAAAATATTGTATATTCGTAAATACAATGCGAGGGGCACACATGAGCTTTGGCGGGCCCGGCCTCCCAGGATCGGCACCCTTGAGTGGTGGACCGCTAACCACTATGCAGGTTTGTGATAAATAATATCGTGTCCGAGGGTCTTCTCGGCGTTCCTATTTACATTCTTCATTTTTTTTCAAAAAAAAATTCTTCACTAATCATACGTCTCCATTAGCCTTGAAGATCTCATTTCATTCCATACAAATGAGATGGAAGGTATAGTTATAGGTAAATAACAGAAAAATCAGACTCGGAACTTCCTACGAGGGTCGTTCGAAAGGTAAGTTTCAACATTCGTTTTGAACGAGAAGATGGTACGCCAAGTGAAACAATCACCATAAGAGACAACATCTGCTGCTGGTTCAACTACGGAAGGAGCGTCAGTGGAGGTGGAATAACGCATGCGCAGAGCATCGAAGAAGCGAGAGTAGCAGCAGACTGGCGTGCCCGAGGTTATTCGAGTAAAAATCACGATGGCAGGCGCGTGCTGACAACATGGTCTGTTATCCGAAATGAATGGAAACGTGGGACTAGTGTGCCCGTCATCCACGAACACCTACAGACTGTATGGTGAGAGATCATGTATCATCAAATGGTTGGTTACTGGTATTACAGGTTCAGTGAAGGAAGGCAGAGTGTGGAGGAAAGCGCACGAGTGAAAAGCGCATTGCTAGAGTACAGGACATGCTATTAGCGGACAGACGCATAACTGTGTTAGACGTGGCAACCATACGGCGTTTCCGTGAGAAAAAAATGACGAAACTTACTTTTGGAATCTCCCTCGTACCTAAAACCACTGCATGTTCTAGCCACTAGACCGGTGATGATAGCTATGGATTGTATTAAACAGTGACTACTGCCGAACAATAGGGCACGAACACTGAAAATTATACGGCAATATATTTCCTATGCTTAAAGATGTATACATTGATAATAAAGCAGCATATAAATTAGCCGAGTGTTGCTCAGGGGATTGCTAGCTGCTTCATATTCCGCAATTATTGAACACCTTATTATTTGTAACTTCCAGGAATGTTTTCAAGTGCTAATTGAGTGATGTTTGGGTAACAATAAAACTTCTGCCACCAGCCTAAAGCAATATTCATGTATCTTACAAAGTTTCAAGAAAGCAGAAAAACATGGAAGCACACTACGTTTATAGTTACATGGCCGCTGCAACTACACTTAATAACACGGATCATATGGCAAACAACTTCTATCTCTTAACGCGGAAAGAAAACACATTTCTTCTTATAGCGCTCTTATCTCCTTGTATTAGGGCTGCCGACTTTTGCAAATGAAAATACCGAACACCCTCCTAAAGACGTATACTCTTTAAGATTCTGACATCATCGCTCGTTAAAAATGTCAACAACCTGATAATGGTTATTTCGCATAAAATTGAGCGATTCTTAGTTCGAATTTAATAACTTTAGTTAATCAAACTACTTATTAAACTTACTTATTCCAGATTTGGTTGATTCAGCACATAAATTTTGTAGTCTGACATCAATAATACATCGTATCTGAAACAGAAAAGAAAACATAATTGGCAATATAGTTATGACATGCACAAAATATACTTGAAAAATAAAGTCTTATCATCTTCGTTGGGGCTGGAAATGTCTCATAATGCCTACATATTTTTTACTGGATCTGAATGCATTATTTAATTGGAAGATGTAGCTGAGGATGAAGCACTGCTAGCTGCGCTCTTGAAAATGTACTTTTGCTAATCTTTAGCGGTTCTGGTAAGTTCAGTAAATTTTCCTGCCTTCAACTCTTCAGCAAATCCCGCGCATGACAGCTCGATATCAAAGCGAAAAAGCTCTGCTTTACCATGCTCATCGACAAACGATTCCTATCGTCACTCCAAAATAATCTGAATGTAACAAAAATGGAAAAATTACCGGTCATTTAACGTCGTACCGGACAACGGCGCCGACTTTCCAAAACGTGTATGGGTGTAAATCAATGGCGGAACGTGTTATATATTTTCAGGGGAGTCTCTTATATTTTTGATTGATTTCCTTTTAGTTAAAATCTTTTATGAACACTATCATAAGGGGCTGTGCTGTGATAAAGTAAAATATACCTCTACTATAAGGATAGGTTGGGCCTGCCCTAGCTCAGTCGGTAACACGGGTTCCGACTTAACACAAGAGAAACGGGTTCAAACCCGGGTCCAAGGTTAAAAATAAGTTACTGTAATCGTAATATTAAGTGTATTGTCTACTATAAACAACTTACATGATGCACAGTGATTGCAAGAGGCAATGATATTATCAACACATTACTTTTTAAAAACTACCACTTTCATACAAATTAAAATGAAAAAAAAAAATCTTCATAAAAGCAAATAATTTTAATGGTATTGCAGAAGGAACTCTGCAAGGATATTGTTGTAAACATAAACTACAAAATGACTGACTACTAAACATAAGCTAAGTGTATTGCTTACTTGCATTTGCACTAACATATTTGAAACAAACAATTATGTTTTAGAGGTTAGAAATTTTAGCTTCCATCTCTATGTTTTAATTGCTTATTATTTTTTAATAATGACAAGTGAGAAATATTTATTTCATTTTGTTTCTATCAAACTAAAAATCTTGTGGGTGCGGCGCACCGACAAGATATTTGTGTTGGTGCTGAAGCCCCGGAGCACCTACGTAGTCGGCGCGCATGGTACTGGACACCAAACAAGGGTATCAATAACCGAACTGTCCGATAAAATACCCGATGGTTGGCAACCCCATCTTGTATTGTCGACAAGTGGTTGTGGTGACTTGACAACCATCTGGAGTTTACTTTCGAATATTTAGTTACAATCGTTTCCAAATATTAGCGCTTGACTCGAAACTTCTCTTTTAGACTATATGGAAATTACACGAGTAATGCAAGAGCAGCCATTTTTCTGGTATCTCAGAATTGTTCTGTACGCATTGATTGGCTAATCGTCTACTTCAGCGTTTTGCATTGGCCATTCCATTATCAATTGGAGAATGAGTTGTGGGTAAGTGTTTAGCTTTCATTTACTTTGATTCTTTTAACTTTGTACTTTGGCCATTTTGGTCAAGTAACGGAGGAGTGGCAAGAAAGAGAAGAAACGGGAAAACTTAAAATTTGCTTCCCAAAAACAAATAAAGATGACCATAGCAGGCTCGGAACCAGACACAGAGATTTGGGGGGCATGAATATGTTAGGGGGGGGCAAGTCATTAAAAATTATGTTACAAATTAATTGTGTTTTCGGTATTAATAAGGGCATTTTGTATTGAGGTGTAGAGGGACCACGAACAGTTTAGGGGGGCCAGGTTCTCTCTACAACCCTCTGGTTGCGGGCCTGGGCCATAATATGGTGTTTACAATTAAAATAAAGTTATATTCAAGAGTTAATTATTATTTAAAATTTCTGAGACTGCTTTCAGACCTGCTATAAAAACTAATTACAAATCTTTCTTGCTTTGTGGCCCCGCGTAGCGTAGTCGCTGATGCTCTCGCCTGCGGTGCGAGCGGTCCCAGGTTCGATTCCCGGTGTGGACACTCGGTCGAAAAAGTGTAAAAAGCTTTTTCAGGTGAGCCATCCTGAATGAGGTTTTCGTCATTCACATTAGACGAATGCCAGGGTGGTACCTAACATATAGGTCCCAGGCCGCTTCCTTTCTTCTTTCCCTTTCCTCGGATAGTGTGTTCATGTCAACCCTCAAATGTGAAGGGTTAACATGGCCATAGATGCCGAATTCTAATTTTAATGCTTCTTGCTTTGTTTCATTGAAAATGTTTCATTGAAAATGTCTTTAGGGAATGTGCCAATGATTTTTGTTTTTAGTTACGTAAATAGAATGTGTCAAACATAATTATTAAAATATACTTTATGCTTTATATCTCATTTAGCAAGCATTCGCTTTTGGAACAAAAGTAACTTTTTTTTTGTCTTGCGTTTAGCAGTGATTGTTCATTATTATGTTTGAAAGTAAATAGAAACTGAATACTACAGAAATAATTATAATTGTAAAACTTACATCAATAAATAAGGCGTGTATCACCAGTAGTGGCGGGGCCGCGGTGGCTCACAAACCACCACTACGGGTAGAGCGTTCAATTCTGGTGCTGGGGTCTCTGGTTTGATCCCAGCTCGAGTCAAGTGAAATTTTTGGGGAGTTTCAAGTGGACAAACACCGTGTGCGTGGGTTTTCTCGGGGTTCTCCCGTTTCGCCAACTTTATTCATTATTCGCCGTCTTCTTTAGCTTAGTGTGTTTAGCACAGCCGTAGAACGTAAAATTGAAAGATTTCATTTCATTTCTACTAGTAGTGGCACAAACTACAAATGGTCATTTTGATTTGATATTGAGTTTTAGCGTTCCTTTCAGCAACGATGCTATATGAAACCTGGACCTACAGCCAGGGCCTGATTAACCCATCTGGAGGCCCAAGGGTATTAAAATTATGCAGACCCTGCTGATTTCCTTTAATACATTTCTGTGAAAGTACAATAGGGAAAGTTAAGGCAATTTTTGGGCATATTTTATCTTATGATGATGGTTGCATCTTGTATGTTTTTTTTTTTTTCGCAGACGCGCCTCTTCGGTTTCGGCACCTGAAGATTTGAACCGAAACAGGCTATCATCATCTTGTATGATTATTTTTACACAGCCATTTGAGATTTTGATCAGAGTGGAGACGCCGTCCATCTGGAGACCCAGGGGTACATCCCCTTAAGTTCCCCTTTAATCCAGCCCTGCCTACAGCTTAACGTGGGACCCAAACCACATGAGCTCCCGCTGAGAATCGAACCCGAGCTTTCCATGCCAAAGGCGCTAAATCTAGCCGCTTAGCCATGGTGAAGTTCTAAAAATGTTCAGAACAGTAGTTGGACAACGCTGTGCAGATAGTGCAAGTGTTGACTGGTGTCCCAAGTTGTATGTTCTGTGCAATACTGTGTGTTGCGTGAAGTTGAAAGTTGATGAACAAGTAAGTTTACGGCAACGTGTTTACCTATGTCGAGCAATCAGTGTAAAATATAGGTGTTACATCATTTTCTGAACGAAGGTGTCAGTCGGAGAACAATACACAACGTGTTAGCGAGATACGAAAGGAACATTGCCCTCGTAAATAAGAAATCTGGAAAGAACTCCAGTTTTGGAACAGCAGAAACTTCAAGAACTAAAGAAGTCAGGAGAAAATCGTATTTGAATAAGTGCTCGAAAAGTGGAATTCAGGTTCGGATTGTCGAAGAATACTGTCTGCCTCACATTCAAAAAACTTGCTTTTTAGAGGTATTGACAGTGTGAATCCCCGATTCACCGCCAAACAACTGGAAGAAATTCTCCTATAATACCGTGCATTGCGGCAAACAGTGCTGAAGGGCGATATTAACATCATTATGGACGACGAATTATTGACGTCGTAAATCATGGATTTTACAGTGGACAAGTCAACCACGTCCGTGAGTGGAAAGTGTATTCCGAAATCGAAATTTAAGCCAAAGACTTTAGCATGATGTAAGATATCTACAAACGATACCTTCAGCTCTTTCGTACCAACACGAAAAAGATCAGCTATGAAGAAGGACGTGTATATTTTAAAATGCTTGCCCAAACTGCGTCCGTTTGTTAACAAATATCAGCAGCATGACAAATCATATTTTCTCTCACTGGCGCAAATGTCGGGGGAGATAAGGGGGACAGGTCCCCGAGTCTTGGAACTGGGGGAACTGTCCTCCCAATAATCCGATTGAAATGCGTTTTAGTGGAGAAATATGATGATTAGTATCCGATTGCCACAAAGGAAAGTGAGACGAAATGAATGTCCCTTGTTGTATAATATTCAACAGGTTCACCTCAGAAATCGGATTCATCTACCGTAATATGAGTCTCATCTCTCCCCTCCCGCAGAATAAGCTTCAAATCTGCCCACCTCCCAATGTTGAAGACAACTCTGCTCCTCTGATCCTCCACAGCATTGCTTTTCAACTTCATATTTTGAACATCGATTAATATATATATATATATATGGGAACGGTCTTCCCCGTTCCCTTCCTCCAATGTTGAAGACAGATTTGCGCCGATGCTTTGACCACATCTTGTGTATTCCTATTATAAGAGAAAAACGTTGGATTGGCTGCTACGACATACTGGTTGTGCCAAGTGATGTTAGTATAATCAATGTCACGGTCAAGGGTGCCCATGTTGTGGTTTCCAAGGGGGGCAAGTATAAGCGACATTTCAAATATAGTTTAAAATTTTGCTCTAACTATTCTAAAAATTCAATTGAGTTTTTGATATTCCGAAGTACAATTTCTTCAATGGGGAGAGCGCCCCACCTTTCCTTCCTAATGGGCGCCCTAGGTACGGAGAGGAGAGAAATGCTCTTCCATTTAAGCTCCTCGCGATTCAAGGAGGGCCCACTTCAAGATCAAACTTTTCTTACTGCATGCGATGCGATACGAATATGAATATATATGTAAATAAAGCTTGGAATTGGTTTATCACATTGCAGAAAAAACACACAACAAACAGAAAGAAAAAGAAAGAAAAATCTATTAAATTAAACAAAAATGTGAAATGGACACATTTCAGCAAAATATCTGTTATTATGGCCCCAAGAAATAAAGGCGCACATGCCTTTAATGTTGTAACCGCTGCATCTACAGGCTACTAGTTAATACTGACGTAGCTCCAACCTTTACACTAGTACTGAGATTTCATTCTTTTATACGTCATGCCAACCTATTTCTGCTTCAAGATAACCTCAGACAAATGGTAATCTCTTCTGATCTGAACCCGTTCCCCGATATATCGTTGTTATTCTGAATATTTGAAAACTCATAGTACCGTACATAACTATTGCCACAACACGTACATTTAATTCCAGTACTGACAGAGGACAACATAAATTCTGAGCTGTCGGTCCAATTGGTTTAGTTAAATGGTCAATCACTTACTGATTTTCCAATAAAGAATTGCCTCCAGCCTTTTAATTTGGTTTCTAGTAAACACAAAACCATTACTGACCTCTAGTGTTATCAACGTCAATCAGATCTCCCCACAAAACGGAGACCACATATTGCTCTGTGCATTTTGACGATTGTGGTTAACAAACCGGAGAAATAATGTTGAACACAGAAATACCAACAGAAATGTTATCACTAATTTACGTTCTTCAAACTAGCAAGATTTCTTTTTCAACAACAAATCAGACGATATAGCAGAAATAACGTTGGCAGTTAACTAGATCTTTTAATGTTGGTGTGTACAGTAATCACTGGTTTCAGCTTCTAATCACGTGATGTTAATAACAGCATAACCCCTTTAATAATGAAGGCGTGATTTACGATGATTTTATGGTATTCTGCTTTGCGTGGTTTTGCACTCACTAATATTATAAGCTTGGAAGTTAGTTGAGTAAAGTTTCCACCAGATGTCACTGCTTGCGGTTTGTGTTATGTACAGCATCAGAACGAATACATCAAGGGATAGGGTCGAGGGAGGCAGAGAATAATAATACCAGTAGTTTCTGCGTTAAAGTGATGAAGTTTATTAGGATCTAATTACTATTAGCCACAAAAATTACGTGGTAACAACGACACGCAACAAAATTTGTAATCATTATATGCATAAAGTAATAAATCAATTTTATTGCTACAGAATCAAAATAAAGTAAAAATAATTTAATGTCCATTCAGGTTCCATTCACTTTGATTATTTTAAAACTCAAAAATTTCTCAAGAATTTATGCGCTATTCGTTAACATGTTCATTCCACTAAAGTTATTTCTAAGAATAATGTTCCATTTTTAAAGTACCTATTCTAGTTACCCATCTATATATTAAAATGCTAAGTTTCTACAGGGTGTCCGGAATGGGACTGATGGTTTTTAAAAGTGTATAGTTTTAATGTGATTCTTTAGGCTTTACAGCAGTTTTGTCTCAGTGGTAGAGCGTTCACCTCTGATACATGGGGTTCCCGGTTCAAACCCTGCTCCCGTCTAGTGAACTTTGTGGTGGACAAACACCGTGTGCGTGGGTTTCCTTGGGGTTCTCTCGTTTCCTCCACTTTCTTCATTCCACCATTTCTTTCGTTGTTCATCATCACCGTCTCCTTTAGCCTAACCGGCATAACTGTGGGACGTAAAACTTCAAGATTTCATTTCATTTTTATTTCTTTAGGCTATACTGTACAATTATTGATTCAAAAAGAAAGAAGAAAACATTAGACATCTAGACAATTGTTCTAAGACCTTGAAAAAAACCTCTTGGACCTGACTTAATACTCCAAAGATTCACATAACCAGAACAATACGTAAATGACAGAAGATGGCACTCATAATTGGTGTATTGGTAGGACTTTTCTGTTATGTTTCTTTTTATTAATATTAGTTATTTTCTTGTTTCAATTTTTTAATTGTGAGAAATTCCTTTAAACTGCCATATCTTAATTAGTCTTACGTAAAGAAATCTCATAACTGTAGTTGAAGCATTTGTTCATCTCGCAACTACCTCTTATAAGAGAATAAACAAATATTTTTTTTAAATTTAAAGCGGGAAGTAAGCAACATTAAATCTACGCATACCTCTTTTCTTGTTCTTCCAAAAGTTTTTTTTAATAGTTGACAAGAACTAGCTTGGTGTATATGTATTAACAACTTGAAATACATAAGATGCACTGATCTAACATAATTATTGTTTCTTCCTAATTCCGCAACTTTATTCTATTTCAAGCTAGTTACTGCAAAAATACAAGGAAAATGAAATCCTTTTTAAAAAATAAATCCGATTATTTTAAAAAAACGTTATTGCAACATTTTAATTCTCTCAATAATTTTCATCAGTTTCTGTGCCAAACCAGACGACAAACAATATGTCGGATATTTAAGGTATAGTTAAGTATGTACGGGAACCCCTTCGCTTAGAGCAGCCTCCAGGTTTGTTTGTTAAAGGAATCTTCTTTGTTCATAGCGACCTCAGGAGGAACGCTGTAGTTAGGATATCTCCTTTGCCCAGTGTGGCCTCCAGAGATAAGGATAAGGTAGGAACTCCCTTTCCCAATGCGACCTCAGAAGCAGGTGCTGTAGGCTAGTTGATCAGTCGTGAATTGATAATTTAGTTCTCCCCTGGTCCTCTTTTATGGATGTCTTCTAGGAGATTGGTCCATCTTCAGATTTCACCGTGTAAGCTTCGTGTCTTCGTATTTCCTCTAGTATCGTCTGTTTGTAACTTTCTTAATAAACAATAATACGTGCTTATACTTATGACGTGTGTTCATAGAAGACACGTACACTAGAATATGGGGAGCCTTACAGCGCCGGATCCAGAATTGTTTGAGGGGTACACCAATAATTACCAAAATAACCAACCATACTGAAACTCTTCAAAGTAACATGTGACATTATTCTTCACCCCTGACAACAACGATGCATAGAAAAGAAGAAAGTATTTCAAAAAGGGTCGCAACTGGAATGCAGGACAAAAATGTCCTTCTCTTCTCCTGCCTTCTGTTTCTTCCAACTTGACAAAATGTAATATTTTGCTTGGTGAATCCTTTTTCCTTCAACCTTCAGAAAATCAACTTAAACTATTGCTTCTGCAAAGCTCTAGTTTCTTTTAATCCCCAAACAGAAACGTGATGGTAGAAAGTTTCGGATGTGTTTCTATTTTCACTTCTAGCTTCTCGTTTCAGATAGTGTATATTTACAATGAGGAAGGGGGTGCACGTGCACCTTTGTACTCCGTAAATCCGGCCCACACACACACACACACACACATATATATATATATATATATATATATATATATATATATATATATATATATATATATATATATATAGGGGTCTATATAAATTTAAAGTGTTGACTATCCACCATATTGGTAATAAAGTATTCGCCTTAAAGGGAGTAAAATAATTGTAATTTAAGGAAGTCAATAGTTGCTGGTCAGGAGAAGATAAGGCCGTTGGGAGAAGTTTCATTGTATATCAAACATGAAATTAAATATTTAATTTAGCGTTATATGGTTACGCCAATAGGGTAGAGGAGATGGATGATTAATGAAAATAAATGATTATTTTAAAGCTTTGATAAAATGAGAATGTGGAAGGAAACTTTAAAACTCCAAGAAAAGATATTGTTCACCACAGACTCGCATGGTGGCCTAAAAGCGAAGCAGGAACTCTACCTCAAGAAGTGGGCGTATTGATATTTAGCCACCGTAGCTTGAAGAATACGGTATATAATATATGGATTCATATACATTTCTTTGTCAATAATATGGCAAGATTGCCTTTGAGTGGAAATTCTGTCATTGATCCTGCATGATTATATTAATATTCCTGTCAATCGTATTACCATTATTAAATTACGGCTTTAGTATCATACTCTAGCCACGAATCCATACTTAAGTATAGCATTAACCAAGACTCTCATTTCCTAACTGAAACTATTATGTAAAATCGTAGAATTCCCCATAAACCACCCTCTTTTTTGCAGAATTTCTACGTACATTGCTGTCACCAACCATGAAAACGGTTACAATTTAATGTTACTACACTACGTTATGTCATTCGCAGACTGTCGAGTATAAAACAGCGTGAAGTATTGCGCCATAGAACAAGACGAAAACCCACAGCAATAAGTTTGAAACTCATATCCACTTCTTACAATACCCTGCATCATCCAGTGAGTGCCGTTTGCTCGTAATTCTTTGAGCAGCGTACTAACTC